>NC_088900.1:3415380-3718794 GCF_037157495.1 Lathamus discolor
CTGGCTGCTGCTCTGCTGCATTCAATAATCTCTTGCTGTCCAGTAGCAGCAGTGGTGTGGTTAGCTGCTGCCACCCGAAAGGCAGGTCAGGCATCACGTGGTGGCTGTGGCTCAGAGCAGAGGAAGCACATACATGATGTTGTGTCCTGTCTTCGCTTAGGCAACACTCGTCTTAAGTTCTCATAGATTTTCTTGCGCTCCCATTTTCTGTTTGTTCTAGCTTCTTCCTGAAGCTCCGGAGAGGACAGGTTTCCCCCATATGGGCCACACAAAGACCTTGGTTCCCTGGTATCACAGGAGGTGAGCTCAGGCAGCCAGGTCCTTTGCAACAGGATGTCTTATTATTCCCGATCCGCAGTCTGCCAACATGCTCTGTACAGTGCTGAGCGTGACACGAAATAGAGTCTTGGTTTCCTATCAGCTCAATAATAGCAGCCAAAAGGGTAAAACAATTAAAGCTGCCTCTCCCAGCCACCCCCTCCATTCGGAAGGCTGTTAAGGATGCAATGTTGGATATAGGCATAAACAAACTTGTGCATACATCTCTGTGCCGAGGGGCTGCTGCCAGGAATAAACAAGTAATTAAAAGCTGGTTCAAATTGTGTTTCCTTTGGTATGTGCAGAATTTAGCATCAATGATTTAATAGATCAAAAAGGGTCAATCTTCAACCTCCTGGGAATCGAATGTAACTGCCCCTTCCCTGCTACACTTGCCTTTTCAGGCCTGTGGATCCAGGAGGTCTCTTGCCTCGATTATACTTGAGTTTCTTGCTTTTTCATGTACATTAGTAAAGTTTGGGGATTGGGTACCCTGCGTGCTCTGCCTCTGCTTTACACCATAACCTTCAGCATGTCCCTTAACAAGGCATCATTCCCTGAACAGCATGAGGCTGATGTTGCCTCCTCCAGAGGAAACACAGGAGCGTTGGCACAGGGTTTGCGTGTGATCTGCTCTATAAGTACAAAGCATTTGCTGCTGCCTCTGTGCAAGGCCAATATAAATGTGTCTGATGCATCTGCTCGGAGTGTAAGTTCCTCAGGGCAGGGACCATCTGCTGCTCAAACTGGTACCAGAATAAAGCATGTTCCATCTTGCCCTTCAGGCATTCACCAAACCGAACAGGGTTAATAATTACTCTTAAGAAGTGTAGGCAAATGATTCCCTGCTGTTGGTCAGGACTTGGTCTTCACTTGCATGATGAAGGACCCAGTTAGGACATGGAGTATGGTTGCTGCCCAGTGATCCAGGCAGGCTTCTAAAGGGGATCTCCCAGGTCAGGTCACCCCATATGAGCCCTTCTTTGCTGCATCAAGGCCATGAGCAGTGATAGCAGGGGCAGCAGGGACATCTCCCCTTCTCTCTCCAGCACTTCACTCAGGTCTTTGTCCAGACCCTTCCTCCTTTGCTCGAGGAAGAGTGTCTGAGAGCTGTGTGGCTATTAACTTGTGAAACTGATATTTATTTAGCAAGGAGAGGCAAGATAGCCAATTGCTCTGGTTTTCCTTGAAGGATGTGGCTTGGAGAGCAGCGCAAGACAGCCCCATCAGCTCCTATCTCCTGCTTTCCCTTCCCCAACCCGACAAACATCTCTTCAATGTCTAAAATTGCAGCTGACACACGTTAATCACAGCGCAGCTCGAGTGTAGCCTAATGAATAACCACAAATACATCTCTTGTCTCCACACCCTGGTCTCCTCCCAGTGTGATGACATTTACTTGAATTTCCATGTTGCTCCAGTGGCAAGTGATTTGTCCCCCCTTTCTCCTCCTCAGTCACCAGGGTGCCTGTGTCTCTTATCACACGTAACCAAATATGTCAGCTTTAAATGGGGCTGTCATTTTTCTCAATTTCACTTGTTGTGATATAATCAAGTATGGATTTTGAACACGGGGACTCTAATGGGCTTTGTGACTTGCAGGCTGCTAAAAGAAAAGGTTTGCTTGCTTTTATTATGTCCCCTTTCTGACCAGCTGGTGGGACCTACGGAAAGCAGGAGATAGAGGAGTCCTGAGCAGTTACTCTGCTTGGCAGAGAGCTGAAATCAGGTGCCCATTTCTGCACAGAGGGATGTGGAAGTCAGGTTTATTTGTAGCATACACATGCTTTTACTCACGTACCTGCCTCTTTGGCAGGGAACAAGGGGCTGGCTCACACGTGATGCTGGCTCATCAGCCCCTTAAAGTCCTTATGAAAAATGTTAGGTTTGGTGTGTACGCTGGAATAGGTGAGTTTAGGCCAAGCGAACGGATGCTTAAAGTGTTTCTACTTGATTGCTGTGGAAGACACGCAATAGGAAGGACTGGATGAATAGCTCCTTTAGTTAAGCCAGAGGAGGCTTGACAGCCAAGGCAGAGGAGCTGAGCACCTCTCCTGACAACCCATACTGCTCTGCCAACAAGCTTCTGCCTCACTGAAGCAGGGATGGGAGCAACTGCTGGCCCCGGGCATGCCCTGGGCCATGGTACACATTGGCCTGTTCGCTGTGAGCCATCTGGCAGGCAGGGAGTCCATGAAGTGTCTTAGAGGCCTGAACACAGACAAATCCAGGACCATGCCGTATAGCTCCACATTCCTCCTCTTCCTGGATGTTCTGCACGTTCAGGCTCTTTGCTCACCTGTATCTGCCCAGAAAACTGCTTCTCTCTGGCTGAAAATGAAGCTCTCCAGTGACTGAGGGTGGTAAATAAATCTCTGCTGCTTTCATCTGAGGATTTGCAGGAGGCCTTTATCAATTATCGGGCATTTTGAACATTTCTATTCCAAGAAAAATAGCTCTTCCAATTAACAAAGCTGTATTGGGACCAGCTAAAAATATCTGACAGACTCCAGATATTGTCATTCCCATCTTCAAAACAGACAGATAAGAGAGAGTTTGTGCCCTCCGTGGGAGCAGAATATCTTTATTCTTATCCACAACTGTGAATGAAAAGAATATGTAGCGGCAGCCTGAAAATGACTGTAGCTGAAGAGAACCAGAGCTACTACTACTGTACGGTTACGGGAGAGAGTCATTGCCAAGCCTGAGAATTAAAGCTTCCAACACAATTTCCTTAATGAGTGTAATTTATTGACAAACTGCCCCAGAAACATAGAGAAGACATCGAGGCCTTAATTACAGAAACGAACTTTGTTACCGGAGCATCTCACAGGGGAGCCTCAGCCAAGGCATTGCCAGTGCCTAGGAGTTTCCTGCCAGCGCTGGGATGCTGGGGAGGGATAAGCCACCTGGAATCGTCTTCTGCTCGAGAAGCTCCAGTTTGCTCGTCTGAGGGCAGATGGTGCCCTTGACACCTTGCAGGTTCTCGTTGCCTTATTTCATTCCTGAGTGTGTAAACAGCTCTGGAAGAGAAGAGGCAGCTCAGCCTTAACTCATCTATTTGTTAAAAGACTTAATAAGCCAGATTCTGGAAAACTGCTAACATAGATCCCAAACTCATCTTGTCCTTAAGGATACAGGGGTAGGATGTTATGGTATGGTCTTTCCTGTAGAAGCTTTCTGAGATGCTACAGTCCCAGCTGGTGACTGCAGCTGAGAATATCACTGTATCCTAGATATTTTTTAGTAAAGGAAGATTTTTGGGCAACAACTGTTGCCTTTTTTTAGCAACAGCTTGGTGTTTAGAAGAACTACCAAGACCTTGTGAAATTCAGGTTTTGCGTAAGATTCAGAATGCTTCAGTAGTAAAACTGTGTTTTAATGGGAATGGGATTTAGAGTGCTGGTCTGGGGGGAGTCTGGGGAAGGAAAAAAGGGCCAAGATGTGATAAAAGCCTGTTTCCCCTCTGATTTAACAGTAAAAGCCTTGGCAAGAGCTCTGACTCATGGGCAGCTCCCTGGTTGAAGGTGCTCGGGGAAACTATAGACCTTGAGGTTCTGGGATGCCAGGACTGACTCTGTGGTTTGGGGCAGGAGATAGAGGCTCCTGTGATTTAAGGGCTCATCATTTCGCAAGGTTGATGCAAGCCTTTAGCTCTATGCTGTGATTTACATGCTGTTGCTGGGATATTTAGCGTTATGCTGGGATTTATATGCTGCTGCTTTCCGAGGAGATGGGAAGGGAAGAAGATGCTTTGAGGTACATGAGCATTGCCCAAATATTTGCAATGTTCAGGATGGGAGGGCCATGTCGGGGGTGCACAGTGAAACAAAGCACTTTGTGCTCCACAAGGATGATATAAATTGCATTGCACTGAGAGCAAAAGAGCACTGCTTAAGACCTGTGGCTCCGTTTACTTCTGCCCTTGTCCCCTGTGGTGGTGTTGAGTGTGCTTGGAGGTACGTTAGTGCTGCTCGTTCCACCCTGCAGGAGGCTGTGTTGTATGCGCAGAGCTGGTGGTGATGGGAGAAGCACACTCACCGACATGGGAAGTGTTCAGCTGTTAAGAAACTTCTAGAAATGAATCCTGCTTTTGCCCAAATTCTGCTGTATTTGATGAGTTTCCAGCAGTGGCAGCAGTGTCCTCGTGCAGATTTAAGGTGCTTTGAGCGAAGATCAACTTGCTTTTTCTGGCACTGAAGCCTTATTTTCAAGGAAAGGTGGTTTGCTGAGAAGAACCAGGAAACTGACGCATCCCAGAGATAAAAATACCGCATTCCCTGAGATAAAAGTAATAATTTTATTGAGTTTTGTGGCGAAGAAACATTCCGAGGCCCAAAAAAAGAGAACCAGAAATGTTGCAAACGCTTCTTTTTATGTTCTTTTTCCTGCCCAAAAATATTTTCTCCCCACTCTGCTTCGTGCAAAGGATCCCTCCCACCTCTGAGCCCAGTCGTGCTCTACCAGGGGAGGGAGCGCAGCCTGCTTAGGCTCTGGATGTGGTCCAGCACAGCCAGCAGAACCATGAGGAGGGCAGAGCGCTGTGATTGTCCTGATTTATCTATCAGTTCACCCGGAGGAATAAAAGCAGTTGAGATGGTGAAAAAAAATAGCCTCAGGAGATGAATTACAGCAGGGAGATGCTGCAGGACTTGGTTGGTTGATGCATTCACTGTGACCTGTTTGCATTTGCAAAGCCCTCTTTATTTCCCTTCTGTTGCTCCCATCCATCGTCAGCATCGGCTATGGGATTTGTAGAAACACAACACAAACTCCTTTCTGTTTCCCTTGCAGGGCCGCAAACCTGGCTATTTCTCATTCCTGGATCCCTTTTCCCCTGGCGTCTGGCTCTTCATGCTGCTCGCCTACCTGGCCGTCAGCTGTGTCCTATTCTTGGTTGCTCGGTAATGTGCCTGCTGGTGCCTTTTCCTTCCTCGCGGTGCCATCTAGCGTCATGCTCCCAGACCCGGGGGTGGGGGGGGGAATCATAGTGAGGGGATGGTCATGGGGACATCCCCCAGGCCAGCGGATGGCTGCTGGTATGGCTGTGACAGGAGCACCATGGCGTCGTTCAGGAGCGTTCTTGGCCGCAGCAGTGCGTGCCGGTGCCGAGAGCTGTGTGGGAAGGGTGGGAGGAGGTTTGGGAGTAAGGCTGATGCTGTGCAAATGGTGCTGCTCCCTGTAGATGCTTGATCTGTGACACCCAAGCCAACTACTTGCCTTGAAGGAGGCTGGCAGGTAGCAGCAAATGCGGTCAGAGATACTAGTGCAGGTTGCAGTGGTGATGCTTGGTTCCTGTGGCCCTGTAAAACCCCATGTGTACAGAAAAGGAAAGTTCATTAATATCCTTCAGCAGCCTCTTGGTTGATGTGCAGAGCCTCGCTTGACAGCTCTCAGTTCCACTTCTCTATGACTAATTTAAATCAGCCTTAAAATAAATCACTGAGTGCTTGTCTGCAGCGTGTCCCCCATCAAGGCCAGGGTCTGTGCTCCGCTGCTGTTTTCCCTGTGCTCCTAACAAACTGCTTGTGGTTGGTGGCATAGATGGGTGATCCCTTTCCAGACAGAATTGAACTGTGTCCTGGCTATGTGTACCAAAGACACGCTCAGGACTTGACGGCTCTTTCGGGACACAGTTAATACCCAATTCTCATTACAGAAATTGGAACTGTGCTGTCACACAGTCCCTTAGCATGGCTAAAGTTGTCATCCTGACAAGGTTTTAATGGTTTCTTCAAATGCCATCACAGCCCCAGAAACATAGCTCTGAAGAAACCATGGAATAATGCGGTCCAGCACTCTCTGCAGACTGAGATTTGGTGCCTCTTTAACCCCCTCCATTTGGTTTAAACATGATCCTCCAAAGAGGTGCTTTTACACAGCTTCCTGCTGGAGGTGGAGGTTTGGATGCTGCTCTCTGCCTTGCTCAGCAGTAAGGAGCTTGTGACCATGTGAATTGCAGCAGACTCTCCTAGAGCAGTGGTTTTTACTGCCAGTGCTTGATACAACCTTAGAAAGTCTTGGAGACATAACCTGGCATCACAGTGAGGTAGGAGATGCAGAAATGAAACTGAACAGCACATTTGGTTAAACGGTGTGTGAGCTGGCAGAGCCACACAGCTGTATTGGCAGTATCCCCAAAATGACCCTCCCAGGCACCAGCTTTGTTAGCCATTAGCAATATAATGAAATGCAGCATAGGAATTAGAAGTCTTTCTTAGCAACCGGGGAACCGAGGATTGGAAACAGCACAAAAAGAGAGCTAGGCTGCCATCACTTCGATGACAGGCTGTCAGTTATTTCAGTTTGCCACCTCTGTCCTGTCCCTGTGAGCACTGAAAGCATGTGATGCTTTGAAACACCAGCACTTGGCTTCAAACTGGGACCTAGACCTCACTGGGGCAATCAGACCTTCTCAGAGCAGCCATCTGCACCGATACAGTTCTTTATCTTGATGGTGTCATGCATTCAGGTCTCACACACTTCCCTTTTGAACTTCCCTTCGGTGCTCATTCTGCAGCCGGGAGCACAGCCGAAGGTGCTTGATTCCAGTTCCACATCAGGTCTGCGCACATCTGGAATGGATGTCTGCGCACATCTGGAATGGATGTCTGCGCACATCTGGAATGGATGTCTGCGCACATCTGGAATGGATGTCTGCGCTGTGGGTTTGCACACAGGGCTCCGGGCTCCCCACAGCCCGTGCCCAGGTTTTCAGCAGAGCCTTTAGAAACACTTGCAAATCTTAACAAGAAAGCCTCTGGCTTCTGAATCTTAAAGCAAGCATTTCACACAGCGCTGAGCCCTGGGCATCAGTTGACAGCAAAGAGTTTCCTCCTCAGAAATATCTGCCTCTGGGAGAGTCAGGGTTTTTCACAGCCCTTCTTTCTTGGTTTGGTTTCTGTTCTCCAAAGTGCCCCATTTCCCAGGGAATTACCCATTTCTTGTCATTTCAGATTGACACCGTATGAGTGGTACAGCCCCCACCCCTGCTCACAAGGTAGATGCAATCTCCTCGTGAATCAGTACTCCCTCGGCAACAGCTTGTGGTTTCCAGTCGGGGGATTCATGCAGCAGGGCTCCACCATTGCCCCCCAAGCATTATCCACCCGCTGCGTCAGTGGAGTGTGGTAAGGTCAGCCCTCCTCTCGAGGAAGGCTTCTCTGTGTGGGTCTTTTGTGGGCAGAAGCAGGCGGAGGGTGGGGATGGGGATCCGTCCACAGGGAATCTCAGTTCACCATCTTTGCTTCTGCTTTCCCTAGGTGGGCATTCACCTTGATCATCATCTCCTCCTACACAGCCAATCTGGCAGCCTTCCTCACCGTGCAGCGGATGGATGTCCCCATTGAATCTGTGGATGACCTGGCTGACCAGACAGCCATCGAGTATGGCACCATTCACGGCGGCTCCAGCATGACCTTCTTCCAAGTAAACCCCATTCATTTGCTAACTGAGGCTGGGGGTGCAGAGGGCACCCTTTAATCACATTTGGATGTCCCCCCACGTTGTCATTCCTGCTTCTGGCACAGGAGGGACCTCTGGAGAGACCCCTGGCCACAGTGGGTAATGGTGGGATGAATGGTTGGGGATGCATGGCAGAGGACAGGGAATGCAGGATGCTGTAACATAGCATCCTGGTGTGCTCTTGGGATGCTGGTTGACTAGGATCAGGACCTCTGCTGATGCCTGGACATGGTGCTTGGACTTAGAAAGCAACTTACCACTGGGAGTGTCACCAAGTGGGTGAGAGAGCGGGGCACATCCCTGTGTCACAGTATGGTATAACCAGGTCTTCAGCAGATGAGCATTTGCAGTCCAATTTCTATGGGTCTTTATGTGCTTTTGATGTACTCTTAGCTTTTGTATGAGAGTACCTCCAGTTAGGTAAGCAAAGCAATGTTTGCACACCCCAGGCAGCGTGTGTCAGAGTGCTGGAAGTCTGCGTGTGGTCAGTGACCCTGAGAAAAGTCAAGTGTATGCAAACTTAAGCGAGCTATTTAGCCCAATGTAATTTTTGTCTTCCCTGCTCCGTTCAGAAGGGAAATAAAGGAGTGAATCCTCTCTGCTGTGCTCTGAATGCACAAAGAGCTGCTTGAGGATTATTTATTTATTACTTGTTGAAATTCCAAGAGGAGAGAAAGCTTTTCTCGCTTTTTTTCCTTGCTCTGAGTCTGAACTGTATTTGGAAGCCTAAGAAATCTCTCAAGTGAGCTGGGGCTTTTCAACCCAGCTTTGTGCCCTCCACAGCTTTGGCAAAAAGCTACTTTTAAGCAGAACATTATATCTAAAATGAGCTGAACAGAGCCCAAGTGACCATGGTAGTTGTCTACGAGGCACTCGCTTAGTTCTTTTCAGGAAGGCTTTCAGGTTTAAAATCCTGTCTGTGGCTCTGTGCTGCCTTCAGGGTGATGGAGTTGCTGATACCAGATGAGGAATCAGCAAAAGGTATTCTTGTACCATTTGCAGTGCTTCAAACTATGTTGGGATCCATTTACCTCTGGTGTAATAATGGTGGGTCGAATACAGTGATGGATTAAGCCAGCATGGCTGAGGCTGTCTTTACTAGCCCTCAGTTACTGTTTGCATGAGATGTATGTCCACTGCTGGAGCACCTTGCCTTGTAACCTGTCCTGGCCATCATTTCCCCTGATGCTAACACACAGGATTAAGGTTTAAAGGTGCAGTGAATCGGGAGCACAGTCTCTGTTTGCCTGTCCCTTGCCCAAGTGGCTGCATCCGGGGGACAGAGCTGGACGGATGAGGACGGTAACTGGGTCAGCAGCAGATTCCTGGAGGCTCTCCAGCATCATTCACCAGCCACAGAAAATGAGCCCTGCAAGTGCAATGGCAGGAGGTGCCCTAATGTCATGTCTTGGCTGAGAGGGGAGGTGGCGTAAGAGGTTCTGTGTGCTGCAGAAATGCAGGGGGAAAGGGGCAAATTCAGAAGCTCCTTATGTAGACCAGAGTGTGTTTAGCCTCAGTTTCTGTGCCAGCAAGTTTCACTTGTCAATCGACCACCAGCAGAGTCTGAGGATCCCGGACTGGTTGAGCTGTAGTTCACTGTAGTCAGTGAAAAGGCTCCAATTCTCTTAAGCAGACACTTTGATTTGCCTCACAAGGGGGTGAACCAAAATCTGGATTCAGGGAGCAACAAACTCCAAAGAGCTTTGGTGCTGCCTGCACCTTCAGAGCTCTTCTCAGGGTGATGGCGTCTGGCTGTGATGCTGGTGATGTGTTAAGCACAAAGTCCTAGTGACAGACAATAGGGTGTGAGCTCTGCAGGGAGCATTTGGTGGTTTAAATCAAGCTATTTCTTCTGGCTTTTTTGACTGTTATGGAAACTATGTCTTTTTCTAAAACTGAAATTATGCAGAGAGCTTTGCTGGAACGCATTGGAATTAGGTATGCATTTCATGCCCAGCTTTGCCAACAAAGCCTCAAATCCACCAAGTTATTTGGGCCTCTAAATCTCATTGAAATCAGTGGAGGTTAGGCATCTAAAGCCTTCTGGAATCTGGCACCAAATCTTCTTTGGCCTTTCGGTAGTGGGGTTTATGTCGCAGCAAGATGCTCCTACCTTAACTGCTCCCTTTCTCCTGCAGAACTCCCGCTACCAGACGTACCAGCGGATGTGGAACTACATGTACTCCAAGCAGCCCAGCGTCTTTGTGAAGAGCACGGAGGAAGGGATCGCGCGCGTGCTGAACTCCAATTACGCCTTCCTGCTGGAGTCCACCATGAACGAGTATTATCGTCAGCGCAATTGCAACCTCACGCAGGTCGGGGGCCTTCTGGACACCAAGGGCTACGGGATTGGCATGCCCGTCGGTAGGCAGTGAAGACAAATTCTAGTCCTTCTCAGCTGTCGGCAGAGGACCGGAGCGTTTGAAAGGCTGAACCGGCTCTAAAGCCAAAGTCACGTCTCACAGCTCTGGCCGGGGTCGTTTTCTACCTCGGGAGGAAAATCAAATACATTGCGATTGCCCAACAGATGTGCGAGACCCTGCTTTGATCCAGAGCCATGTGACACGTGACTGCGGCTCTTTAAATAATGTGAAAGATGTGTCAAAATTGCTGCTTATTTTCTGCATATATGCTCTTTTCTGACTGTTTCTCCTTTGAACCGGTGTTTTTGACTCGTTCTGTGCTCCTGGTTTTATCTAAGTGCTGTAAAAGTAGTGTTGCTGTAACTCTTGTTTCTTAACAGCTGGTGGTTCTTTAAGCTCCAGGACAGAGAATTGAGCAATTCAGTGACTATCTCGATAATCAGGTTTAACAAATGCAGGGGTTTTGTCTTTTAAATGTGAGAGATGGCAAGAGAACATCATCTCCCAGGGCAGCACAAAGGAAGGACATAGTGGTTGTTATTCCAAGCCATGGGTTGTTGTTTCAGCCACTCACAGGCTTAGGAAGCCTTGTTCCTGGCCTTTAATCACCTGCACTTAGCAATACAAAGTTAAGATGAATTGCATCAGAACTGTCACTCAAGCAATCACTACAGTTGAGCTAACATGCATAAGCTTGTAAAGTCACAGTAACCTGATCCTGAGTACAAATCCTTACTTTCAGGACTAAATTTGTTCTCGCATTGTCTTGTTAAACAGTGAAACTGTAGCAGATAAGAAAGGCAGAAAAGCTGCTGGCTGGGACAATAGTGCAGAGTTACTGGGAGAACTGAGGTCTTTCCCACGGCCCTTCTTTGGGATCATCATCCTGGCTGCAGTACAGCTCGGTGCTGAGCACAGAAGTGAGCCTCCTCTACCATGAACCTTTGGGCTTGCGTGTAGGGTGATCCTGCTGCTGTTGCAGTGCAGCAGTTTGAGGGAAGAGGTGTTAGAGCAAGGTAAAGCTGGAGTCAGGCTGACAGGAGAAGGGACCTCAGTGGTCTGGAGGAGCAGCAGTGTGATACTGCAGACCCTGCCCCTGAAGCCAAAGCTCTCCCTTACAATGGAACTCTTTAAATGGGTCTTGGTGAACAGGTGGATTTGCCATCTGAATGAGAGATGAACCAGTTGACAGTGCCAGCAGAGAGGCTGCAAGTTTCAAAGGCTTACACGGACTGAAGTCCCTTCCAAACCATCCAGAGATGAGCTTTTGTACCTGGGCACACTGGCAGGGCATCATGACGGGGATGAGCGAGGAGGGAGGCTGGCTGAGACGGTGCCTTACCACCTACCTCTTGGTGTTGCAGGCTCTGTGTTTCGCGATGAGTTTGACCTGGCCATTCTCCAGTTGCAAGAGAACAACCGGTTGGAAATCCTTAAGAGGAAGTGGTGGGAAGGAGGCAAGTGCCCCAAAGAGGAGGACCACAGAGCCAAAGGTAAACCACACGCGTGCTGGGAAGGACAAAGCAGTCGAAGCATCCTTGCCAGCAGCGCAAGGTTGAATGTCCATCTGCACACGAGTGCTGCCAGGTTTTCTGCCTGAGAAGTACTTTTTCCCCTTGTGCTGACCTGAGATTCCGTCACAATTCAAGGAGAAAGCCAAACAGCTCTGCTGTGCCTCATGCTGTGTGTTTTTGCCTGGGGCAGAGATAGCGAGAACAACCAAATGACAAATATTGGAGGCATATGGAGGGGAAATTAGTTTCTAATGAATGTCTGGGAAAATGGATGGCTAAGGGGATCAGACCAAAATCCTGGGTTCCTTCAAGGGAGATGGATCTCCACCACAGGCCCGCTGGTTAATGGCTCCAAGTGAAAGCGCCTTTTAAACAGCCGGGGGAAGAGATGCAAAGACTTCATTAGTACATCTGTAAACTGAGGAGCAAATTCTTTTGCAAGGCTATGCAAATTTCCATCAAAGCTACCACATTAGGCTGATGTCCCAGCGTGAGAGCAGTTGCCAGCTTAATGCAGTTGCTGCATGTTTTAGTTTTGGCACTCACCCTTTCCTCAGCAAGTGTTTGCTGGGAGGCCGGCAGGTCCCCCCCATTGAATGGGCAGTCTTCTGACCTCTCTAGTGCAGAGATGGAGAGTCAGGATGGGTCCATCGTAGCTCTTGTCTTTGCTTGACGTTGCAGCAGGTGGAGGTGTTCCAGCTCTGAAGTGGAATCTGGTCTTTGCTCTGTTTTGAGGTAGCTTTGAAAGGGGGTAGCTGGGAAACAGGATCCTGGGCTGCTCCTGGTATTACCCAGTACACTTCGTGACCCTGGGCAAGTTTTCCTGCTGTTTTGTGTCAGAGCTCGCTTCCTCACTCTGGGATATGAGGAAGGCTGTAGCCTGCTGCTAGGTGTCTATGGAAGCAGGAGATACCTCTCAGTGAGCTTGTGAATGAGTGTCTGTGGTGGCACTTGGTTAGAATTATAGAAGGATGTAGAGAGAGGTACTGGCCCTAAATTCAAATTGAGTACGCTGGGTGGGGAGAATGGTCTTTATCTTGGGTCTAAACTCTGAATACGGGCTGTTTTCTGCCCCACAATTGCTGTCCTATTGGAAACAGCTCTGCAAAAGGCTGATTTACAGAGTGCTAGATTGCTCCGGAGGCAGTGCCAGGAGAATGACGGAGGAGGAGGGAGAAATGTGCCCTCCTAAGTTTTAGAACAAAACAGGTCAGCGATTTACAAGGGTTTTGGTGAGATTCTATGTCTAAAAGCCACACAGAGATGAAGTCAATAAATCATTGATTCTTACACTTTGATTTAGTGCTACAGAGGGGAGACGAAGACTTTCATAGATGTTTTTGTTGAGTAATGGCCTCATACAGTCACCTTGCTGCAAAACACCACACGCTTTTTAGTGATCACTTGAATCAGGGGCCCAGACCGCTTGAGACCCAAACCCAGTAAGCACAGAAGAGCTGTTTCTCTGAGGCTGTGTCAGCCCAGCCCCATGGAAGGGGCTGTTTCCTCCTTATGGTCCAGAAAGTGCTGAGCACAGAGCACCCAACCCCACAACCAGGTACCGCTGGGTGCCAAGGACCCCATTTGGTCACTATACAGTGTGAAACGGTGTTGGGTCCCTGTCTTGTCTGGAACCTCTCCTTGCTGCTGCAATAGAAGCAGCTGTAATCATTTTTCACCAGCACTTTGTAGTGTAATCAAAGGAGCTTTTCTTGATGCCAGCTTCTTTTAAAGCCTTTTCTTGTCTTCTTCATCTCTGCTTCTTTAGCATGGCTCATCTTCCTTTGCTAAGTTCAAAGTAACTAGAGCTGGGTGAATAATTGTGCCCGATTGATCTTTCATTTTTCCTCTTGTTTTCGGTTTGTCCACAAATTGCTTTGTACTTCCCACCAATGTACTCGCTCTTTATCTGCAAAATCATCATTTCTGAGAATGCATCTTCGATCCTGCAGTTATTGCAAGTCACTCAGGTTGCCATCTGAGTCATGCGGTTAGCTATTAATAGGACAGTGGTTTTGATCCCTGGCTGGGGATATGCAATACCAGCAAAGATGCTTGCAATTTATGTTGTGCCTGCCTCTCACAGCGTTGTCCCTTCTGCTTTATTTTAGGCCTGGGAATGGAGAACATCGGCGGAATCTTTGTGGTGCTCATCTGTGGCTTAATCGTAGCAATTTTTATGGCAATGCTGGAATTTTTGTGGAGCCTTCGTCACTCTGAACAATCAGAGGTAGGGCCTGAAAGTGTCCTGATGGGATAGTGTATGCTTACTGTTAGCTGCGGGGTGCTCAGCAGTGCAGTGCTCTGGAGCTAGTAAGGCTGAGATGAGCGTTCCTAGTTTAATGAGACTTCAAACACAGCGTAAGGCTAGGTCCATTGGCCAGGATCTAAAATGCATTGATTCCTGCTAAAATTGAGGCTATGGGATGCTCCAAGGGCTTTTGAAGGGAACAAGGATGCGTACAATGTCCAAGCACCTTTCCTAAAGAAGGGATCACTTGACTATTTCTATCTGCAGCAAGTCTGGGTCTCATCTGGGGAGCCAGAACACAGCAGGGTCTCTGACAAGAGGTGGAACCTATTGAGCCAAATCAGGCATAAATGTCTGAGCACTGATGTTGACAGCCCAGTGGTCAGATTAACGCCCGAGGCCGTACCGCTTTGGCATCCCAATCCAGAGCAGACGCAGCACTGCTGGGGCTTGCAGCTTACTTAGGTGAGCAGTATGTCTCGGGTCTGCCTTCCAGGTGTCGGTGTGCCAAGAAATGGTGACGGAGCTGCGCAACATCATCCTCTGCAAGGACAGTTTCCACCCTCGTCGGAGGCGAGGGGGAATGATACGGACTCGCCCCGTTCTCCCGGAGGAGCGCCGAGCCCGCAGCACAACCACGCTCAGCAATGGGAAGCTGTGCAGTGGGGGAGAGCCAGATCCCCTGGCACAAAGACTGGCTCAAGAAGCCGCCCTGGTCGCCCGAGGGTGCACGCACATCCGCGTGTGCCCCGAGTGCCGCAGGTTTCAGGGTCTGCGGGCACGGCCGTCTGCGGGCTCGCCCGCACGGAGCGAGGAGAGCTTGGAGTGGGAGAAGACCACCAACAGCAGCGAGCCTGAGTAACGCTGGGGCAGGGGGCATTGGGGTGGGACGAGAGGGTCCTGTTCCATTTTACAGAACATGGACTTGTACAATGTCAACTCGTTTTTAAACTCAAAGCAGTTACCCCCAGAGCAAGGTGGACCTTTGGGCTGATGCGCAGGCCTGTCCAGAGGGTCAGCTTTGGTTTAGGTGTCCGAGAGGACGCGTGTACCGCCGAAAGGGCTGATGCAGCAGGAGCGAGGTCCTCTGCCTGGCCTGACCCCAGCAGTTGTCTCCGTGCCACCGTGCGGCCCCGAGGTGGGAAGGATGGACGTGGTGGGTAACTGGTGTAGCAGATGTTGCCCATACAGGGGCAAGAATGGTTCTTTAAGCTTCAACACCCCAGGCCGGGAAACAGGATGCTGGCGCTGTCTCCCCATCACATAGACTTACCAGGGGATGTTCTCAAAGGGCAGGGAGGGGTGTGTCTTTTTATTTGATGTGGATAAGGGACGGGAAGGGAGGAGGCATTCTTTTGTTTTGGTTTATTTTGGGTACGTCAGGACCTCGTCTGCAAGGCACCAGGTTTCAGGTGCTGAAATCTTCCTTTTCAGAGTCTGTTGGATGGACTGAGGGAGGAAGGGAAGGATGGGATGGGACAAGCCCCCCGTGAGAAGCAGCTTTTACTGAGAGTCCATCTGAGGAGTTGTTTAAAATGCATAAATATAAATATATAAATATATATATACATAGATATATATATATTAAGATGCCAAAAACCAACCACCCAACACAGTGAACTTAAAGAGGCCTTGAAACGCCTGGAATTTCAGGGGTTCTGTGTCTTTCATTTAGTTCTGGGGTAATCTTTTGCTTTTTCCTTCCTGCTTTTGGGATCGGGTAGGGGGAGCCTTTTGAGGAAGGTGAGGTGGGACCTTCCTGCCATAAGGGAGGTGATATTTGCTGCCCACTGTCGCTCCCCAAAGCATCCACAGCCCCAAACAAGCGACCGAGCTCCCCTTGTCCATGACCCCACGGAGCACCCTCAGCCTTGAGGGTGACTTGCAGCCCATGTCTTGCAGCAGCAATGCCTCACAGCATTCGAGATAACCATTAGCCTGGGATGTGATGTAAGGAAAAATATTTACTTCCCTAGCAACAGCAGCAGCTCACCCTCTGCTTGGTACAGACGTGGGTTTTACATTGACAAATTTGATTTTCTGATTGAAAAACAAATTCTATGCAATTTCTGATTGTAGAAGGGAAGAGACGACAATGGAGAGAGGCAGGGGAGATAAAGCCGTGAGTGAAGGTACATCCTGTTCTTGAATTGTTTTTTTTTTCCTTTTTGTCTTGAATGTACTGAAATAAAAGATGTCCTTGTATAATCATGCCTTTTTTTCTCTTTCCTTCCCTGTCCACACGCACAAAAGTCATGAGGCAGTTTGAGGCCCGTCTGCTCAGGAAGAAACCCAGCTGAAAGGGAAGCGGTGCTTTGGCTGTTGCAGGTCTCTGCTGCCTGAGTGTGCCCACATCCGTGGTGTTGCCGTTATCTGTAGCTGAATGGAAACAGGAGAATAAAAAGAAAAGGCAAAAAGAAAGCAAGCTCAGGATATGCGGTGGTGAAGGGTGAAAGAACCCACAACTAACAGCAGTGCAGTCTGTTCAGGGAGCCCAGGTTTCCATGCGGTGTGGACCACATCAGTTACAGCCTTCCGAGACCTGCTGATTGGATCCCGGTTGACCAGGGTGTGAGGCTTAGGTACAGCAAGTCAAATCCATCATGTTGTCACGGGCAGGAGCCTGATTCCAGCAGATGCTTCTGAAGAGGATGTGCAGGGAACAGGATGCCATGGTGATGGGCACATTAGAGTTGTTCTGTTGTTTCCAGCAGCATGTGAAAAGAGGTGTCTGCCACACAGCGACAGTAAAATGTGCATGTTCAGAGAGTGCTCGTGTAACCAGGAGGAGAGGATTTAGAGCGTATTATGCAGGATGTCACGAGAGAAGTGCATAAAGGTCCTTTCTGGCCTTAGTGTCTGTAAATCTGCAGTGAAGGTGCAAGCATTAGATGAGGTAAGGCTTTTCCAGAGCCCGAGAATCCGGTGCCAGGGGATGAGAGGGGCAGATCCTCAGGTGAGGTAAGTCAGCAAACCCTCCATCCCTGCCCTCTGCAAGGAGCCGCACTCGGGCTCTCAAAGTACTGACAGCAGCAGCAGAGACATCACAGTGTGCCTGTGTTGTCTTTAAGTGCCGACATGTTTTTACGAGCAGCAGAATATCTTCATCAAAAAGAAGCTTCTCTTTAAAATGCATTTACAGATTAGCAGAAGAAAAGGCTCCATGAATCATTTATCAGACCTGATGTTTTCTCACCCCTTCACCGCAGTGAATAAAGCAGGATCTTGATAGAGCCAGACATTATTCCTCTGCTCCTCCAAAGATCTTGCAGTCATCTGCTCAGCCAGATTATTTCAGGAAAGAGATTATAAGAGACCACCTGGTTTCTCACTGTCTTGTCTTTTCAGCTCTCCTGTTCGTTTGTGCCACCCATATGGTATTTAGTATCTGGGTCTGTATTTTAAGGAGATGTTTTTCATGCCCCTCTTGCCCTCTTCTGTCTTCTTTAATGTTCAGAATGTTTGCACTCAGAATAGAAATGGACCTCGGAAGGGGAGTGGATGGATAGAAGGTGCTGTCATTTGGATGCCTTTTCTAGTGTCTCTGTAGGTCCCGTATTTCCTGCTCGCTGGTAGATGCCTACAGGTTTTAGACAGGAGGGACCCAGAGCAGGCAGCATTACACATATGCCTGGGTTTGTGCTCACACACGTTTGTGTGCCCAGGTGGGTTTACATCTCACATGTTCTCTCCCTCTTCAGTTTTTGCTCTCATCTTTGAAACTATTGTGGGAGCTCTTTTGCTCAGCCGGTCCCAATGCTAATGCAGTTCAAGATCTGGAGTGGTTCACTGTCCAAAAGGCACTTTCCCAGTATTGTCATCTCCTGATAAAACTCGAGTAATTCTAGTCAGATATCTCTGCGAATTCCACCGGGAGCCAAAGATTAGATCAATTAAAATGCAATACTTTGTTTTATCCCCTGTAACCGTTTTGTCTGATCCTCTTGCTTCCCCCTCTCTTCAGGGGCTGAGGCCTCACATTTATCCCTGCAATGACAGCCAGTTCTGGGTCGACAGCACTTTGGCAGGTTCCGAACTAAAAGGCCTGAGATCTCTCCTTGTGCACTAAAACCCATGTTTGTGGTGATGTTCCAGCCAGTTCCATTTGCAGCTGATGATAAAAACCTATTTTCTCCCTGAAGGTCGCGTGGGTGAAGCTATTAACAAGTTTTGGGCTATTTACTGGGGACACTCACTGCACTGAGTAGCATACGTAAAATAGGAAAGAGTTGCTCTGTGCACCACGAGAGCCCGCAGGACTTAGCAGAGAAAGATGGTGAGCTGTAAAATAGAGTTAACCCTTTGTATAAAATAGATTTAACCCTTTGTATCAAATAGATTTAACCCTTTGGACCATAGTGGTCCTGAGACAGGAATCTTTTTAACCATTTCAGATCCACAGGAGCCTTCCCTGCCATGTCCACTTCTCTCCTTGAGCACTAAGTGCCCTTGCCAGGTAAGTGACCCAAAAGGTAGAGGCAAAGGGAATAGCTATTGTTTTGCTTTGCTTTCCTTGCACTAATCCTGAGTCACAGAAAGGGTCTGGAAGGGGGCTGTATCCCAACAGTCATGTAAGCTGGCGGAGATACCTTCAACACTGATAACTGCAGCCATGGGTGCAGGGTAACTGGGCTGGCACAGGAATGTGGTTAACTGGTTTTGATGGGTGACAACTCTGAATGATCAAGACATCCACTGGGAAACGGAAAGCACCTGTAGGCAAGGTCTGCTTGGTGGAGGCTGGATGGCAAATGGTTTCTAAGCTTATCAAAGAGTAAAGAAGCAAAGGTGGACTGCTCGTTGTTTAGGTTCGGGGTGAAGCTGTCACGATTTGGCTATGAAAAGCGATCGGTGAGTTTCATTTAGCTGTGAGATTAAGTACTTGCAAGATATGTATTTCTTTCTTCTACATCACTTTTGTAGCCAATGAAGGTGATGAAATCTCCTGAAGTGGCTTTGACTGTATGGCTCTGACAAGAGCCTGGCAGTGAGGCACCTCTCCAAAGCAAACGAAAGAGCCCAGTGGCTTAGAGGCGTAAGTGGAGGCAGAATCAGGCCAGTGACCTGCAAAAGGAACTGCAAAGTGCCATCAGAAATGGTAACAAGTCAGTTTGGGCTCACACTTGACACTTGCAAGTGTGCTGAGCTTTGTCCCTCCTTGCTGAATAGCTAACCATGAAGGTGTGTGTATATATATATATGTATATATAAATGAGGATCTGCAGCTTGAACGGAGTTAGCAGAGCAAGGGCTCAGCATCCTGAAACGCCTGCTGAACAGAGGATAAAGCACCCACAGTTCCAGAAACCCCATTAAGAGTTTGATGGCCACTAACTGATTGAAAATACAGAGCTGAACTCTTCTGGGTACAAAGTAGCACTGATGAATTCAGTATAAATAAGCTCCTCTGGAAGCTGATACCACACTGGGAAAATAGCCCTGTATCAGCTGGATCGGACAATGGGCAGGTTTATGCATCCTTCAGGGAGGGGGTTTTTCCCCTCCAAGGGGGAATCTGCTGTGCTCCAGCTGAGTTAATAGGCTGATTTGTGGCAGGACTGCAACATTTCATCCCAGAAAGCATTCCAGCCAGCAGATGAGGATCGCCTGCCTTGCCACCAATGTGCAGATGCCTTGGAGGGGGGTGTGCGGCAGTCTGTCGCCAGCACAAAGGGCCACACAACAGCAGCTCTCCGACAGCTCTGCTGAGGCCAGATCAGTAAGAAAATGAAGGGAGCTGGCTTAATTAACAAAGGCTTTCTCCTCTGTTGTTTAGCTCTGCAGTTATCGATGTAGCTGGCAGTTTGCAGAGGCTGAAATGACAGTAGTTGGCTGTAAAGGAGATAACTGTCAGATTAGCCAGTACATAGCTTCTGCCTAGGGTTTCTATGTCATACCTATCTTGAAGCATCTCCATGTATCAAAGGGGCTAGTTGGCCATTTGCCTTTAAAAAGTACCCTTCTCAGTGTGATAAATGAGGGTCTATTACAGCAGAAAGACCTAACATTTCTTGTTTCTTGACTTAGGCTGTTTTGGAACAGTATTTTTTGAACTTCAGTCACTTTGGACAGAGTAATCCTTTCTGTTGTATTTATTGTGGTGCTTGTAGTTTTGGTGTCTCAGGGATTTGACCTTAGGGTACAAGGGAGAGAAAATGTTTGTTAGAGTGTAAATGCAGTGAGAAGGGCTGCTCCAGGCAAACAAAGGTTCTTCTCATGGCTGGTTAGGACTCTTGTGGGATCGCATCCCTATCTCCAGTAAGGACCTGTGCTGGGCTATGCCTGCTCTGGAGCTGGTCCAAAGGCGCTGCTAGAAATCCCAATTGGTGTGCAGCATGGAGAAGAGAAAGGACTCGCTGCTTTGTCTGGGACAAAGTGTTAACTGAGGTAAGGGGGAATTTCACTGACATTGGTGAGGAGAAGGCGATTTAGAGCAGTATGGGTGAGACCTATGCTTTTTGAAACCTGTTCTCTTTGGTCTTTTCCTCTGTTTCTGCCTTCCAAACACCTTTCTCTATTCATCCCCCAAATACTCCTCCTCGTGCTGCTCAGGCTCAGCAAAAAGGTCTTGGTTTGGCTTTTGCCTGAACTCCCAGGAAATGCTCATGAATATCATCTACTGGTTTTTCAGGCTTAGCTCTTGCTGAGCTCAGATTTAAAGCCATTTATTTTGAAGCCAACAGCGAATGCGGCTGAGGAGAAGGAACTAGGGGAGGAAAAGAAGAAAGACCTCTTATTCCCAGGTGAGCACTAAGATGTCTGAGCTGCCTGCCTAAACCTGATTGTTCTTCCAGAGTCTATAGTAAATACCCTTGCGTGTTAGCTGTAGAGAAGGCTCTGATTATTGCTTGCTGAACTAAACTGGGACAAGGAGGTGAACACACAGCCTCTGGTTTTATTCCCAAGCCATTGATCCGCCACGATATCTTTAGCCCTTAGACAGCTGAAATGGAGGTCACGACGTGGTAGGGAGCCAGACATTAGGAGGATACCAAGTGTCTGCGCCCTGAGGTCCTGTGGGCCAGATTGCTCTCTTCTGCGAGGAAGCTTGGTTTGCTGGCTGTTTCAAATAGCCCCAGCACACTGCTGGCCATGTGACTGGGTCAAATGGATGGGTATTCCCTTTTGAAGCTAGACTTCAAATGTAAAACCAGAGCTTTGTAAGGGGAGTGTCTTTGTGGAGGAAGTCTGCTGGTTTAGCAGACACAATTAGTGACGCTGACCAAGCTGTTTCATTATAACTCCCCAATGCGCACATTATATTCCAAGTGAGCATCATTATTCTGGAATGGAGCCCCTTTTCTTTCAGTTTACTTTTGGACCAAGTCATGTGCACAACGAGCTGTCAGAAAGCAGGAGCAAAGATGGCAAAACTGGATAGCAAAAGTGCCACCAAGCCGTAGCAAGCACAATGGGAGACGGTCTCATAGAGGATGCTATGCTCTGCCTGGGCCACACTTTGCTCACAGTTACTTCTGTCTGTGACGGCAGTTGCATCCCAGCAGCAAGAACAGCGGTAGAGTTATCGCTCTACCAGCTTGCTGATCCACGTCAGGCTTTGGACTTAGCCTGCATCCCTTTCCTGCTTGCTCTGTCTTGACAGTGAGATAGGGATGAAGACATGCCAAGTGGAGGAAGGATGGTGCAGGGTTTGAGGTGCTGACTGCAGAGTGGGAGGCCACAGCTGCCCATTATTGCTGCACCGGCAGTGCTTAGGAATGTCACTTTACCACCCTGAGCATTGTAAAATGGGGATGAGCTGAGTGCTTCCCAGCCTCACCATGTTTACTAAATACCCTGTCAGAGAATAGAAGCGGAGGAAATCCTTTGGATTAATGGGTAGGACCCGAGGGGGTCTGGCAAAGTTTAATCTGTTCATGTTCGCAAAGGGCTCTGAGAGCTCTGGATGAAAACAGGTGGAGATTTGCCAAGTGTTTGCTAACATTAATAGTTAATTATTATGAATGCTGGCAGCCTCCATACTCGGGCATCGTCATTCTCCGAGTGAGATCCAGACCTGTAATGGAGTTGTTGCACACACAAGACGGGAAGAGACATTTCTCACTCTGTTTTGTCCTGTTCTCCCAGCCGAAGTCCCATTCCATAATCAGACAGCAGTGGCACTTCTGTCTGATCATAGCAACTAGTTATGAATCCAGAGCATTTGGCAGAGGAAGGCATAGCCATTTTCATGTCTGGATTCATTTCTGTTTGCCGGTGTCCTTTTTGTCTGACAGAATGGAAATCATGGTCCAAAATGAGATGTGCCCTGAATGGTGCAGCAGATGGGACAGACCCGGAGTCAAATGGAGAATGGCAGTGGGCATAACCAATGCCCAGGTTTGTCCTTCTTGCTGCTCAGGCTGGGTCAAGGGAGTAGCTTGCCATGGTGCTGCACTTCCCAACGTGTGAGATGGGAGAGAATCCACGTCATGATGGAGAGGACGAGACAGCAGCCAGCTGAGCCTGGCCCTGAGTGTGCGAGATTTGATTTGCAGCCATAATTTGATGGCCAGTGCCATTGCAGCGGTACCTGAGAAAGCTGCCTTTATCTAATAGTAGTCATCCAGAAAATGAAATCAAATGAATGAAAGGCTCAAGGTCCATTTGGTCCTATGAACATGCCTAGCAATTGCCAAATTATGAAAATCCAACAGATCTTCAGGCTGCACCAATGTCGTGATTTACTTTCTATTTCTGCGTTTGAACATGCAGCCTGAAGTTCTCAAGTTGAAAGCTGCATCGTTCCTATCTTTTGGCTACTGATAATAATTTAGAGTTATGGCCATGGAGTAACGTTTGCTCTAAAAGGTAACTTCAAGGTGCATTAGTCTCAGATAATTGACAGACACTGAAGAAATGATTTGGGAAGCGCTTATGTGGAACCAAAGATCTTGGTGAATTGTTACCTTAAATTAATGGTGTGGTGAGAAGCTGCTTGGAGTTGATCGGCTGGCACTAGTGCAAAATGAATGTCGGGCTTTAAAGTTATTAGCAAAGCATCAATGAGACAGCACTGCCATAGATTCATGCACTATCATTGTGTCTTAAGGGGCTCAAATCTGCAATGTGCTCTGAGTCCACAGGGCTTCAGTGGGAGC
The DNA here is from genome assembly GCF_037157495.1 of Lathamus discolor. Taxonomy (NCBI): domain Eukaryota; kingdom Metazoa; phylum Chordata; class Aves; order Psittaciformes; family Psittacidae; genus Lathamus; species Lathamus discolor. The sequence continues at coordinate 3,438,392 of NC_088900.1, forward strand.
AGAGAGCACTCAGTATCTCTCAGGATTGGGCTCTTTAGCACGCTGGAGCTTAGGTTGGGCCAGCATGGCTAACAGGATTCACACCTTTAACTCCCTTCTTAATCCCCAGATGAAATGAAAGGTCTTCTCTCGACACTTAGTAAATCTCCAATTTTATTTCTCATTATTAAATCATGAAATTGGCCATAAATGTTTAAATTAAGTGAAAGGAAAAGAGATTTGTGAGAAAATTGAAGTCTCTTTGAGGAATGGAAGAATAATCTCCAAGGATGAAGAAAGTTGCAGTTGCCAAACCCAGAAGCGAAAGGATCAAAAAGCTACAGAAAAGAAGTAGAAAATTGCGTATGTTTCAAGTCCTCTCCCTCCTCCTCCCCCTAAAACCTCTGGTGAGTTAAATATAGGGAAAATTATACAGATAAGCAGCAGATGCTCCTTCCTCTGCCGCTGCCATTATCTCCATGTACACCCCGGAGAAATTCTGTGTTCTCAGTGGGTTTGTGTCCCCATGTGTGACGTGATGCCGCTTCCCTGGGCGCAGCGAGACCTGTCGACCGCTATTAGTGTGGGTTAGGAAGTAATGGGTTTAGGTGCCTCATTCCGACTAGAATTATGCCTTTTTAGTATCGTTATTTATTTTCCCTCATTAAGGTAGTGAGAAACTGATTTTGCATGGCTTGTGTTTGATTCTCCATCTCAGGTAATTTTTCAAGGGTGCATGCGTATTGTTGTGCCTGAAAGAGCCACTCCAGATCAGATGGGAATGAAATTAGGGGAGCCTGTGGCTCGTGTTCTGGATGTTAACAGTGGTTCCCTTCTGGCCTCAGTATGTCGGAACCCACGAAGTTGCTTGGACCCTGGTAAGTGCTCCCCTTGAGGGTGGGTGACATGTGGTACGTTAGAAGCGTGAGCAATGAGGGACGTATTGTGATGGGACTTTTTCAGTTATTGAGGATGTTTTTTCTGGCTCTAAAAGCCTGAAAATAATGGATTTGGATTTGGGGTGCTCTGTCACCCACCATGGGGTGAATGCTTCTTAAGTGGCACCGGTTCCATGTGCACGAACTAGCTCCAGCACTGCTGAGCACCACCTTTGGCATCTCCTGCGCAGCCAGACAGGGAGGAAGCAAGTAAAGAGGTAACTGGTTCCTGTGGCCTCTTGAATCCTGGAGGAGGTGGTGGTGGTGGGAAAGAGTGGAGTCTGCCAGGGAAGGGTCACCCGCGATGGCAACGGCAGAAAAAGCTTCAGCAAGTGGATACCTGTCTGCTGGGGGGGTGTAGTTTGAGACCCATCAAACTTAGTTCACTTGGACAATGAGACAGCCAACAGATGATAAGCACATTCAATCAGCCCTAGCTTGGGCCGAATTCAAACTGGTCCCTGGAGGTGAAAGACTATATTGTGTTAACAATTCCTGGCTTGTGCACTCCCTCCTGGAATGGTTTTTAATGCAGGCCAGGGGATACACCGGTCACTTTCTCACACTTGCAGCACTGACCCAGCGGAGGTTAACACGGACATCTCTTCTATCCAGCTGATCTGTAACTACAGAAAGCAGCAATTGAAATGTATTTCAAACTAAAACGTAGCCTGCTGGTGCCAGTTACCAGCTAAAGTATGCTCTGGCTGCCTTCTAGCAACTAAATAGCACACGTAAGCTGTGCAAAAAACATGAGGATTGTTAGTAAAAGAGTGTAGCCTCTGAATGCGATGGAGTTCTTTATCTCACTGAAACAGATATGAGAAGTAGTGGGGGAAGGAAAACCAAATGGAGACAAAGCTCTGGCTGGAATGTATTGAAAGACTCAAATAAGCCATTCAGAGCATGCAGGTAGATGGGTTTTTATGGAGCATTAGCAAGGCAGTGTTCATCTGTGCTGGCCCACATAGGAACAAAATAAAACCAATGTTGTGTCAACAGGGTAATAAGAAAGAACACCAAAGTGTTTTTCTCTCTGCTTAAGGGAAGTCAGGCTTGTGAAAGCCATGCATATATTTCAGCACATGACAGCTTGGGCTGCCAGTGCTCTGCTGCAAGGAGTCTGGGGATGATGTGGTGCCACACAGCACAATTACAAGCAGACAGTGGATGTGATTTGGACTGTGCCGCCTGAAAACCCTGACCCCTTTCACATAGTGGCAACGGTGGAATTTGCCCTGGGATGAACAGCAGTAATGTGAATCCTTCATAATCCCGCATCAGGCGATGGTGGGAATTCACACTTCCCCCACCAGTGTCTTGAAGACATATACTGTGTGTGAACCAAGTCCCAGCACCGAGGAGAAGCAGGGAATAGGAGACAGACTTGCTGAATTTTAGGGGTGGTAACACTGGGGCACTTTCAAGCCTAATGCAGCTTTTAACTTTGCAGTTGGGGCTAATGTGGTAATGTGCTGATGGCTCCAGCATTGGCAGTGGTCTGCCTGAGCCTCGCTTTGCTTCGTGGGATGGAGGTTTTTTGCTGCTTTAGCTGTGGGGTTCCCAGCAGACTTGCCTCCTTGACCTAGCATGAGCTGTCTGTCTCCTGGCTGTAAATCTGTGCATGTGAGTCAGCGCAAAGGGAGGCAGAATGGCAGAGCGGGAGTTAAACCAGTCTCTCACATACATGGAGCTGGTGCTGAGCACTGTTCTGGGTAGCACCCACAATGCTGCCATTGTGTGCTGCTGCCTGGATGGGTTGTGCATGAATCAGGGTGTGTAAGTAACAGGATGAGGTTGTCCCGATGATGTTACAGGCTGGGGAGAGTGTGTAGATGTGCTGCAGCTATTCATCCATGACTGATGCAGCTCTCCTCCAAACTGCAGGAAGGAGAGGCCACGCTTTGGGCAGCGTCTGATGCTTGTAATGTAAGGATGGGGATGGTGAACCTGGTAGGCTTGTTGCTAGGCAGATTTGTCCTTATTCCCTGCATCGTTTATCCTCCTGAGGTCGTGGTATCCTCCCTCCTCCTCAAGTCGTGACCAGCCACTGCAGGAAAGGTGCCACCACAGAGGCCACAGGGCAGATAAATAACGAGCTCTGCCTTAAGAAGGATGCTCACAGGCTGACATCACATTGGGAACGAGCGTCATTTATCCATGCGCATCCTTTGGGTACCAGTGTGCAGCCGTGCGAGTGGTTATGGGGCACTGGGTGGGCTGGGAGCCATAGGGGGTGCGGGCATCTTGTCATCACCCTCCTGCATCCCTGCCTGACGTCACGATGCGGTTAGGTGACGTCAGGTGTCGCTGCCCCTCGAGGGGTGGGGAGGGATGTGTCTCCGTCTCCATAGCAACCGGGACGCCTCCGCCGACCGGCCCCGTCTCCATGTGACCGCGCTCCAATCACGTGATGTTTGGCTGCCGCCGAGCTGCTTCCGGGTCGATGCGGGACGCGGCCGCCGGGCCTGGGTGAGCGGGGCCGGGGGTGCTGGGGAGGGGAAGCGGGGCCGTCACCGGTGCCAGCGGGCTCCTGCCGCGCTGCCACCCCCGGGCACCCGGGAGCCGGCCTGCCCGGGCCGTCCGAGGGGGGCCGGGGCAGTTTAACGTCCGCGTTCGAGGCGGCCGGGCCGGCCCAGGGGCTCTTGGGCGTTCGGGGATGGGGAGCCGGGGCTGCCCCGCACCGTGGGGCCCCAGAGCACAGGCAGGGAACGGCAAGGAGGGCTGCCCACTTGTGCGGTGGAGTTTGCCTTTGCAGCAGCCCCCGAGGGGAGTGCTGGTAGCATCCTGTCAGAGGCAGGGTTCTGTGTGCCTGGGGTCGGCGTGTCTACCCTGATGCTCTTCATCCCTGTCCATATCATTTCATATATAAGAACCCTGAATCGTGTCGTAGGAGAAGGACACAGCAGCTTCTCATAGACAGATGTTTGCTCTGTCGCATCTATTCCTTGCGCTCTGCTTTCCATGTATACAAACATGTCAAAGTGTGTTCGGTGCTTGGCTGGTTAGGACCTGCTCTGCAGGCATTCGAGTGGCACTGGGCTTCATTCGAATGGCATTAGTGATGTAATTCTGCTGGAGGGTTTCTTGTTCTCCTCACAGGCTTATAGCATGGGGATAGAAACGTTTTTCATGTCATTTCTGGTGTTCTCTTGTCACTTCACTGCCTTGGCTCTCAAGCCAGGCTCGTGCTCTTTGTAGACACATGCCATGCTGTGTGTCACTGGAGCCACAGCCTTCCGGCAGAGCGTTTAAATATAGACAGCAAAGACAACTCGTTGACACCTTCCAAAGTCTCGAGTGCATCTTTTGCAACGTACGTTTGTCATTCGGAAACCCCAGAGTGATTTCAGGCCTTGTGCCCTTGGCAGGAAAGCACTCGGAAATGGGCACCTTGCAAGCCACCCTGCCCTTGTGCAGACAACGTGCACTTGAAATGTGTCATCCTTGCTTTGCATGTTGTTAGTCCTTGCTCTCGAGCAATTGTAGTGATTCAGAGGAGCCACGTGCATGACAGATGATTATAGTGAATGTGAAACGGGAGGAGAAGGGAAGTGGGAAAGGTGGCTGCCCACTCCCTGACATCCTTGTCATCTGGCAATGGCCTTGGCATGCAAAAGTATAGCTTGAGAAAGAAAATGTTTGTGATTCAAAGTTGTTGAATGTAAATGCCATTAGGGATGTTTTTTTCTCAGTTCTGGGTTGCTCTCATAGTTTAGCTGAAGGCACAGCTTTTTGCCTCTTTTGTGATGTTAAGGTTATTTTCCAGCTGATGTTTGCTCAGCAGATAAAGGGGAATGGAGCTGATAAAAAAAGCAATGTGAAGGACAGACAGCTTTATGCATGGGGGAGTTCCAGAATTTCCAGACCCGGATGTCTGAATGTGCATTCAGGGAGCACTATCAGTCTGTCCTACAGCGCTGAGCTCCAAACCCACTTCTGGAATGAGGCCTTTCAGCCTAAAGCCTTGGCTGTCAGTGCAAATTGTTCCTGTAGCATGCAGAATGGTGTAGCAGAAAACTAAATGCCTTGTTCCCAATGCAAGCTTTGGTATCTTTTTGGATTCTAGATAATCTAGTGACAGGAAGTTCAGTTTGAGATACGCATCAGCCAAGTTGTTGAGGGCTGCAAAAGGTGTGTTGGGTTTGTTGGTGTATTTTAAGTAAGACCAATCCTTTAAGTCCCTATTTGTGACATGTAAGTTTGTTATATAATAGAACAATTACAACAGGCTTCAGTCAGCTTGCTTCCTATTATAGTGAACTCCTTTGTGATGGAAGTGCCTGAGTCTGTTTATGAAGAAGTAGTTTGTTAAGCAGCCGATTCTCAGCAAAGGGAACCTGAACCTCAGTTAAATCACTTCTGCTCAGGATTTTTGATCTCTCCTTTCCTGTAATAAAGCTAAAGGAAAGTTTGTGGCAGCAGGCAGAAACTTTAATGCAGTATTGGTTAGCAACATCACTTTCAACATGCGTGTGGCCCCAGCAGGAACTCAGAGGTAAGGATTTCCACTTGGAAGTGCAGGTTTATGTGCATAATGTATGTATCTTTGCGAGCTGGGTTTTGCTGCTATACTAGAAACGTAATGATGCAGTTCTTAGTAAAAATGCTGCTCCATGACTAATGGTACCCTGTAGGAAATCTGCAGTTGAATCCGTGCCTTGTGATATGTCGTGGTTTAAACCGATCCACACAGCTCGTCCACTCCCCCCCTTCTTGCCCTCCCCCTGCTCCTGGAGGGACGGAGAGGAGAATAGAAAAGAATGCAACTACCACGAGTTGAGATAAGAACAGTTTAGTAACTAAGGTATAACACAAATCACTGCTGCTACCACCAATAATAACAATGATAAAGGAAATAGCAGGAGGAAAGAATACAACACCTCAACACCAGCCGACCAATAACTTGCCCCACTCCCCCCAGCCAAGCACCGACTGATACCTCATCCAACCCTGCAGTCCCAGGCCTTCCGGGTAACTCCCCGTTATATCCTGGGCATGATGTGCTGTGGTATGGAATACCTCTTTGGTTCAGTTTGGGTCAGGTGTCCTGTCTCTGCTTCCTCCCGGCCTCCCCTCGTCCCCGGCAGAGCATGAGGCTCACAAAGTCCTTGGCCAGAATAAACATTACTTAGCAACAATTGAAACCAATCGGTGTTATCAGCTCTCTGCCCAGGCTGGAAGTCAAAACACAGAGCTTGCACCAGTTACTAAGAAGGAGCAAAACGGCTCCTGGTAAACCCAGGACAGGATAGAACCCGTGGATGCGGATCTCTGCTCTGTGTCCATGGCTGGTAGCAGGCACCGCTTCGGACTACACGACCTCTGTGAAACCTGGGAGCAATGTGGTTCCCTTGGTGCATGTATCAAGCTAAATTCCTTCATCATCCAGACAACTATACGATGTCAAGGTCAGCCTACGTGCAGGAAAGTAGGACAGATAAGCTTAGTTCCACCTAGGGTACAGCAGAATGCCGACCATCACGGTATCTTTGTGCCAAATATACTTCCAGCTGACACTTGGTATCTTTCTAGGCAGCCTGCAGTGTGGTGGGTCCTTTTTCCTGTGCTGTCTGTTCTTTGACAGGCACAGATATGAAGGGCACGTTTATCTTCCAGATACATTAAGCAGCTGCAAAATTGAATTGGCAAAACTGGCTTTTTGGACTGGCCAAATGATATGCTCATATGTGCTCGAGAGTGTTTCGTGACACAGCAATTGCGCTCTAATTAGAAGAACAGGTTTGCAAGCAGGATGGGAGATCTGTAGTTTATTGCCAGTGTCAGAGAAGAAATGATGATGCTTCTTATGAGGCCAAAGCTTGCTTTGAATGGGCCACTGCTGTTGGGGAAGGTGAGAGCCCTGAGTTAAGCTTACCATCAAACTCAAGTAGTTCCATGACACCCAGTGAGGCAGCTGATGGAAGTCTTGCTAGCAGAGAGTGTTAGGCTCCAAGCTCTTTACACCATTGCCCTGATATGCAAAAGCAAACCATAACCTGCTTTGCAGAGTGTTTATGAACAGTCAGAGAGGTGTGGATCCTTTTTGCCTTTCTTCTTTTCCCCATCCAAAAAGCTGATCCTGACGGAAAGTCCTGAGTTAAAGAAAAGGGTGAAAACACTTGTTTGAGCTATCTTTTACTCATAAACAGCTTCTCGCTCTTTCCCCTTCTTGCTGCCCTGGAAATGTGCTTGAAGGTATCTGGGAGTATCACACAGTCCTCTTGGCAGGTACAGAAATCGTGTTTCGCAGCCTGGGGCACATTGGCAATTGTCCTGTAAGAACATGTGGGACAAGGAGATTGTGCTGGGTTTACCAGGAGCCCTTTTGCTCCTTCTTAGTAACTGGTGCAAGCTCTGTGTTTTGACTTCCAGCCTGGGCAGAGAGCTGATAACACCAATTGGTTTTAATTGTTGCTAAGTAATGTTTATTCTGGGCAAGGACTTTGTGAGCCTCATCCTCTGCTGGGGACGAGGGGAGGCCGGGAGGAAGCAGAGACAGGACACCTGACTTAAACCAGCCAAAGAGGTGTTCCATAGCACAGCACGGCATGCCCAGGGGGGTAACTGGGAGTTACCCGGAAGGGCACGGGCTCTCTTCGGGGAGGTCGAACTCGTTCGGCGGTGGTATCGTATTCTCTTGTTATTTTCTCTTATCAATATTATCATTGGTGGTAGCAGCAGTGATTAGTGTTATACCTTAGTTACTGGGCTGTTCTTATCTCAACCCGTGGGAGTTGCATTCTCCTGATTCCCCTCCCCATCCCTCCGGGAGTGGGGAGGGTTGGGGCACGGGGGGTGGTGATGAGTGGATGAGCTGTGTGGATGGGTTTAAACCACGACAGTTCTTTTTGGCACCCAACGTGGGGCACGAAGGGTTGAGATAATGACAGATCTGACCGGATTAATAGTCACTCGTCCCAATGCTGATTTATTGGCTCTCAAAGCTGTTCCTCTTGGTCTCACAGGTTCAGAACTCTGTACATTACATACAGCCAGTATTTGCTGTGGTACTGTTTTTCAAGTGTGGGGCTTGGGCTAAGGTTTTTGTCTCATTGTACTTTATTATACTGACTTGTAATACATGGTAAATGGAGCTGTGAAGGAGGCAACAATCCAACACAGCACACAGCTTTTCCTGCCCTGAAAGACTGTTACAAGGGATGGAACCTGACATCATGGACCGAATGGACTCAGCAGCTTTATAGGGACTGGTCCATGCACTAAGAGTGTACTGAGATAAGAGTGATGGTATACTGAAAATGTGGGATCTGAGCATGATGTGAATGGTATGGAATAAGGGGTGGATACTGTCCTGGGTTTACCAGGAGCCGTTTTGCTCCTTCTTAGTAACTGGTGCAAGCTCTGTGTTTTGACTTCCAGCCTGGGCAGAGAGCTGATAACACCGATTGGTTTCAATTGTTGTTAAGTAATGTTTATTCTGGGCAAGGACTTTGTGAGCCTCATGCTCTGCTGGGGACGAGGGGAGGCCGGGAGGAAGCAGAGACAGGACACCTGACCCAAGCTAGCCAAAGAGGTATTCCATACCACAGCACGTCATGCCCAGGGAGGTAACTGGGAGTTACCTGGAAGGGCACAGGCTCTCTTCGGGGAGGTCGAACTCGTTCGGCGGTGGTATCGTATTCTCTTGTTATTTTCTCTTATCAATATTACCATTGGTGGTAGCAGCAGTGATTTGTGTTATACCTTAGTTACTGGGCTGTTCTTAACTCAACCCGTGGGAGTTACATTCTCCTAATTCCCCTCCCCATCCCTCCAGGAGTGGGGAGGGTCGGGGTGGGGGGGGGGGGGGGTGAGTGGACAAGTTGTGTGGATGGGTTTAAACCTCAACAGAGATCTCATATTTGGCCTGTTGTGATATGATTGAAAGCACATTTGTGTAGCTTGGACCCTCTGCTTGGTTTTGGTTTCTTCTCAGGTAATGTTTGACTGTAATTTTGAATAGGAAATAGGACCTATTAGACTGATCTGTAGTTCAGAAGTTAAGCTCGTAACCCATCGAGTCACTCTGTGGTCTGTGTTCTCAAGGACCGCTACTGGAGATGATTATTGGTTGCCGACTGGTTGTATGCTCTGTTTTTTCAGTGCTAACCAGAAGTCCAAGAAGGGAGCATGGACCAGCCCAGTGGAAGGAGTTTCATGCAAGTTCTTTGTGAGAAATACAGCCCTGAGAACTTCCCGTATCGTCGTGGACCTGGCATGGGGGTGCATGTCCCAGCAACTCCACAGGGTTCACCTATGAAAGGTAGGTGAACCAGGCTTCTGGTCTTGCTGAGCATCTCGGGGGTTCTGGGTGGGAACGGTTTCTTGGCCGTTCTTATGTTGAAAGAATTGTCCTGAATTAACCAGAAAAAGAAGCATCATGATGTATTATAATGTGTTCCTTAGTGACGAGCTGAGAGACTGCAATCTAACAAAGACAGAGTTGATCTAGGGGCTGAACCGATTGCTGTAAAAAGTAAGTTTCCCTACAGCATAACAGAGTCAGAGTCTGTCAATGAAAGATAGAAATAAGGCCTTATACAGGCTGACTTTTGAGGGTTCTGCAGTCCCTGGAGTTAATTTTCTTCAGACTAGAGATACCAGCTCTTTCATTATTGGCTGCAGCTGTGGCTATTTTGGCAGAGATGGCTTAACAAATGCATAACACTTGATCTGAATTTGAGGTCGGTGCCACATGCTAGTGGAACTGCCTCTTCTTTGTGTAACCCTCTTGCCCATTTTGATTGGTAAGTGTAGTTTAAATCCTGTCAGGTCAATTTGTATCATAAGCAGCCCCAAAGGGGAAAAGAGCCATGGAAGTCAGCTGGATGAAGTTCACAGTTACTGAGTGTGACAGAGGAGAAAAAAAGCGCCTGAGTTCAGCTGAGGATAAACCGAACAGCGTGTTGCTCAAAATTAACATGAACAGGAAATGGGCCTGATGGACTATTCCATCAGTGCCCTCTCTCCGGTGTGTGAGCACCCACTTAACTGAGCTATTTAGATGCTGGGGAAAGGGCATGTTTTAAAGTCTAGAATGTGATTGAGATGTGACTTACAAGCGTATCATAACTAATTCCCCAAGTACAACACTACCCTTTAAAGAAGCCGGATCCTAATAAACAAGCTTGCAGGAAACTTGTAAACTCTGATCACACCAGATAATTGTCTGCTGTTAGAATTGCTTTCTGGTTGTGTAGCTATCAAGTATTAAGGAGAGAGAAAAAGGGCCATCTTTTTAGGAAGAAGCGTGCTGTTAGATTTAGATACTCCACAGAGGTGGGAGAGCTGTACTGTGTGCAGAAGAGTGTAAGACTGATGGCTTGCCTTGCCTAAATGTGCATTTGTTGTGTTGAAATGGTTTCCTGTTACAAATCTATAGCTTTTAGCTTTGTCGTGTTTTGGCCTTACCAAATGAAGTTGTGATTGAGACCCAAGTCCTTGTCTGTGAAATAGCTTCAAGAACTTTTACCTGCCTGAGCAGGAACTAGAGCAAAACAGGAATGTAAGCGGCAGAGTAAAGACATAAGATTTCTGCAGGCTGTAAGAATGCTGAACGTTTTACATTGTTGGAAAGGGAAAGCTTAGAATAGAAATGTTAAAATACATCCTCGCTGTTACTAACCACAAGTGGGCTAAGTACCAGAGCATAAGGGAGTCTGACTGTGCAACTAACAGTCCACCTAGTCCTGCATCCTATCTGCAGTAGCAGATGCCTAGGGAAGAGCAGAAGTTCTGGCAAGAACTGATATGAGACATACTGCAAACTAGGAAAGACTGCCCCATCCTTGCTGCCATGTGAATAGAAATGCATGTGGTAACTGAAGAGCACTGATACCAAGTGGTACTTCATGTCTAGACAAAAGACTTCTTGATTGTTGTTGGCCACTTGTTATAAAATCCGTGTTTATCCCGAGATCCCTGAATGTGTGTAAATTATGGAATTACTGATAGAGTTTTTCTGTTGCTCAGTGTCATGTTTGTGCTTGTTGTTGCCTTCTGTAAGTAAGCAATGCAAAGCTGACCGGAGGACATCTTTTCTTTTTCCCTGTTTCAGATCGCCTCAACCTTCCGAGCGTGCTGGTACTGAACAGCTGTGGCATAACCTGTGCAGGGGATGAGAATGAAATTGCTGCCTTCTGTGCTCATGTGTCTGAGCTGGATCTTTCTGACAATAAACTGGAAGACTGGCATGAGGTAAAATGGTTACATGTGCATCTTCCTGAGTAACTTTGATGGCTATTGCCATGGCTGCAAATGCATTGCAGGTTAGAAGAGTGCTTTAGTCATTTAAATGAGAGAGATTTCCATTTTTTGTGGCTTCTTTCTCATCTTTGAAGCTGATGCTTATTTACTCTGACAACAACTGAGCAATACACGTGATGAATTTAATCCATTTCGGCACTTCAATCCATTTACCTCGTGACTTACGATCTTGGCCTGGGCATGACAAGTATATATATACATATATATATTTATCCTGCAAAGCACTTGAACTGCCATTTCTAACATCAAGAGGTTAATGAACAAGTGCAGTTTTTAACAGAGCAAGAACTGAGGAGGTCCAAGTAATGGCAGCTGGTTCCCAGCTTTGCTGCCAATTCCGTATTTATTCTCTCTCCTCTTTTGTTTCCCTATCTGCAAAACAGGTTTAATAACTTCTACCTCAAAGGATATTTCTGAGGACTCATTGATTAATGCCAAATGCTATTGTAAAATCCTCTGAAGGGCTTGGGTGCATTTATGCTAGCTAAATGCAATGTAATGTGAGTAAACCAATTGCAATGTGTTCAGTTGTTAACATTTCCTCACTGGCTTATGCTCTGCTTTTATGTTAGTGTTTATTGTTGGAAATATACGGAAAAGAACAGGATCTGCAACATAAACATGTTTATGTGCTTCTGTTGCATCAAACCCCTGTCTTTAAACAGGTTGTTAACTCAGTGTTTGCAGAAATGTCCCAGCTCTGGCATGGGGGTCACAAAGCCAGAATTGGGATAGGTTTCCCTGTTCCTGTTATTTCCGTGTTAGCCTAGAAGGTGTTAGCTCAGCGAGTAGGAGAGAAGTGTTAGGCTTGCCTGTTGAGATTACAGCCAGGGAAGATGGTTTTGTACTGAGGGTGTATCTGTTATGAACCGGGATTGTCTCCTGGCTTGTCTTATTCTGAGGGAGTCTGTCTCCAGCATCATGGATTCAACACTTGATTTCAGCTGCTGCATGAGACAACTGCCCTTTGCTAGACCGGTTTTCTCTTATCAAGCTGCTTGGAGAGTGTAAATAAATGCACCGTTGAGGTGAATGAGCAATTAACCAATCAATCTAGATCAGTGAATAGCTGGAGTATGATTCACAGGGGGTAGTCATCCAGAAGCATTGTTTTTTTTTCCCCCAATATAATTTCTTTGGCTCGTGGTGATTCCAAAAGCCCCCCTTTTAGGCGACAGGATATTACTGCGTGAGGTTAGATCACTGCCTGATACACTTTTCTTTCTCTCTCTTTTTCCCTCCCCACTTAGGTCAGTAAAATTGTGTCCAACGTTCCCCACTTGGAGTTTCTAAACTTGAGTTCCAACCCTCTCAGTTTGTCCGTTTTAGAGCGAAGGTGTGCTGGCTCTTTCGCTGGCGTTCGCAAACTTGTGCTCAACAACAGCAAAGCTTCCTGGGAGACAGTCCACACAATCCTGCAGGAATTACCAGAGTAAGCATGGCGAGTGGGGCATAGAAAGGGGTGCTTGCTGTACGCAGGTCAAATCGCATGATGAGGGATAAAAGGGAAACTGGCCAGGTAAATACGTTGTCTTAAAAGAGCATCAGTGGTGTTGCAAAGCCTTGGGCTTCTCATCCAAATCTGCATACCAGGGATGGATAACGACCCCAGCAATGTTGGAGGTGGCATGCTTTCCTCTGAGTCACTGCAGAATGAATGGTGCGATGCATACCTGTACTAATAGCTTTTGAATGAGATGCAAGTCTGAGGGTCTGGCCACTTGTCAAGTAATATTTCATCATGCTTTTCTGGGCAGAAGTGTTGATTTCTGTGGCTTGGCCACAGTCCACCTTGGCAAAGGCGTTCTGCTTCTGCAGATGTCCTCAGTGGCTTCGATTTGATAAGGGACCCCTCTTTGTATGGCTTTGTGAGCAGAGATGATGAGAGTGGTATAACCCGCATGGCCAATGCTCGCTTCCTTGGGATTAGGAAAGCTAATTTCAGTTGGCTGAAAACTTAGTGGGACCTGTTTATTCTTTAATGGGGATATTTGGCAAAACCAGGGATGTAGGGAAAAAAGCATCATCAGTGTCGTGTAAAGACACCTTTTTAAGTTGTAAGCATTGAGAGCAGTTACCAGCCACCACTGGGGCTGGGTTGGTGGCTTGTTGGGCACATATGTGGGACGCCACCCAGAGCAATCTGTTACACGATTAATACTGGGGGGCTAGGGGAACACTTGGAGGTATTTTTCATCTGTGGAGGAAGCTTACAAATGGAAGCAGAGATGGAGTTGAAATGCTCCATTCAGAGCGCTCAAAGCTCTTCTCTACACCAACTTCTCAAATCACATAAGAGCTGTTGTAGAAACTCATGTTAAAAGTACATGTGCGTGTCCCTGTACCTGAGATCTCAATGTATGCTGAGATGGCGATCTGATCTTTCTTCCCCTGTGCAGCTTGGAGGAGCTCTTTCTGTGCCTTAATGACTACGAAACAGTGTCTTGTTCTCCAGTTTGCTGTCAGTCTCTCAAATTACTCCACATAACTGATAACAATCTTCAAGACTGGACTGAAATTCGAAAACTGGGAATTATGTTTCCATCACTGGACACGCTTATCCTGGCTAACAACAACCTCACAACCATTGAAGAGTCAGAGGATTCCCTAGCAAGGCTGTTCCCCAACCTGCGATCCATCAATTTGCACAAGTCAGGTGAGAGCCTGGAAGCAGTATGCTTTTTGTTCTCTGCATAAGTGGCAGCAGCTGATCTGAGTCTCTCCTCCTGAGAAGGTGAAAAACCACACTTGCTTTGTGCTCTTTGAAACTTCAGCCTTGAGGTGCTTGCTTCTCGGGCTGCGTTAGCACTAAGTAGCCTGCAGTCAGCATTGCTTCCTGCAATGTAGGAGAAAGGGCAGGTGAAGGCAGAAGTGCTGAGTAAGAGTGTAAACCATTGGGATAGGTTTGTTGCTGTAGCAGAGCTAAATGCCCAGTGACCTTTGAGCAATCTGTCCTGGCTTCTCTGCAGAATCAAAAAGCTGTTGATAAATGTAGTCCCAACAGAGCTGGTGTGTCCAGTTTTCTAATGGTGCTAATGCAGGGCTACGCAAGCAGATGTACTCAAGTGTCCTGACCTGAAGAAGGTACCATTAGGGAAGGAAAACAGGCAAGAAATCAACTTGTCCATCTCTGTGGGCTTCAGCTGCTGCTTTTTGAGGTTAGTCCTTATCTAAAGGATGAGTCAGGGGAGCATGGACCTGCAGCTACTCAAAAGGAGCTGCCACAGGTTTTTTACATTAGTAGTTTCCCCTCTGTTTCCTGTCCCTGCCTCAGATGCTCCTGGCTGGAGAGGCATAAATGTCTGGCTGTGGAGGGGATGAAAGAATCCCATTTGCCTTTAATCCCTCTTTGAGTGAAAATGAGCGTAGGTGTAGGTATGTGGCATGTGAGGGCTGAACATTCACCAGCAAAAGCTGTCTGTGATGTGTGCTCAGTTATTAGAAGCTCACAAGTTATGCTTGAGGCTGCTTTTACATTTCAGCCCCAGAGAATTTTCAGCCAACACTCCAGAAAGAGAAGCAGCATTTGGCATGTTAGGAAGAGCACCCCATGCGCCGGGAGCATGAGCTGCAGGGCAGCTCGTAAGGGCTGTGATGTGTTTGTGAGATGCCAGAAGTTCTTCTGCAGGAGTACTTAATGCATCATAATCTTCTGTTCTTTACAGCTTTATGTGCTGTGCAAGTGATAGTTAAGTGTTAGCTAAGGTAGAAGGTGATTTATTAACATGCTCTGCAATGTAAGCATCAAGGAATCCTTATAATAAAAGCTTAAAGCTAACTAGAGGAAGAAAAGCCTGTTAAGCTGGATTTGAAAGCACTGTCTCATGGAGCAGCGAGTGCTCCTGTGGTAAGTAGTTTTGCAATTTTGATGCCAGATAGTCAAGAACTCTGGACCCTGTATTGCATTTTGATGTTTTGGGAGCTGAAAGTCAAACAGAAGTCCCAAGGAGCATGTTAAACACTTGGCAGATGTGTCTTGAGTGCTATGGGGAAAGGAAACTCTGCCTGCCTGCCGTGATGCTTAGGAGTTTTGTTCCTGCTCTCAAAAGAGCCCCTTCTTCTGAACTGAGGCTCAAATGAGACCCCTGATTTTATTTAAACCAGTAATATTTCTGTTTTTTTTTCTCATTTTCTGTACTGTGTTGGTGAAGCTGTTGGATGTTGTTCAGAGAAACCAGTCTCCTAACTCACATTGCCAGTGTAAGCTTTTGGAGCAGTCATCAGAAAAGCATCGCAGAAGATGTTTCTGCAGTCACAGCAAGGGGAAGAGAAGATGAGAAGTGTTGATGTCAGCACATAATGAGGGCTGTACTGCTGCTCAATCCTATTTTATTTTACCCTCTCTGCCTGCTTTGTTATCCCAGATGTCAGGTCTTCAGGGGGCTGAAATTGAGTTGAAATCTTTTTCATTAAATGGCTGGATGGCTTCTGGGACTGTTTTACCCTTGGGTCAGGAGTGGAAATGGGACCCAAGGTGGTCATGTGTGCGAGGTAAAGCTATTTAATAGCTATTTAGTGATGTCTAGAATGGCCAAAGTCCTGATAACTTTAATACTACTTAAGGCAGCATCTCTTTATAGATGCAGCCATCATAACTGATGCTAGTCAGTCGTCAGCAGCGAGGCCAAAGAGTCCATAAGAAACGGAGCTCCCTAATCAGCTGTGGAGATCATCCTTGTAGACATACAAACCATCATGAGTGAATTTAAACTGCTTTGTCTTGTAGCAGATGAAAGAGACTTTTTGCAGTACGTCGTGATCAAAAAGCTGACTTCTCCCAGAAACAGGATCTGTCACTCGCCTGTCATGTATAGTCTTTGGCTCTGTCTTGTTATCTTGGATACACGATGTATTATCTGTGTTTGTTTTCTTCTGAGCAGGTCTGCATTGCTGGGAAGACATTGACAAGTTAAATTCTTTTCCCAAGCTCGAGGAAGTGAAATTGCTAGGAATCCCTTTGCTGCAGTCCTACACCACTGAGGAACGCAGGAAGCTGCTAATAGCCAGGTCTGTTCCTTGTTCATTCTGCTCAGCAAAAGAGTTACATGGCAATGAATGGCTGGGAGTGGGTAATTGGAGGAAGAGGCTGTTAGGAGACAGGGTTTGGTGCGAATTCACCACTCAGAAAGATGGGAGCTTTGGTTTCTTTATTGTTGTGTTGGAAAATGGGAGTAGTGGCAATGTTAAGCCTGATTTCTCTGCTTTTCAGTAAATTTTGAGCCTGATACATACCTGTGCACACGATGCACATGTGAGATGAAAATACTTGGGTTTGAATGCAGCGGTGACTGCCTTGTCAGTCACCCTGTGGGTTTCTCTTCTTGGTGTCTGCATGCAGGTTGCCATCTATCGTCAAGCTCAATGGAAGCATCGTTGCCGATGGGGAGCGAGAGGACTCGGAGCGATTCTTCATCCGGTATTACATGGAATTCCCAGAGGAGGAAGTCCCATTCAGGTATGCGTTCTTTGTCACAGAATGGAGAAGGGTAGCAAGGCAAAAGGAAAGGTGACAGAACAGATGGTGTTATATCAGGCTAGCTGTTCCATGTCTTGCCTGCCTCAATCTGTTTTAGTTAATGTTGTTATATTAGAATATTGTCTGATGACTTGTAGAATCACTTCTGAGTCAAGTTTAGTCTTAAAGTGTCCATGTCAAGTGCCATTAAACAACATGACTGTTCAGTTCATGATCTTCATTGCTTCCTGGCCTCCCTGATGGCTAGCTTCATAATCCACCTGTGTTTGGGAGTCCCCACAAGCCAGTACAAACGTGTTCTCTGGTGCCAGGCCAGGGCATCTAATTCTCTTGACCATCTGGTGTGTGGAATGTGACTGGTGATGGGAAGCTGTCCCCTCACTTTCAGGCCCACAAATCGCAAATCTGATGGGTTTTCTTTGCCAAAAAAGTATGCCCAATGATCCGTTTATCTTGGTAAACTAATGAACTTTGACAGATGCTGTTCAGTTGGTATCTTCTCTGTGCCAGCATCTACTTACTGCTTCTTAATGGGCTGAAGAAGGATCACAGAACATCAAGCCACTGCATTGGCATGCCTTTTGCCCTGAAACCCTCATGTGCTTTACAGACAGCAAAGCTTCAGAGCCCTTTCTTTATGAAAAGAGGGTAGGACAAGAGTTTGTATGGGTTTCCAGACAGAGGAAGGGACAAACTGAGGCAGAGAAGGTCAAGGGTATGGCCTGGTATGGATGACAAAGGTACAAATGGAATCTGGTTGGTGTTTGCATTGGCTGGTTGGTGTTTCCAGCAGCTTAACTCCTAGGTAATATGTCTCTTGTCTGTGTATGTGCCCTGGCAATACAGTAAGGGCAAGGGAAGGCTGGAATGGGGAATGGGGGCATGGCATTATTAGTGAATACTAATTGGTCCAGCCATTACTGTATTTGTTAAAGGCATCCTGGGGTCAGTTCATAGGCAAAGGGTACTAATGTAGTCAGGGAAGCAGGACAGCCGGTGATCCCTCTTGTGCCTTTTTCTGAGGACAAGCCCTGCTTGTAATTTTAAAAGTCCTTGAAGCAGAAAAATGGAAAGAAAAATTGGCAGGAATTGCAGCACAAGTGGAGGATGCAGGGGAGAGGATGGGGAGCCGGGGACCATGAGCTCATGGTGCTGCTCCCAAAATGGATTATTTTCCGTAACATTCATTTTATTTCTACCAAAACTGTTTTGTGTCTCTGTGGCTCTAGAAGGGGAGAATAATGATGTATTCAGCTGCAGACTGAGAGGGGAACTAAGGTATGAGTAGCCCTTTGATCCTGGTGGAATGTGTGTGCTGTACTGAGCTTGCCAGGGCTTGTGCATAAGAAGGCAACTGAATGAGTTGATGTCACACTCTGTTTCTTTTCCTGCTGGACTTGTGTCTCTGGGTATTGTGGTGACAAGTTTTTTGTATGTCCAGGACCCGTATATTGTTGAGAAGGATACAGTGGGGTACAGCTTGATGATACTGTTAGGATGTGGACTTTGGGAACAGGCTGTGTGCACATAGTACCACATGCAACTAGGGTCACTTTCCAAACAGGAGCTCTTGTAAGAAATAACTAGTATCTCATCCCATCCAAAAAAAGCTGGGTATAACCAACATGCTAGCTTTATGCTATTTCGCTAAGATACAGGAGAATTACCTCCCCCCCTTTGGTTTCTTAACCTTTAAGCACTGTTACTGCCCTTTTCTTGGTCAATGGGCTCTTTGTCTGAATCCCTTCATCTGTGAAGCATTTCCAAGGGACTTAAGCAGCTACTAAAGAGGGTTGTTCTGTTCTGGAGGAGTTGTGTGCCACTACAAGCTATTTTCTAACAAGGCTGCAGATGGCTGAGAGTGTCCCTAGTGCTGAGGGCTGGTTTTCAGTTCCTGGACCTGTGTGCAGCAGCCCTTGTAGGAAGGGAAAGCTGGCATTCTCTGCAGAGTGATTCCATGTGTATTTGTTGCTAAAGCTTCCTCTTATTTGCTTCCAAATCTGGTGTGGTTTCTCTGAAGGTGATTCATAATTAGAGTCTAGTCAGGACACATGCATGTTCTTGCTGGGGTATGGCATCTGCATTGCAGTGCTGCCTTAAGCAGAGGAAGAAGGCACACTTGGGCATGGAAACCTCACGAGTGTAAGCAGCCCCCCGCAAGACTGTCGAGGTGCAGCATGTGATAAGTGAACAGCACACAGCAAACCCCTCTGTTTGCATTGCATGTCTTCATGGGCTGCAGCTCAAAGGGATCGGAAAGGAGAGAAATGGAAAGAGTAATCTCTCTCTCTCTCTCTGGATGTTGTGGGTTAGAAAGCAGTGCTGAGCCTACAGTCCAATATTGGCTGTCTTCTTGATTGACGTGTCTGTGGGTTTTTAATGAGTCCTCCGCTTGTCTGGTCTGCTGTTTATCTGCAGGGTATCAGAGACACTTTTAGCCAGGCTCAGTTCTTCAGCATCCTCTGCTCTGCTCTGATTATGAAAGTCTCCAGGGTGCCTATTATCGGGGTACAAAAGAACCATATGAGCAGAGTGCCTTCGTTCTTACTGATTTGAGGGAAGCCAGTCATTCGGGCTCCTAACTTTATTTGCAGGCTGCAGCTAGTATTTGTAGGCTTCAAACCTTGTTCTGCATTTCCTCAACATGAGAAAATGTAAGACAGCATTGCCTCACCCTCTGCATACTTACAACATGCATTCGGGTAATCTTAGCCCACTCCTGGTGCTTCTCTCTCTCAGAAGGCTTGAAATTTGTCCCCCTCTTTATACTCTTCCCACCATCAGCCCTGTTCACTGCAGTTTCCCCAGGCATGAACTACTAGTTGGCACGTAAGAATGGTTGCAGCATGTGGAGATGATGAGAGCTGAAGGGATATCCCAAAATAGTCTGCAGGCAGCAAAGGGCAGGTTTGCTCTCTATTCCTCTCCTGACCACATCCTTCCAGAGGTGTCGGAAACTGTGCTGCAAGGATCTCCTCTCAGCTGGCGACACGTTGGCTAGCACTTGTTCTTACTGCAGGCAGTAGCCCAGTGGGTAAAATATGGGGAGTGTGCTGTCTCCTTTCAGCACTAATGGTTTTTCCAAAGAAATAGGCCTGATCCTATCGTTCCGCAGGTGACTGTGAGAGCAGGGCACCAGCCTGCCTTTGGATGCTGTGCCTTAGTGAAAGCTCGTTTTGTCTGTGAGACTGGGGAAATCCTAGTGCGTTGTTGCCCTTACCTCATTTCCCCGCAGACAGAGGGTCTGCTGTTCTTCGGGAGCATTCCTGTCCTGAGCTGGACTCCCTGGGGTCACCCAGCCTGCCAGGTCGCATCATCTCTCAACAGGGGCCGTGACACAGCACCGATCGCATTCAGCTCGGGCTCGGATTGGGAACAAAAAGAGCTTTCTGTACAGCGCATAGTGGAGGCCTCTGAAACGTTACCTTTCCCAGCAGCTCTTGGTCTTTGTCATTTCAGTCACATTGTGTTCTGTGTGGTCGTTTCGCCTCTTTCCCAGCCAGGCAGGGGAGATGCAGACGTGGAGTGATACCTGCTGAAGGGAGTGGGAGGGTGAGATGGGCTTTCCATTGCAGGAGATGGCTTCTGAGGATGGGCCTTGTGAGGGACAGCTGGAGAACGTGGCTCCAAGGAGAAAGTGATGGTGCAGTGTGTGGCTGTGCTAGGAAAATTCCCCTGTTTTAGAGAAAGGGAGACTTGTATGGAGAGAAGCTCCATGCAATTTGAATGCTACCTCAGCAGTATTCTTTACTCATAAAAGCCTCATCCATCCTTCCCATCTTGACTGAAGTGCCAGTTAAACTGCAAGATGTTTCAGAAGAGCCAGCTATGGAGGATGAGGACAGCTTGTTGCTGGTTCTGGTTTTAGCTCCGTCAGAGTTCCGGGCTTCACGTGAATCACACCCTGGGACCTGTGCGCACCCTCTTGTCATCCAGTCACTGTGCTCTCCTTGCCAATGTTCGCTTATGCTTTGCAACCTAGTAGCATCCTTGCATCAAGTGGCAGCTCAAGTGAGGTAGAATCATAATGTGACACAGAAACTGACTTGTGAAACACTAGGAGCAGCTCTGCTGTAACTCTGGGCATGTTTAATTTTACAGGTACCACGAGTTGGTCACAAAGTATGGGAAGCTGGAGCCCTTGGCAGTGGTGGATCTTCGGCCACAGAGCAGCGTGAAGGTGGAGGTTCACTTCCAGGATAAGGTGGAAGAGATGTCGATCCGTCTGGATCAGACTGTGGCAGAATTGAAGAAGCACTTAAAGACTGTCGTGCAGTTGTCAACAAGCAACATGCTGCTCTTCTACTTGGACCAGGAAGCTCCCTTTGGTCCCGAAGAGATGAAATACAGCTCGCGAGCGCTGCATTCCTACGGCATTCGGGATGGAGATAAAATTTACGTGGAGCCCAGAATGAAATAGCCTCTTCCGGGTGCACACACATGCCCCCCCACACCCACACACATGCATTAAGGAGTTTTGGCAAGGTTTTTGTTTCGGTTGGTTGGTTGAGGTTTGGTTGTGTTTCTTTAGCAGGTGATTTCTTAGCCCGGAGGAAGTGCCCTGATCTGAAAACCATGCCTGCCATCCACTGCAGGTGACCTTGAGGTGACAGCTGACTTCAGTGCGTGTGTTTCAGTGTGTGCAATACCTTGATGTTTCCTTTGATGCTCCGGTATACTCGTGATTTGGCATGAATGGTCACTTGTTCAAGCTAAAGGGTGCTAGGGTCCATAAGGGAGACGATAGCTCGGTGCAGAATTTGACCTGTTGCTTTCTTTGTCTAAATTGTTAGGGTTTGGGCTCCACCAGAGCACCCTATGGCCTAGCTATCCAACTGTGGCTCGAGCTTGCTCAAGTATTTGTTTGCAGCTAGGTGCTGTCTCAACCTTTTGTTACGCTCGAGTTCAGTGACAAGATCTAAACCAGTATTCCGCTTGATTCAGAGCTCAGGTACTTAGTGCATCCACTTAATTCCACTGGTTTGGGTTAGATGAGTGCACGAAATGGGGGAAAGAAAGAGACCCTTATTAGAAAGAAACAATTTATTTTCAAAATGCACGCTTTATATCCATACTGTCCTGATTTTTTGGGGGGGAAAAAAAAAAAAAGAAGTATTGATTTCTCTCCTGGGAGAGAGGAAGGGGAAAGTTGAAGTTTGTGTGTGTTGCTGTTGCACCAGAAATGAAACCTAGCACTTTCCCCAGGGGTTCCTAAGCTGCGGGGTCCCAGCTAAGGGTCTGAACTAGGAGAATGTGTTGGCTCAGATCAGTTTCTGGAAGATGAGTAACAAAACAACTTTATTGTAAAGCAGGTTTTCACTCTCTGTGTTGGCTTCCCCCCTACACGCACCTCGTAGGCATCGCAGGCTGCTGCTTAAATTAGTCTCCATTTTCTACTGCAGAGCAGATTCCCTTTCTTGTGCAATGAGATCCTCCTTCCTTTATCTCTCTTATGTCCCTTGTTCCTCTGTCCCCTTGACAAGTTGAAGACCTTTTAGATTGCCTACTCATATGCAGCTACATACAAGTTTTTGAAGCTGTGCAGTGAGGGCTCTAGTTACACTTGAACTTCTGACCTGAATGTTGAAACGCTCCCTTCTCCCCATGTGCACTTTCTTTCCCATAATGCTTTTGTCCATATCACCGAGCTCCTTTTATATTCTTGGAGTTGTGTATTTCTCTTCATATTTTACCTAGATCGTGGGGTGGGGTAGGATGGGACGGGGAACAAGTATTATCTCATAGTCTTCAGGTTGGGGATGTGGGGACCGGTCAGAGGGGAGTAGTTCTGCATCCAGAGGAATGATTAAAATTGGGAGGATTTAAGACAAGTTACTAATTTGTGCCTCATCTCCCTGCCAAAAATGTCTATTTCCTGGCCCTCTTGAGATGAGCAATAGGAAATGGAGCAAGACTCACCATTGGTAGCGTAGAGGCTGCGGCACGTACCTGCGGCGCTGTGGTACCCATAAAACAAAAGAGCAGGGAGATGGTGGCAGTGTAACATAAGATGATGCTTTTATAAGCTAGAGCTTTACTGAAGATGTATTTTCCATTTGGGCAGTGAAAGGCATTTGCTGCCTTATAGCAGAACTCTTAAGCCAACACTTCTGTATGATATATACATACATAGGCATAGGAAAAGTTGTGTTTAATAAGATATTTTGTTATAAAACAAAGTTTTATGAAGATATGGTTGTTTAATATTAGAAGCCTATATCTCCCCTTGACCTCCAGTTTAAGTAGGTTATCTCTCAGTCACTGCAGTGTCAGAGGTAAGTGACCGATGAGGATGCAAAAGTGTCTCTGACCTAGTTCTATAGAGCAGTAATTACCTATGTGGGTATGTTTATGGCATTGCAACTGGTATTAATGAGATGCTGTAACTATTGACCAACATGCTCAGCACAATTAAATGTCTCGGTTTCAGAAAAGGAAGTAAACACCATTAAAGAGTGGAATGGGATGTTACAGAAGTGACAGTATGTGCTTTGAAGTTTGTTCACCCACAGTTTAGCCAGTCTGTCACTGTGCCAGCTTGGAAGAGTCAGTACATGGTGCTTTTATTTACGGTGGACCTGGTGGGGACAGCAAGGTGGAAAAGAGAACACCTACAGGTATACAAGGTGACAAGTGCCATGGAGCTGACAGGGATTTGGTGCTAGCACCCAAACCTGCTCCCCTGGTCTGTTCAGGTCAGTAAGTCATGGTATGAATACCACTGCCTTGTCGCTTTGTTAGGGAAAGGTTGTTTCGGGATGACGTTCTGAAGCAGTTCACATTCTGTGTGGCTAGCAGAGCACTTGTGGGCTGGAAACCAGCAATCCTGGTTTGCTTCCCGCAGACAAAGAGTCGTGTCCAAATCCAGGGACAGTTTATGTGTCCAGATGGTTGACTTCGAAAAGTAGGGCCAAATGGCATGCAACTGATGTGGCAAAATACCCCAGGTCGGCTTGCTTTCCTTTTGTAATGCCTTCTGGGAAAAGGTCTTGTACGTGTGCCATGTTAACTGCTAAAGAGGGAGCAGTGTCAGTGGGAGAGAGGAAGGCTTCTGAGCGAGAGAGGAGATTTAGGGCTGAGGATGGGTGCCAAGTATCTGTGAGGGTCCTGAGCTAGCAGGAGGCTTGATTTAAATCAGCGCGATGTCCTGAGGGGCTGTGACCTGGTGGTGTTGGCATATACCTGCTTTAGGAAAAGGTCCCTGGATCTATATTAGGCAATAGATTTGCAGGCTTCTCTAGCTTTTGTTTCCTTCTATCCGAGGGCTACTTTTGTCAAGAACTGTTTTGTTGTTTGTGCTAGTTCATGCATAGCAGTGGGCAAAGCACCTGCTTCGGAAGGGATTAGGTGACAGCTATATACCAAAGTGTCGCACGGCTCCTTGTGTTGAGATGAGATGCTGTGCTGTTGTGTTTTTGGATACATTCCTATTGATTATCCATGTTTTGACCAGATGTTTCATGCGGATCGCTTAACCGGCGATGTGATGAATATGCATGGCGTGACGACTGTCCTCTGCTTCCTCGCTGGGATTTGTAACCCCCATTACCGGGAGTTGCACACATTCCGGTGGCAGATAATTGTGTGGCCCGTGGTGGCTCAGAGGAACTGAGCCTAATGGTGCTCGTTGCTTCTGGGGATAGGCTCTTGGTTTGCCCTCGCCTCCTCGGGTCTGTAATCTGATGAAGGCGACTTGGCGGCGCTGCCTCCGTCGGTTGCTGTTCTTGCTTGTAAATGAGATTCTGTAGGTTCTGTTCGTGTATGGAGTTGAAAATGCAAACGAGGTGCTGAAAGCAGCCCAGAGGCTGAAATATGTATTCCTGGCAGCTGTGCCTCCCTCATTTGAATGTGGCACTTCTGTAGGCGGTAGAGAGACGCCTTCCCCAGAGCAGCGTTCGAAGGGCTTTAGCCATCTCGGGCCTTTGCCTCTGTGATTGCTTTTCTGCAGTTACTGGAAACTTGAGCTGTAATTTCAATGTGAAGGTCTATTCTTGCTCCCTCTTAATGATGCATCCGTATGTAATTTTAAAGAAAAAGGAAGAACTCTTTAAGTCCAGCTTGTTTTTTACTCTCGTTTCTCTCACAGGGGATATACTTCCTGCTCCCACAGTTTGCCTTTGGTTTGCTCGCAGACTTAGCAGTGGAATTCAGGCCAAATAGGTTATTGGTTTGGATCAGTTCAATAAACTTATGTAAGTTTTTACACAAAACAAAGTGTCCCAAGTTTTGCACTGTTGTGTTCCCTCCCGCTCACCTGTATGTTTAACACACACCTTTGGCAGGCTGAAAGCTGCTGAGATTTCTTTGTCCTGCTGACTGTTCCTGCCTCCTGTCTGCCCGATGAGCTCGGGCAGAGCCACCTCATGGTGTGACATGTGCTTGTTGAAAGGAGAAGTCAGGATGCTGGAAGACCTAATCCTGTTCTGGACTGTATTCCACCATGGTGGTTACTCGTCTCCACTCCAAGGGCTGAAGAAGGCTCCAGCTCATTCTCTGTTACCTGCTCCATGTCCTGAGTGGGACTGGCCTAGGGGTTAAAGCAAGTTTCACCCTCAAGAAAAGGTTTGTAGGTGCTGATGGGGAGGGCAGCATCCCCACTAAAGCAGGAGTCATGAGCTAAGCCCATGCTGGCCTGTGTCAAATGACCTTGGGGATTCTGGACGGGATGCAGTCTTCCCTGGACTGGGCCTGGTCCCTTGGAAAGGGAATGCAGTAAGGCTCATCCTGCAGTTGCTTTGCTGAGGTCAAGCAGCCAGAGATCCCCTTATGTCATCTTGTAACGCTGAGTTTTCCTCGAGGTCAGGCACGGGAAGGAGGTTTTCTGGTAGAAGGATAAAAAGAAGAGGGGAAAGCAGTTGTTTGCTCATCACTGTGTGATGGGAGCATCCCCTGCCAAAATAAAATAGCGTAGAAGACAAAGTCTTCCCCAAAGAGACAGTGAAACCTAATCAAAATTCATCAGTGTAGACTAGCCCAGGATGAACAGGACCAGAATATTAAGTTGACAAAGGAGCAGAGGGAAACCTATATTCACTGCTTTTCTCTGTGTTACAAAACAGGCTGAGAAGAGTCAATTGATTTTTCTGTGGCTGGTAACATTCACATTTTGTATGGGATGGAAAGGAAAAGCCGTGGTGCATGGCATGGCAGGCTGGAAGTAATCTGCCCCTGAAAAACCAGTCAATGCTTTATAATGTCCTGGCCCTCATAAAGTAGTTGTTGGTTTAGAAATGGGGAAAAATGCATTAAAAAAGGAAGCTTCCTACTAGCAAGGCCATGCTGGGGTCTACAGAGCAAGCAGGCTCTGGGATGTGCTGTGGAGGCGGTTGCGCTGCCTGGTGCCCTGATGTACTAAAAGAAACTGCTGAGGTAAGGTGCAGCACTTTGGGGGTGAACTTGCTAGACACACTTCTAGGAGCACCCAGGGTCCGGGGAAAGACTCCTGGGCTTCTAGGTGCTTCCAGTTTGGCTGCTGGCATTCCTGTCCCCTCCTGTCCTGATGGAAGGGCAGGGAGTATGTGTGTGGGTAGCACAGGGTTCTGCCGACTGTGGACTCCATCCCCTCTCGGCTGCTGCCCTGCCTGTCTCAATTGACATCAATGGGAATCAAATGAAAGCAGTTGGGATCTTTTCTTAGGCTACAGATGAAGAGCCTTGGTCTCTGTAACACAGTTTGAGGCTTAGAGCCTGCAGACCTTTGGCAGGTACCACTCTCTGGGGCTTATGGTGTTTCCCTGGCTGTGAGGGAGCCAGCCTGTCAGCACAGGTTGAAAGGTTCACCAAGCAGCAGCCATCACCAAGCCCTGAGGAGCAATAAGCATCCTTGGTAGCTGCTCAGCTCAGGTGACCATGGGTGTGGAAAGCATCCTCCCTCAGCCCATTATGTCCCTGTGGAATTGGAGGCTGCTAGAATGAAAATGGTAATAACATAGCAGCCCCCCAGTGAAGCTTTCCACTGGATCAAGCAGAATCCTTCCAGAGAGGATGGAAACAGGACCAGCAATGAAGCCGTCTCCAGCGGATCTGGAGAGAGCACGCTGCACTGGGTAAGTTTTCCCTTTCCCACCTGTAAAATCAGAAGTAAGTTACAGAAAGTAAAACTTGGATGGAAAAGTAACTCAGTTGGAACTCTGGGGCACTGCCTTTGAACACCGCTTTAAGCCTAGCACTCTTTAATGCTAATCCTGTAACATTATATAGATGGGCGTGCTTTTTCACTTACACAAAGGAGGAAGGGGCTCAGTTCTTTTGAGTTGGTTTCTTTTTTTCCCTTCAGCAAAAAGTGATGCTGAGCAGCACAGCCACAAGCCCAGCTCCGGCTCGCTGGCATTTCCATCTGAATCCACCTGAGGGGGGTGAGTTTTCAGGGAAGAAAGAGGCTTCTTTCCCTCTCCAGGCCAGAATCTGATCTGCAGATTAGCTTGCTGGTTATCAATAGAGGCAACAGTTGTGATTGCAACTCAACACTCCTCCAGCCCTGGAACAGCATTGAAGGAAACAGACTTTACAATTGCGAGAGCAAGGGGACTGAGACACCGTTTCAGTCATCGGCAATAGTTGGCAAAGGAGGACCGGGATGCATTCTCCATTGACATAGGATTTTTCCCCGGTCTACCAAGATCTGTCTGAGATTTCAGATTTAGATTGCTCCTCTATCTACAAAACAGGTTGGTAATTTTCTTTTCCATACCTAAAACTTTGTAGTTTTGAATGTGGTATGTTAAGTAGTACGTTCTGTATTGTCTGTCATGCTTCCCAAGCTCTTGTTCTTTGACTGCCATAGCTTCCTGTAGTCATTGCGTGCCCAGTCTCTGCTAGTGAATCCACAGTGACTCAGATTTATGATTTATGTAAGATTCTGTCATTCTCCTCTTGTCTTTCGAAGATAAGGAAATTGGTAAAACTTTTCCTTGGTGGATTGAATTTTTCTCAGTGCAGAAAACAGTTGCTGTGGGCCCGCGTTGATGCGAGTGGCATGCTGAGGAGCAGCAAAGCAGGGAGGAACCTTCCTACCACTGTGTTTCATGCTTTCTAAGCTCCTGGTAGTGGGAGACAAGTGGAAGGGATGTGCCACAGATGATGGCGTGTTCCCTGATGTAGTCCTGTGCTCTATGCATTATGCATGTAGGTAGGTATACTTGGAAGGAGTTGGATCTGTTGATCCCCACACGCAGTTGAGGCAGACCTATAGGGAGAACACAAAGAGACGCTAGATTCTGCGGGCAGTGTGTCCGCGCAACTGAAATGCATGGGATGTATAAAGGGGGAAGGCAAAGGTATTGAAACTAAGGCTGTACATAATGCATAGACAGAGTTTGTGTTGAAGCTGATCACGTACTTATCCGGCGGGCGCGCACATGCTGGGAGCACACGATACCTTCCTGGGAGTTCTACGTGAGCTCTGCCTGCATGTAATGAAGGGAAAGCGACAGGCAAAGTAATCAAAGCAGGTGTTTGAGCGATAGTTTCTATTGAATTAATAATGAGTAACAAATTGCATTAGGCACAGAAGGAATTAGAGCTGGCGCAGGATTTCGCTTTCATTTTCCCAGCCCTGTATCCGTTTCTCTCTCTGTCATTGATTCCTGTACAGCAAGGAGTTGCCCAGCTGTGTAAATGTTTGTGCTTCTTCCACACTTGTCAAAAATGGTGATTGTTGCGTTAGCAGCCAGCACAAAGCATCAGTTGAAGTGGTGCCTGAAGCCCCTTACCCAGGAGAGCACGCTTCAGCTCTGCATCGGCTCTTGTCTTTGGAGCAGTGCAAAGCTGTTGCTCTTGAAGTGTCCGTCCTCACGCTAGGTACATCAGGAAGGAATTGCTTTTGAACTGTCAGAACAGACAGCCCACGGAGAGCAGGGGCTATCTACAACTTGCAAACACTGCGTGCCATGAGCAGGGGCTCTTCCCTGTGGCTGTGGGCTTACTTTGCCGGTACCCGCAGGGTTATTTGCTGCTATCACCAGGGAAATCTCATTACACCACTGAACAGAGCAGGCATTTCTCCAGGGCCTGCCATGCGGGTGAGGGACATCAGTCTCTGAAGCATGCTCATGGCGGTGGCTTCAGGAAGTGATGGCACTCGGCATCACCCAGGGCTTCCCATTGATGTGATCGATGTCCGGGTTTCTTTCCTTCCCATAGGATGAACAAGCGATCATTTCTCGGGACCTGGGTGGCCCTTTTGGTGATAACTGCAGGGCAGCAAGGTGAGTATCTCCTGCCTGGGAGGCCAGCACTGGTCAGCTGTGCTGGGAAGTACAGAGAGCTTGGAAAACACACACAGCCCCTTGGCTGGTGCAAGGGCAAGACCCAGGCTGAACTTAGTGTTTTCTATGGGGAGGGAGGGACCACCAGTATTAAGGGTGGGTAATGTGGCAGATGTGTGCCGCCTGGCGTGGGGGCAAGCTCAAGAAATGCCCTCCAGGGCAAAAATCACAACCAGCGGGGGCCTGCTGGGCTGTTTGGCTGGATGAGGGGATGCATATTAAAGTATGGCAGTAGTGCTGAAGTTTCTGCTGAGTTTCCAGTTTAAAGAAGTAAAATGCCTGTCTCATAGCTAAGCCTCAGCTGTAATAACTCATCAGGTGCATTACAGCTGTGAAATGACTGATTTTACTAGCTAGCAGCCAGGAGTTTTGCTGTGGCCCTCTGGACATACCTGTGAAACCAGGCTTGCAGCTCGGACACCATCACACACCACCTCCCTTTATATCTGGTGGGGCACGTGTGTGTCTTATGAAGTCAGGATGCCAGTGGGTTAGGCCAGGCTTCTTTTTGTCTCCTTTCCCAAGGGGAAGCTGAAGCAGTTGAACCTGTGAAGAAGGGTTAGATGGAGACTCCCTGCTCCCAGGCAGGGAGCATCCTCAGGGTGACTAGGAGAGAGCTTGGGCAACACGGAGCGCTCCTCCTGCATCCGTAATGGGGCACAGAGCAAGCTGTCCTCAACCGGAGGCCCCTGAACAGTGCAGGGTATGGGCTAGGAAACCAAAGCATGTCCTGAATCCAGGTGAACAGAGCCAGGATTGTTCAGAGCCTCGTGTCAGCCAAGGTTGTATATCGTGAGTCCAGGCTACTGCTTTTCTATAGCAAAGAGGGGAGCAGGGGAAGGAAAACCCAGCAAAGTCCCCATTTGCTCTGTGATGAGCCACACCAGTCGCTAACTGGAAGGAACAGGCCATGAGATGACAGCAGAGATCAGGTAGGGGCTGCCATGGCAAAGGACACGTGCCCTAGGGCCAGAAGTGCATGCTTGCAACTCGAGGCAGTCGGTGGATTTAATTCTGGTAGAAAGTGTCAGGCTTGTACTGAAACACATCAAAACTTCTGAAATACCTCTAGGAGAGGCAATCATGTTCCCTGACAGTGCTTTTTAGCAGGAAAACCTCATTTTGCCAGCAAACTGTGGAGCTGTTGTGGCACATCCACACCGGGGAAGGAGGTGAGGGCAAGGCAGCTATTTTGCTCTTCACAGGAGGTCAATATCAGGGGATAGGCAACCCCAGCACCTTCCTGGCATTGCCATAAGGTCTCTCTCCTCACTCTCCTTCCAGCTCACGCCATGAAGAGTCTGTATCCGTTCTGGCAGAACGACACCAAAACGCCCAAAGTGGATGATGGAAGCTCTCCAGAGATCAAGATCTCCGTCCCGTTCGTCTTCTTTGGAGCCCCGTACAGGAGCGTTTATGTAAGTGAAGAAGCAGACCATCCCTTTATTCTTTTCCTTGCCATTAGCAGCTGCATTTTAAACTCTCTCCCTGTCATCAGGAATTGGAAGATTTATTAGCACCTACCTGACAAGTTCTTAGATTTCATGAACTGATAGGTTTTATGATTAAGAATGTCAAAGGTATATTTAATGGGCTAATGTTCATGAGGAAGGAATATAAAAGGCAATAAATTTTTTGTAGGTGATTAAATGGTACAGCAAAGCTAAGGCCTTGACACAAGGAACATTATTCCTGTTACATGACAAGAAATAAGAACATGCAGAGACCTGTAGGGCAAAACATGACTGCAATGGCTTGGACCCATACCTGAGACAAGGATGGGCTGCTGTGTTCTTAGATGAAAGCACAGCAAAAGCCTGGCAAAGGGGACTTCTTCCTGGCCCTGCAGCCACCCGTGTCATAGGCCAGGGTCTTTCAGTGCTGCAGAGCTGCTCTCCGAAGCTGGGTAAACCCAGAGCTCTCAGTACATAAGACACCTTCTGCCCCAAGTTACCCACCTGATAAACCAGCAGCTCTCTGCTCCCTGCAGAGGCTTGCTCAAACAGAAGCGGGTCTCCGTGCAGGTCAACAACAATGGGGTGATCTCCTTCAATGCCCTCGTCAGCCAGTTCACACCAGAAGCCTTCCCCTTGACGGACGGCCGGGCCTTCGTCGCGCCCTTCTGGGCTGATGTACACAATGGCATCCGGGGGGAAATCTACTACAGGGAGAGCACGGACCCCGAGCTGCTGAGGAGAGCCTCCAAGGACATCCGCAAGCACTTCAAGGGCATGTCCTCTTTCTCGGCCACCTGGATCTTCATTGTCACCTGGGAGGAAGTCACTTTCTATGGAGGAAGCAGCACGACTCCGGTAAGAGCCATCTGCTGTGCTTCTTGATGGGTGGTGTTTGATGGTCGAGGTTATCTATACATGGATAAAGCTGTCTTGGCCTTTTTGCATGAACTGAGTCGCTTTGTGTTCCTGCTCCTCAGTTCCCTCTTCTCTGTGCTGTGGTATGGCACCTTCATTTTGCCTATGCTTCTGCAGCGGTAGAATAGAGCTGTTTAGGCAGGAGGCTACAGGGACCTCAAGCAAAAGTCAGTTATAATGGAACCAAAGTTTTGGCATTGAACAGTAGCTATGTCACAACATAACCACTCAAGGCTCCCACTTGCTCTTGTGCTGGATCAGTTCTGTCCACTGAAGGGGTGCAGGATAAACTGGTGATGGAACGAACAGGCTGCAGAGGTGGAGAGGTGTCCCTGCCCATGGCAGGGGGTTGGAACTAGATGATCTTGAGGTCCTTTCCAACCCTAACTATTCTATGATTCTATGATGCCCTTAATTTTCTTACTGGTCAGAATCTTCTGCTCTGTGCTCCCTTCTTGCTCCCTTGAGGCTGGATTTTGTAACTTGCCCTTCCCTCCCCACTGCCCACTTCTATCCAGGATCCAACGTGAGTTTGCTCTGGTTTGCACCCTGAGCTCACCTTGCATTGCCCCAGCATCTTTGCAATGAGCTTTGAAACAAGCTTTGCTCCTTGCCTGTATGAGGAGGGAGGGCTGCTCCAACAGAAAAGGAGCAGGAATCTGTGGTAAATTAAGTTTTGGAAGTAATACAGTTTCCAAGGAGCTGGAGAAAGGAAAGAGAAAATGGGAGCTTTAATATGTATTTATTTAGCAAAAAAAAAAACCCTTTTCCTTTCAAATCATGATGCCTTTTTCTGTGGCAGAGGCTGCAGTGCTCTCTCCAAAGCACTAATCCAAGAGGGTGGTGAGGGCATCTATAAAAGGGCTGAGTGGCTGTTCTATTCAGACATTGAAAGGGAAAAGCCAAAGGGAATACTGATGGCATTTTTGTGATGACAACTGGCCTGCCTGCATTGGTGGCCTGATCCAGGCTGACCAGAGAGTTAAAGTCATGGCAGCTCCTCTACTTCCATACAAGTATAAGACATATCTTGGAGTTTGGAGACAGCAGTGTGATGCTTTTGAGGGCATGAACAGCTTTTAAAAGCCTAGTTAACATGTGAGCTGCAGCCACAGCTGATGTCAAGAGGTCCATGCCAGACCACCAATGTGTTGCTGGTAGGGACCCTGTGGAAGCCTGGGACACAGATAGCGAGCGAAGGATCACTGCTGTTGTTTGCGGACAGGGTTGTTTAGGATTAGCCTATGTGCCAAAAGCTGTCGTCTTCTGTCTCAAGGAGCTGGCTCTGATAATCAGTTCAGTTCTTTTCCATTTGCTAGAGAGGCTCGAGATTTAATGCATATATTTTGCCAGTCCTGGCAGCGCTTGCAGAAGAAAATAATACATATATATATATTTGCAGACAGCAAGCAATATAGAGATTCGTGTATTGCCTGAAGAATTACATTTGCAACACAATGCAATTTATTTTGTTATAGAGCAGCCTTCCCGTTCAATAGCAGCCAGGGCTCCGGGTTGGCACGTGGAGCAGCACGATGCAACTTAAGCAGGGAATTCATCGCAGTGCAGAAAAGCTGCAGGAAGCAATTGTGTGAATGTGGCCTCGGGGACAGTGCCGTTACTGTCCCTCAATGACACCTGAGCAAACGGGCTCAGTTGTGAGAGTCCCGTTAGGTGGTCAGGGTGCTCTCAATGTGTGTTTGACTGTGAGCACCACACGTTGTAAACCTCCTGGTACCTGCTCAGCTCCACCACCCCCTAAGAGGCACCTGAGTGGAGGGAGCAGTGTTTGCTCCGTTGAAGAGCTGTTGTTGTACTATCAAAGTGATCTTGCTTTGTGTTAGCGCCTTCTGAGCTCATGGCCATGGGAAAAGGCTTGGGAAAGGTGAGCAAGCGTGCCAAGGTGGTGAACGGGAAACCAGACATAGGCAGAATCCCAGGGAAAGGATGCAGGAACGGAAATGATGGCTTCCCCTTAGCTTGCGCTCCGCTTGCTCTGGTGTGAACGGCACCGTTTGCAGCTCTGTGAAGCAGCGCTTCCCACACCTCTCACTCTCTCTGACAGCTCCTACAGGCTGCTTTGCCTCCCTTTTCAAGAGCCTAATGTGCCTTGGAAGTGACATCCCTTGTGGCATGCAAATAGTGAGCGCAGGTCCCTGGGCTCACCTTTAAAGCTCTCTGCTTGCAGTGCTTGGGGGTTGCTGACAGGGTAAGCCCCAACACTTTCTAGCACGAGATGGTTCCATCAGTGTGTTCTCCCATATCATCTGTGTTTCTGTGGCTGTATTTCCTTCACAGTTTGCAGTGCCCAGGCTCCTAGTGCTGCTCTTGAGTAATTGAAAGGGGGCAGCCCGTGCTTTCTCCTCTGCTAAAAACCTGCTCACTCAGAGGCAGAAGGAGCAGTTATTTACCATGGCATGGTCCCAGTGCAGACTGGTGTAGGCTGGGCAAGGACGGGGAGGGCAGGGAGATGCAAAAGGCAGAGAGATGTATCCCAGTTGGATCTGCACAGATAGAGGGGGTATCTCAAGGGGAGAGGCATCTTCTGACCTTGGGGTTATCTTCTGAGCCTGGGGCTATGTCACCCTTGTTGCCTGGCAAAGCATATTGTCCCAGCCCGGGGCCTAGGCTGGCAGTCATCTGAATGTGTCTAGAGTTTGGGGGGCCAGAAATGCAGAGTCATTTTAAGGGAAAGGAAGAATGAGCAGCAGCTTTAGCAGGTACCAAGGGCATCTGTCAGCCAAGCAAAGCAGCTCATAATATCCATGGCTGACTTGGATGTAATGCACCGTTAACAGTGTTGTAGGATGTGAACGTGGAAGGGAAGCGGGTAAGATAAGGCGGTGAGGAATGAAGCTAAGATAGGGTAATGGAAGATAACAGATCCTAACAACCCCAATCCTGCCGACCGCTTTTCCCCACGAGCTTATTCTCATGCTGCCATCTATTGGCGTTAAGTTGGATCTAAGAAGGTCTTCTCCTGCAGCGTCTCACCCAGATGATGCTAGAGATGAACGTGTCAGAAGGGCAGGTGAGCAGCGAGAGCAAAGCAGCATCACCTTGTGAATGTGCCCATGTTTTTCAACAGGTAAACACTTTTCAAGCTGTCCTGATCACAGATGGAGCGTCCTCTTTTGCCATATTTAACTACCATGAGATCAGCTGGACCACAGGGACAGCCAGTGGAGGGGACCCCCTAACTGGCCTCGGTGGGGTGATGGCCCAGGTGAGGCTCTCACTCTCATATCCACATCTCTGTTGAGCTCGCAGATGGCTGCCTGTAGCTTTCCCAGTGTATTTGAGCACACTCAGTCCCTCAACATCTCCAGCACTGGCCTTGCAAGTTCACTGTTGGGCACAGGTGACGAGTGCTCCATGTATATATATGTGTATATAGGTATGTAAATATACATCCATAGTGCTTGTAGTACCTGTCAAGCTTTTCACTCTCATCCAAACTACCTGAAAACTGAAATCTCTGAAAAGAGACTTTAAAAGTCAGGAGTTATTGTGGGGGACAGAGGAGTGTGGAAATGCAGCATCACTTTACCAAAGATGTGTAATGAAGTTTGCTCTCTTACTTGTTTTAGGCTGGCTTTAATGGTGGGAATATCACCAACTTCTTTAGCATCCCCGGCTCCAGAACCCCAGACATAGTCAATATTGAAGAAACAACCAACGTCAATGTCCCCGGGCGCTGGGCTTTCAAGATAGATGCCAGAGAAATAGATCCAGCCAACGGCTGCAGCCTGAGAGGTAAGGGGGAAATGGCATTGCCCTTTTTCAGGTTTGGGGGACTGTGTAGCAAAAGGTAATGCTCTTGGGGTGCTGGTGGAGAGGTGCTTGACTGCTTAGAGCCAAGGCATCCCCTCAAGCTGCAGCTGTTGGGACAGAAACACCATGAGCAAGGTCTGAGCTGCTGCATGCAGCACACGATCACCTGGCAAAATAAGCTTTGGTGCTAGGTTGTTTTCCTTCCTGGGATTTTAGTAACATGGTACTGCTGTAAGCCTCCATTTGTGGGGCCCAGAAGACCCTAACCCAAAGTCAAGGGCAGATGGAGCCTGAGTGTGTTGCCCTGCCACTGATTCTTCTCTGTGATGCTGATGGCAGCAATGGGAAAGATCTGGGCGCAGCAATTTCCTCTTGCCCCCAGAGTAGGAAAGCTCATGGTGTACTCCCATTTCTCTTGTTTCTGCAGAAGAAAATCGGGTTCTGGGGGCAGGAGAAATGCCGTGTCCCTGCTCATGCATGTGACATTGACAGCATAAGGATATAAAGGGATTTATAGATGCCCACAGTGACTGCACAGGGGCTCTGCTGCAGAGACATTATTGCATTACCATTTGATAAGTAAAATGTCAGGAGCATCAACTTTGATCCAGGAGTCCTTCTAGCAGGAGAGGACTGGCACTTGCCAAAGGACACTGGACATGTCACCATTGTGAGACATTTGGCCTCTCTACGGTCAGGGACTGTACTAAAGAAGGTCCATGAGGCTTCAAGGGTCTTAGAGCCCATGGAGGTTTCAGGTCCCACTGTTGCAGCTACTGACCCCAGGAATAAAGGTGAAGGGGCTGAAAGCCTGTCTCAGCTATGTGGGTGATGAAGATGGACAGACCCACCACTGGATGTGTGTTTCACAGTCCTCTCCAAGAGGTGATGCAGTGTGTGGCATTGGTAGCAGTTGTGTGCCCAAACCCACACCAGGAAGGTTGGCACAGGAGCCCTCACTAGTGGGTCTTGCCAAGGAAAGCTGCTGTTTGTTGCAGGGAAGCAGAAAGTAGCTCTTATTTTTGTAGCAGGCAGGGAAGAGAACAAAAAGTTTAGGAGAGGTAAATTCAGGCAACGCGCACGGTGGAAGCCATGCACATGAGAAGTGTGAAAGGCAGCCATATGGAAGAGAGGGAAACTCTCATGGGTATTTGCCACCCTTGTTCTCCCGTCTTCTCTCTGCCTCTCATGTCTCTCACCAGACAAACCTGCCTCCCTTTATAGTGCCGCTGTGTAACAAGTCTGCTCAGTCTATTGCTGTGTGATCACTCATCATTTCCTGTCGTCACTGGTGTATGGTGTGGAAATTACTTATCAACAGCTCTTTGGTTTCGTAACTACTATGAGCATTTTCTGAATGGGAATAAATTGCTTCTGGGCAGCTGATGGCAGACTCGCACTTCGACTGGCGAAGTTATGTGAATGGAGGAATTGTGGGGATGGCAACAAAGCTGAAGGATGACACAAGTACAGTAACAGTGCTGGAAATGGCTTCCACAAGGCACAAGCTTTACCAATGGACTCTCCCTTTCAGGAAACAGCACAAATGGCTTGTGTCCTGCAATACTGAAGCACAAAGAGGGTGGTAGGTGTTGAAAGCAGGAGGAATAGCCTTCAAGTCAGCCAGCCTGCTCAGGGCAGCACTCGCACCATCCCATGGACTTGCGGCATGGGCAGTACTTAAAGAGGGGCCACACTGTAGATTGAAAATGAAGCTTGTGATCACAGTGCTTTGCTGAGGGGCTCTTGCTGAGAGTCTGCACAATGAAAGCAGCCAAGAAGCCCACAGCAGGATGCTTTGGAGGGCTGGCAGACCCCTCTGAGGACTGACACGGTGCGGTTCAAGTCTGTTCTTTTTAGCATGGTTTTTTTCCATCTCTGTCTTTCTAGGGCAGTTTCTCCATCAAGGGGAGATCTTCTGGGACAACGCCAACTGCACCACCAAGTGCCGCTGCCTGGACTTCAACAATGAGATCTTCTGCCAGGAGATGGCTTGCGGCCCCTTTGAAGCATGCGAGCCGAAGACCAAGTTCTTCCAGTGCGTGCCGGTGGAGAGCAGCACCTGCGTGGTGTTCGGAGATCCACATTACCACA
This sequence comes from Lathamus discolor, assembly GCF_037157495.1. Classification (NCBI taxonomy): domain Eukaryota; kingdom Metazoa; phylum Chordata; class Aves; order Psittaciformes; family Psittacidae; genus Lathamus; species Lathamus discolor. The sequence continues at coordinate 3,475,560 of NC_088900.1, forward strand.
CCTTCGACGGCTTCCTCTTTCACTTCCAGGGTTCCTGCTCCTACCTCCTCACCAGGCAGTGCTGGCCAGGCTCCCAGCTGCCCTACTTCAACGTGGAGGCCAAGAACGAGAACCGAGGCGGCTCCTCCGTCTCCTGGCTGAGGGATATTTTTGTAGAGGTCTACTCGCACAAGATCGTCCTCCCCAAGGGCAGCTTTGGGAAAGCAAAGGTAAGAGCCCCACTGAAAAGGCGAGAACTTGCTGGGTCAGCTCCTCCTAGGTGGTAGTGAGACTGCATGGCAGCCTGGAGAGCATGGGACAGCACTTCTGGGCCCTCTGCATCCCTCAGGGACTGGGCATAGGGGACATCTGTGGTGGAAAATACCTTTGGCTTACTGATGGCTGTCCTCCTGCGCACGTCCCTGACACTAAGACCCCGTAACAGGGCTGTACATCTCCTGCCTGTGTCCCAGTATGAGGGCTCTGCTATTTCATGCGCTAGCTTAGTGTTTTGGTGTTGTTCCCACAGGTGGATGACTTGGTGGTGTCCCTGCCCATCTCTTTGGAACTGGGTGCAATAAAAGTCTACCAAAGCGGCTTATCCACAGCCCTGGAGACTGACTTTGGCTTGCTGGTGACCTATGATGGACAACACTATGCCTCCGTCTCCATTCCGGGCACGTACATCAACGCCACATGCGGTCTGTGTGGCAATTACAATAAAGACCCTGAGGATGATGCCCTGCGTTCAGACGGGAGGTTGGCCACATCCGTGCCGGAGCTGGGCGAGAGCTGGCAAGTGCCACATCCCGAGCGGAAATGCTCATCCGGGTGCTTGGAGAACTGCAGCCTCTGCGACGCTGCCACCGAGTCGCTCTATTTCACCTCTGAATACTGTGGCTTCATCAACAAGAGTGGTGGGCCGCTGTGGGAGTGCAGTGCTGTAGTGGACCCCACTGCCTTCGTCCACAGCTGCGTCTATGACCTTTGTGGTGCTCGGGATAACGGCACTGGCTTGTGCCAAGCCATCCAAGCGTACGCCGCAGTGTGCCAGGGCCTGGGAATCTCGGTGGGAGAGTGGCGCACCCAGACGGGATGCAGTAAGTGTTTGTGTGCTCGGGCCGGGAGTCTTCCCCTCTGGAGCAGTCTACCCAGCAGTGCGTGAGATGAGGGGAGAGAAATCCAGGGGAGGGAGTTGTCCAGGATGAAGGCAGTCAGATCAGAGCCAGTTGGTCCCTTCTCTCCATGGCATCAGACTCTTGCACCAGTGAAACTTGGCACGCATCAGCCATGATGAGTGATGGAGGCTGGACCAGAACAAGGACACTTGTGTGATTAAATAGCTGTGGGTGACTCAGTGGCTCTGGGGCTGTTTTGTGAGATGAATGGCCAGGGAGGCACAGGAGAGAAGTGGAGGGGGCAATTCTAACATCAAGCTGGGCTCCTGGGTCACTCTGCATTGTCACTGCTGTGGATCAATAGGAAACAGGTAGCTCTGAACCATTCTGTAACGTAGTCCTCCTGTTGTTTGTCTCCCCTCTGCACCCACAGTGACAGCTGTGCAGTGCCCAGAGCTCAGCCACTACTCAGTGTGTGCCAGCAGCTGCCCTGCCACGTGCTCAGACCTCACGGCCCCACTGGCCTGTACCTCCCCGTGTGCCGAGGGCTGCGAGTGCAATGAGGGCCACGTCCTCAGCACCGACCGCTGCGTCCCCATACACAAGTGCGGCTGCGACGTGGACGGCCGGTACTACGCCATCGGGGAGTCCTTCTGGGCAGTGGCAGACTGCACAGTGGAGTGTCAATGCGAGGAAGGCGGCGAGGCCAAGTGCTTTAACACGACCTGTCCCGAAGGAGAGGTCTGTGCCATTGAGAACGGCTACCGGGGCTGCTACCCCAAGCGGGAGACTCTATGTTTAGTGGGGCAGAACCAGGTGCTGCAGACATTTGATGGTGTTGCCTTCCTCTACCCACTGGAGAACTCTTACACGCTGCTCAAAACCTGCACTGAGAAACCCGACTTCATCGAGGTGGACATCAGCCAGAAGAAGCCCGGATCTGCTCCCAATGGGCCACGTGTGGTGAGGATCCATGTGGTTGGTCAAGAGGTGAAGATTGGAGGCACCAGCCTGTCAGAGATCAAGGTAAAGGTGCTGCCATCAAGGTGGTCCCTCCCAGGGCCGGGTGGGGAGGCAGTAGCTCACAAGTGTGATCCATGTCCCTTTGGAGAAGGGCTTCTGAGTCTATGGCACTGGTCTATTCCCCCAGGTTGGCACCATGGTGGCACTTGGAGGAACCCTGTGTGGGTCCATGGGAAGGTGCAGAGTTGTCACAGCGCTGTTATTCTGTTTGCTTGCTGTGTCAGCTCTGGGGACTACTGCATTGCAGTTGATTCCTGCAACTTGTTTTTATCCTGGAAGAACATTCTCAATGGGGCAAAAAGCAAGGAAGCGGCTGTATGCCCTCACTCAAAGGCAGTTCTGGGTCTTGGAGGCTGGCTCCAGGTCATGACACGTGTATTCAGTGTGGTGTGGCTGGCAGACAGGAGCAGCCATGCAGTCACATAACTCGCTCTGAAGATGTGCTTGTTATTGTAGGTGAATGGCTATGATGTGGAGCTGCCTTATTTCCACCCCTCTGGCCGCCTGGAGATCTACCGTAGTGACAACGGCACCGTGATGGAGTCAGAGGGGCTCCTGGCCATTGGCTACTACGATTCAGGCCTCCTGGAGATCCGCCTCTCCACCACCTACTTCAACTGCACTGGAGGCCTGTGCGGCTTCTTCAATGGCAATGCCAGTGATGAATTCTGCCTGCCCAAGGGCAAGTGCACGGACAACCTGGAGCTCTTCCTGGAGAGCTGGACCACGTTTGATGAGATCTGCAATGGGGAGTGCGGGGACCTCCTCAAGGCTTGCAACAACGACTCGGAGCTGCTGAAGTTCTACAGGAGCCGCTCCAACTGCGGCATCATCAACGACCCCACCAACAGCTCCTTCCTGGAGTGCCACAGCGTGGTCAACGTCTCAGCCTACTACAGGACGTGCCTCTTCCGTCTGTGCCAGAGCGGGGGCAACCTGTCGGAGCTGTGTGACTCGGTGGCACGCTACGCCAGCGCCTGCAAGAACGCAGAGGTGGACGTTGGCCAGTGGAGGAGCCACAGTTTTTGCCGTGAGTCCAACAAAGCTTTTAAGTATCCAGGGTGGGGAGAAGGGGATGCAGACCCCACCGACCTTGGGTGAAGTGTTTTTGGCAGGCGCTTGCGGGTGTACAGAGGCAGAGCTGCTTTTCTTATGGGATGTTGTGGTGTTCAGGCTCTCCCCTGCCTCCTCTGTCATTTCTGGTGGGTACCCCGGACCCACAGTGTGCTCCTCTGTGGCCATGTTGGGAGACACTCAATAGGAGAAGGGCTATTTGGGGGGTAGGCCCTGACAGCACTAACGGCAGCATTAGACGTCCGAAGTCGTATGAAGGGGGAGGGACAGAAGTGCCTAAACGTGGCACTCTGGGACAATTTTCCTATTCTTTTCCCTACCAGTCAACCAAAGCTTGGCTTTGCTATAGAAAGAGCTATGCCCAGTAGAGCTTTCTGCTGTCAGGGAGCCTGGCGCATACAGAGCATGTTCTCATGTAGCCTATGGAGAAGAATTGCAGTAGGAATGAGTACGTGTCACGAGCCTGAAGGCAAGGCAGTGCCACCCTGTGTACTAACAATAGCTTCTAAGCTGTGCTCGTGCTGGCAGAGACAGATTTCCCAGCGAAACTATTCCAGGGTGGCATTTCGGGAGGCATCACAAGTTTTATGATGTGGTGTAGGAGCATTCCAGAGCTGCAGATGGTGTCTGACAGTGCTGAATGCCACCACCAGAGGATCATTTGAATAACGCTTGATTTCAGCTGTTGCTATAAACTTGCCGTTGATGGGAAAACACAATTCAGAAGTGAACGTGAAAAATCCCCAGTGTGGAATTCCATGGTGGGGAGGCAGCCCCTGTCTCCACTGTGGAGGTTTGAGGGAGGCATCTGTTCAGGAGCCCTTTGAAATAGAGAGAGGAGGTGTTGGTCAGCTCATAGTGGCACAGGGCTGTGATGTGAGGAGGGTGCTGCAAAGGGGATGGGAAGAACTGGTGATCAGCAAGGTGCTGGTTTCCCTTCTTGCTTCCCCTTCCCCCAAATTGGTCACTGCTTATTTGTTCCCATCTTCTGCCTGTTCCTCCGTCCCATTCTGCTGGAGCTGGGAGCTCACATTCCACGTTTGTCGGTCCTGCAGCGCTCACCTGCCCGGAGAACAGCCATTTCGAGGAGTGCATGAGCTGCGTGGAGACCTGTGAGACCCTGGCCACGGGCCCCGTGTGCACGGATACCTGCGCAGAGGGCTGCCAGTGCAACGAGGGCTTTGCCCTGCGCAACAGCCGCTGCGTTCCCCGTGGGGAGTGTGGCTGCAACTTCGAGGGGCGCCAGCTGGCCACCAACCAGACCTTCTGGATGGACATCGCCTGCCACTTCCTCTGCTACTGCAACGGCTCCGACAACAGCGTCTACTGCGAGAACGTCTCCTGCAAGGATGATGAGTACTGTCTGGAGGAGAACGGCCTCTACTACTGCCACGTCCGCACTGACGCCTCCTGCATCATCTCCGGCTATGGGCACTACCTGACTTTTGATGGCTACTCCTTTGACTTCCAGAGCAGCTGTGCGCTGGTCCTGTGCACCACCATTGCCTGGCCAAGGGCAGAGCGCTCAGATACCTTCCCAGCATTCACTGTCACAGCCAAGAATGAGGATCGGGACACTTCTCTGGCTCTGTGGGTGAAACAAGTCGAAGTGGAGGTCTTCAATTACAACATCGTCATCCACCGTGCCTACAAGTACACTGTGCTGGTGAGTATGAGGCCACAAGGACTGTGATTATTTTTCCCTGCCATAGCTCCCAAACTGAGGAGCGATTCCCTAGGCACAAGGCATTGTATGGCTTGCAAGGTTTTCTTGAGGATATAGAAGTGAATACCCTTGGGCTCGTCCCTAAGATGCTGCCTGGCACAGCTTTTGGGAGGGGGCTTACATTTTGGCTGCCTTGTTTTGGTGTATAGGCAAGGCCAGCAGGGGCCTTGCTCTGAGAGTGCTGAGCTGCCCTCATTCGTGTCCTCTTGCGGCAGCTCAGACTATCAATCCCACTCACGGTGCATCTTGTTTCCTTCCCCGCAGGTCAATGATGAACGTCTCTACCTGCCCCTGAAGCTGGGCCAGGGCAAAGTGAACATCTTTGCCTTTGGTTTTCATATCGTGGTCGAGACTGACTTTGGGCTGAAGGTGGTGTACGACTGGAAGACCTTCCTGTCTGTCACCATCCCGCGTGGCTTCCAGAACCTCACCTATGGCCTCTGTGGCCGATACAATGGCAACCCAGAGGATGACCTAGTGGTTGCAGGCGGTGCACAAGCTGCCAGCATCACCGACTTTGTCCAGAGCTGGGTGAAGAGGGATGCATTCTGCCGTGTGGGCTGTGGTGACCGCTGCCCTGCCTGCGGGAAGGTGGAAGGCTTCTGGAAACCCCAGCAGCTCTGCAGCCTCATCCCAAGCCAAAGCGGTGTCTTTGCCAAATGCCACAGCAAGATCAGCCCCAGCTTCTTCTACAAGAACTGCCTCTTTGACACTTGTGTCGATGGGGGAGCCATGCAAACAGCCTGCAGCTGGCTGCAGAACTACGCCAGCACGTGCCAAACGCAGGGCATTGCCATTACGGGCTGGAGGAACTTCACCTCATGCTGTAAGTGTCGCCCTGCGACCGGGTTCTCCTGCACTAGAGGTGCTTCCTGGGGTTGTCCACTGTAGCTCAGCCTGTAGAGAGCTCGAAGAGCACCACGTGGAGCACCAGCAGTCACCCGTTGCCTCTAGGCCATTGACCCAGACGTGTCCAGGGTCCCCATGGTCACTGCTTGGAGATGGCCTTGGGGATCCTCTTTTACTGCCAGATAAGGGGCCCATCAACAGAGTGGTGAACTAAAGCTATACCAGTAGGGCTGGCAGCTTTTCCCTCCCATGCTTGCCACCTGAGGCAGAGGTACGGTATCATGTCTGGGGCACCGTGTTCTCTTGGAGTTGTTACTAACTGCGTGTGGTATAGGAGGAGGAGCAGAGATGGAAAGGGAGAAGCCTCAGGTTCAGAAGGTATCAGCCTCCCTCTCCATTGTTAAATGAGATCAGTCGGTTTCAAAGCCAGGAGTACGTGTTTGCTCTAATGAAGCCACAAGCTCCTGTCAATAAGATTACGATGTGATGTTCAATTAGGCTCCTGAGGGCGGGGGACACAAGCCTCCCTGGCAGCTGATCTGTCTGGCAAATCTGATGGGAAGCAATTGTCTTTGCTAACAAGACTGAAAATTAAATTCATGTCATTGTGCCTTCTAACAAGCTAAACTCATGGCTCAGAAGGCACTGCTCTCACAGGGCAGGGTGCTGAGGCTGCCAACCAGCACCCTGGATGCCAGGAATTACCCCTGATGGGGCACAGGGAGAAGTGTCCTGCTCAGGCATGGGCAGCATCCCTTGCAGGCTTCACACTGTGAAAACGTGCCCTGAAACATATCCCTGTATAGAGAGCACAGAGGCTCGGTACGCTGCCTGAAAGGTGCCAGGGCCAGCATGAGCATCCCTCCTGCAGGGAGTCTGGTCTCAGAGAGCAAGCTTGTTTGTGGGAGAGCAGGGAGCCAGGGTGCAGGACTTCAGAGACAGTGGTGAGTACAGAGAAGCGTTGGGCTACATCGACTTGGACTATGCAGCTGGCAAGTGGCATAGGACAGAGGGATGAAGGCTGCCTTCTGCCTTCAGTTGCATGCCCAGGAGTTTCAGGTCCCTCTCTGGGTAGTGTTGCTATGTTGGCAAGGGAGTTATACACCCAGGGACGCTGACAGCAGGGATTACAGCCCCATGTGAGGCTAGCTGCCTGGTTGGTCTTGTTCAGGGAGCTGATCTATCATCTGTTTTGTCCTCTGGTACCTTTGCAGCCATCAGCTGCCCCCCCAACAGCCACTACGAAAGCTGCGTGTCCCTGTGCCAACCTCGATGCGCTGCCATCCGGCTGAAGAGTGACTGCAGCCACTACTGTGTGGAGGGCTGCCAGTGTGACCCTGGGTACGTCCTCAATGGCAAGAGCTGCATCCTTCCCCACAACTGCGGCTGCTACTCCGATGGCAAATACTATGAGGTACGCTGCTCGTGTCCTTTCCTCGAGGCTTTCTCCCACCCTCATTATGATATTTCTGGGCCCTGAGCAGGGATGGTGATCAGGCCAGGCTGGTACTGAGTGTCACAGTGAGTCTTTGCCAAGGTCATAGCCTCAGTGCTCTGGAGGGACAGGTCCTCTCCTTCACCAGCATCGTGCACCCATGGCCATGTTTGGGGATTGCTCTGAAGTCTGGTGCTTTTGCACTGAGCAAGAGTGAGCAGAGAATAAGGAGCAGAACAGGTAGATATGCATTGACTGGAGGCAGAGATAGGTGAAGTAGGATCCATAGAGAAGTCCATGTGGGTTGTTTGCTGAGGCCAAGCTGTCCTGCAGTGTCCCAGGTCCTCCTCTGAACTGCGGACCGTAATCCCTGTGTTAAGGCTGGGCTTGCATGGCCACTCTTTTTGAACTCTGGTGTGAGGAGGGCCAGCATGGGAAGCCTTGATCTGAGGGCCTATGGGAACTACATTTCCTAGATGAGTGGGGAAAAATGGTAACTCCACAAGGCAAGAGCCTGGTACCATGCTGGTGATAGAAACTGAGGTTGTCGGTGAGGGACGGGATGATGCAGTGGCAGCACAGGGCTCTCACAGGTCTAGGGGGTATGGGGGTAGAGAGAAGAGGGATGTCCTTCCATAGTGTGCTGTGTAGCGAGTTTTTCTGTCTGGCAAAATCATCCATAAAGAGCCAATATTGGGGTACTGTCATATGGGGACCTTAGCAGATGGGTTGGCAGCCAGCAGGGTGCAAGAAAGGGGTGAGGGAGTTATTTAGCTTGCTGTGGTTTTGTGCATGTATGAGAGGCGAGGGAAGTTGTGGTGGCAGGGGAGCCAGGCAGTTGCCTCATGCCTGTGGGTCTCAGAGATGTTGCAAGGTAGGTGCAAGCTGCCAGCGTGTTCTTTGCACCTTTTCCTCTGTCCTCGTTGCCAGCTCTTGCTTGCCCAAGTGTCCGCAGAGGGTAGGGCAGAGGTCCGCAGCCCTGCTGGCCTGTGATGGGTCCCTCTTTCAGCCCAAGCAGCTCTTCTGGAACGGGGACTGCACCCGTCGGTGCCGCTGCTTCCGACGCAACCTCATCCAGTGCGACCCGCGGCACTGCAAGTCCGACGAGGAGTGCGGGCTGCGCAACGGCGTGCGCGGCTGCTTCAGCACCCGCAGCTCCTTCTGCCTGGCAGCGGGCGGCGGTGTCTTCCGCACCTTCGACGGGGCCTTCCTGCGCTTCCCCGCCAACTGCGCCTTCGTCCTCTCCACCATCTGCCAGAAGCTGCCCGACTTCTCCTTCCAGCTCATCATCAACTTTGACAAGTGGTCCTCGCCCAACCTCACCATCATCTCCCCTGTGTACTTCTACATCAACGAGGAGCAGATCCTCATCAGTGACAGGAATACGGTCAAGGTAAGGTGTTGGCAGGGGCGTCTGCCCCCTCCAGAGCAGGGACATGGACTGTGGGGAGCGGGATGCCACATAGGGCCGCACGACAGTATCTGTGAGAGCGCTGGAAGGCTCTGTCAGTGGTTTTATGTCTCAGTTGAGGCAGCTGTGGAGGTTTGTAGTTGTATGCCCATCCAGTTCTTGGTGGCACGGATGAAGCTGTCCTTTTGGCAAAAGGTACAGATGCTGCAGCATCACTCAGTCTCTGAAGGGCACCATCTGTGGCCTTTTCCTGTGAGTGATGAGTACCAGGCTAGAGCTTCTGCACATAAGTAGGGTTCCCTTTATGGCACAGCTTTGTGGGGGCATTTAAGGGAGGCAGTGCCATCAGAGTGATCCATCAGGTTTGGAAGAAGGAGGAGGAAGATACGCCAGCCCCTGGCAAAGACAATATGGTGTGTTTTCACAGCTGGGATAGTGGGAGGTAGTCATGGAGCCATCTGTGGGCAACTCACATTTGTGGGCAGAAAGGATGGCAGGGTCACCAGTGCTGTTTCCTCTCCCACATCAGGTGAACGGCAGCCAAGTGAGCATCCCTTTCGTCACGGGGCTTTCCACCAAGATCTTCAGCCAGGAGGGCTTCCTGGTCATCGACTCCAGCCCCGACATCCAGATCCGCTACAACGGCTTCAACGTCATCAAAATCACCATCGGGGAGCGGCTGCAGAACAAGGTGTGCGGCCTCTGCGGCAACTTCAACGGCGACCGGACGGACGACTACGCGACGCTGCGGGGGAAGCCGGCGGTCAGCAGCGTGGTGCTGGCGCAGAGCTGGAAAACCAACGGCATGCAGAAGAGGTGAGCGGTCGGACGGCCCTTCCCCGCTGGGCGGGAGCGGGAGCGGGGCGGCTGCGACGGGGGCCTCCGCGATGTGTCCGGTGCCCACAGCTGCAACGAGCTGCAGTACTCGCAGTACACCGCCTCCTGCGACAACGTCCACATCCAGGAGCTGCAGAGCGACAGCTACTGCCTGAAGCTGACCGACATGAAAGGCTTCTTCCAGCCCTGCTACGGCCTCCTGGACCCATTGCCCTTTTACGAGTCCTGCTTTCTGGATGGCTGCTACAACCACAAGAGGGTCCAGCTATGCGGTTCGCTGGCTGCTTACGGCGAGGCGTGTCGCACCTTCGGCATCCTGGGCACCGAGTGGATCGAGAAGGAGAATTGCTGTAAGAGAGCCAGGGTTGAGGGATCCGGGTCCCATTAGGACTGCAGGCGGTGGGAGGGGGGTGTCCTGTGGTGGTTGGAGGCACCTGCTTTACCGTCTGAGAGTAAAGATCGTGTTTGTGCTGTCTTGTGCTGTTTAGCAGGAGTGGTGGAAGATCCCTGTGTAGGAGCCGACTGCCCCAACCGCAGCTGTGAGCTGGACAACGGTGGGGAGCTGTGTGGCTGCATCGAGCCCCCACCCTATGGAAACAGTGAGTCCTTTGGTCCCGGCTGCAGGGTCGGCACCGAGCAGCGCGGGTGCATATTCGGCTGTTGTAATGATGAGGCTTTGGGAAGGGGGGTTCTGGGAACCAGGACGTCTGCTAAGATGGGGTTTGTGACCATTCAGGACGGGAGCAAGGAGTGGGTTTTCTGGAGTGCACGTTATGGGCATCTCTGACTCGGGAGCACTTTGAGCAGCAGGGATGTCAGACAGGGAGGAGATGATCCTGGCCCGTTTCTGGTGGTGGGGAGGGGAGCCAGACCTGTGGTGCCATATGTGGTGATGCAAAGCTGTTTTGTCTTCTCCTCTAGCCACCCACGACATCATTGATGCGGAGGTGACCTGCAAAGCTGCCCAAATGGAGGTGTCTATTTCCAAGTGCAAGCTCTTCCAGCTGGGCTTTGAGCGTGAAGGCGTGCGGGTCAATGACCGCCACTGCCCCGGCATCGAAGGGGAGGACTTCATCTCCTTCCAGATCAACAACACCAAAGGCAACTGTGGCAATCTGGTGCAGGTGAGCTAGGCACAAAGCACATGGACTTAAGGAGCTCAGTTCCAGGGTGAGGGCATTGAGGTGTGCATCAGTGAGTGATGCTCAGGAGGTACTTTGGGGTGGGGGTCAGGAGTGAGGACTAGCCTAGCAGTTCTTAGTCCTACCATATTGTACCCTTTCTGGCTAGAGGCAGCAGTGGGGCAGGGTGCCCTCGGTGTCACACAGCTCATTTAGGGGCTGAGGCGTTCATTAGGAGCAGGGAAGCAAAGAAAGGTAATCTCAAATGACTCCCTGCATTCCTTCTGCAGTCTAACAGCACGCATATAGTGTACAAGAACACGGTGTGGATCGAGAGTGCGAACAACACGGGCAACATCATCACTCGGGACCGGACCATCAACGTGGAGTTTTCCTGTGCCTACGAGCTGGATATCAAGATCTCCCTGGATTCGGTCGTGCGGCCGATGCTCAGGTAGGAGCCAGGATGAGCTGCATAGTCTTTCTTGTTGCAGAGACACAGAAGCACATAAGCAGAGGGGGACATGGCGAGGGTCCATGGCAAGGCACCAAGTCGGGGGTTCATAGCCTTTCCTCCATCCCAGCTGGTATGTTTTTTATTGATCATTAGTGTGATTAACCTGACGGTGCCGACACAAGAAGGGAGCTTCACCACCAAGATGGCCCTGTACAAGAACTCGTCCTACAAGCACCCTTACCGGCAGGGTGAGGTGGTTCTCACCACCCGGGATGTGCTCTACGTGGGGGTCTTTGTTGTCGGGGCTGATTCCAACCACTTGATCCTGATGCTGAACAAGTGCTATGCGACCCCGTCACGGGACAGCAATGACAAGCTGCGCTACTTCATCATCGAGGGAGGGTGAGTGGCCATGGGCCAGGCTGCCCAGCATGCGCTGTTGGCTTTTGGTGTGGTGTTATTTCACTGGGGAGGGTGCTTGAAGGGGTATGGTTGTGTGATGGAGTCCCAGCTGCGGATAGAAGCAGGCTTCCTTGTGTGGCCAATGCCATGGACGCAGGGCTTCTCTATGTGACAGGGGGATGTGGCTTGAGGGGAAGCAGGAGTACGGTGAAGTCAGAAGTGCTTGAGAGGGGACATGCTATAGAGGCAGGGCACAAGGCTCTTGTCCAGAGGAATCAGGCACAGCAGGACACATGGCAACGGGCCTTGTGGGGGACAAGGGCAGCCCTCAAGAGAGCATCCTGATCTTAGGAGGGCTGATATGAGCTTTGCACAGGTGCCAAAACATGAAGGACAACACCATTGGCATAGAGGAGAATGGGGTGTCATTGACGTGTCGCTTCCACGTCACCGTCTTCAAGTTCATTGGGGATTACGATGAAGTTCACCTCCACTGCGCTGTCTCCCTCTGCGACTCGGAGAAGTACTCCTGCAAAATAGTAAGTGGGGCAAGGGCCAAGGGGTGGGTGGCTCGCTTTGCAGTGGCCGGAGATGCTGGGACCAGGAGGGTCGTGTGTCCCTGTAGGCACTGGGAAGAAAGAGTGCTCTCTGAGCCTGGTCCCTGGGTCCCAGTGGGCTGACCGGAGGGGAACAGAGAGGGGCTGGACATGAGCAGAGAGTGATGGAAGCAGCATTTATGGGGATAAATAAATTCCCCACACAGAACTGCCCTCAGCACACAAGGATGGCCGGCACGTTCGCTGAGGAGACCAAGGAGCAGATCATCTCGGTGGGACCTATTAGGAGGAAGCGTAAGTGTGTGTAACCCCAAGGAAGGCTGCGGGGGTTTGTCTGCCATCGTGCAGAGCCTGGTGGTGTGCCACAGGGTGCCCAAGGGAAGGATGCTGGCCAAATGAGTGTATGTATGTGGGCCACATTAGGGGTCTGCATTGCTTGAAAACGTGCTCGTAGGGGTCTGTGGCCGTCACAAAGGAGATGGCAGGATAGCAGGGCAGGTAGTAAGGGCAGGGAGCGTTCTGTTTCTAGCCGTGTGGCCCCATGCTTTGGGTGTTCGTGTGTGTATTCCACTTTGAGGGTTGTTAGCGTCAGATTAGATGCAGTTTTGGGGTCATGGGGGATGACGAGAGCCTAGCCACATCCTAGCATCTTTCCCATGTCCATGTAATGGGAAGGTGTATCCAGCAGGTAATGGGCATGTTTGTGTGGGCCCCATTATTATAGGAGCAAGTGTGGGAGTGGGGTCTTAAGCAGCCAAGGATTGGGGCTTGGGGTTTTGGAGCATCACTCAGGTGTTCGCCTTTGCTCTTTATGCCCAGGATCAGACTGGTGTGAGGACAATGGAGGCTGTGAGCAGATCTGCACAAGCCGAGCGGACGGACCCCTGTGTAGCTGTGTGACGGGGACACTGCAAGGGGACGGCAAGAGCTGCAGGGGCAAGTACTGGGGATGGTGCCAAAGGAGTTGGGCGAGCGTAGCCCCCTTTACTGAGGGGCTGTAGGGGTCAGTAGGGTGGTAAACGCGGCTGGAATGTGCAGTGTGTCATACATATGGGGGATGCAGAGGGCGGTGAGGTGGATTCTCACCATTCGCATGGAGAAGAGGTGCTTGGTAGTGCAGGACCGGCGCAGTTTGCAGGACAAGTGTGGCATCTGAGGGATGGAGGTGCCCAGTGTGCATGTGCCAGGACAGCAGCTCATGTGGGGGGTGTCGTTGTGTTGGCAGCCTCCAGCTCTTCAGAGGAGCACCGTGCTCAAGCAACCCTTCTGGTGGCAGCCCAGCTCTGGCTGTGGCTGCGCGCAGCTCTGCGGGACCTGACCTCGTAGGCACGGCTCTGCCACCCAGCCAAGGACTGTTCTCACGTCAGCCTGAGTCTTTGTAGGGTAGGAGACAGCACCCGCACAGCGGCCAACAGCTGCCGACCCATCCTCCTACACGGAAGCAACAGAGGGACTTGACCTGGAGAGAGTACGGCCACGGACATGAAGATGATGGCATGTGGCAGGAGCAGCAACAACATCAAGGCCAAAGCTTCATGTTTGCTAGCATCAATGTAGGAGTTCTTAGGGGGGGCTTTTTTGCAGGTTTCTGGCATCAGTATGGGACTTGAGAGGTTTCTTTGCAGGTTTCTGGCAACAAAGTGGTACTTCAGAGGGTTTTATTTCCAGGCTTTCCCTACCTATAGCATGCACTGTAGGTGGCCCACACCCCTGTTGGTAGCATGGGGTGGGCTGAAATGTGTGCTGTCCCCTTGCACATGGGGTACTCATCATCCTCAGGAGCTGCTGTCAGTGCCTTGTGAGTGCACGGACTCAACCAGAGGTAGGTGTTGCAGTACGGGTTGTGGGCTAGAGAAGCACAGCATCATTGTTGGATGTCATGATGCTTCGGAAGCATGTCACCCTTTGGCTCTCCAGAGCAGAGCTGTTGTTGAGGATGCAGTGGAAAGCTGAGCTTGTCCCTGCCGGTCTGGGAAGCTCGTTACTGTGCTGTAGTGGTGAAACGCCAGTCCCAGTGTTTGCAAAGAGGTGTTTTCTGGTGGGCAGGAGTGAGAGCCAGAGGAATAAGGGATGGAATTCCCTCCTATGTTTGTGTAGTGTGCCGTAGGCAGAGGTTTTAGAGGGCGAGAGCAGGGTCAGGGTCCACTGGCATGGGGTGCCTGGTGGGACAGTTGTGAATGGCCCTGTGGGGGGGGCTGTCTGTCTGTGTTGGTGTTTGTGTCTTATGTTTGTACTCAGTGACACGGCTGCGTGGGAATAAAATGTGTTGTAATCCTTCGTAAATGGTGCTCCTGTGTGATTGATGGTGGTGAGGGTCCCCCATGAGGGGTGGGGAGCAGTGATTTGAGCGTATTGGTCAGCCTTTAAGAGCCGCCTTTGAGACGGACAGGAGCAGGCGTTTCTACTGTGTTCTAAGTCAAGTGAATGGGGTAAAATAGCAGCGGGGCTGAAGGCGGAGTTAATTCCTTGTGGGGCTCAAGAGGAAAAAGGAATTGTAATATCCCTGGAAGTGAGGTCACGCTTGGCAGGAAGATCATAGAGCCATGGCTTGTATATGCAGGGACAAGGAGTTGTTAGTTACATTTAAGTGGTCAAAAGTTAGACTACTAATTAGTTATATATTGGATAGCTATCTTACATGGGGTAAATTGCTCTTGCTTGCCATGTAACTTAGATTGTGTGCTCCATGATGGTGCTTAGGGGCAAGCTTTTTCGGGTCTGAATTGAGTCAGTGGTCACAATCTATCCCTGCCACCGTTCCATTAGACCCAGTTACTGCCTTTTCTTGTAGACTACTTTATTTTATAGCACTTGTACGCCTGTAGTACTACTAAACAAATCTTAAGGATAAGCTTAGTGCTGTTTTGTCTTCGGCACCTTCTGGTGCAGGCGTTGTCCTGTTATCAGTCTTTTAGCTCTTATTCCCAGGTTAAGGTAGATAGCGAGGAATGTATTGCTTATACAAAGTCTTGTGTTTCTAAGTGCTGGTTTTAATCTCACCAGACACCATTTGCACCATGGCAAATTCCATTCCCTGCCCCTTGAGCTTATGAGACAACGATTTGAGGAGTCTCTTAGGTTTAACTATGATTTCTCTTATTAAACTGCATAGGGTTAAACACAGAAAACCAGTTAGTCATAGGTGCCCCAACCTCTACGTAAGCAAGTCCCAAGTGCAGTCTGTTTGTTAATGACTTTCTGTCCATCAGAGTTTGAGCTCCCCAATCCAGGCATCTTGTGGTCATCAGATTCCTGTGCTGCCTTCACTTGTGTGTAGTGGATCCAGGAGCTGATTCCTCCCACATTCACTGCAGTTTAAGTTTTCAGCAATACAGTGAAGAGGCTTTTTTACTTCTTTGAGTGTGTCACCCTTCCATGCTGGCCCAAAGACTGTCTCCTGGTTGGAACGGGTGAGCCAGTGTGTCCAAGCCAAGCCTGTTGCTTTAGGTACCTGTGTAAAAGTCTGTGAAATAGCCATCAAATGTTCTTTAATTATAGCCTGTATTTTTGTATGCATTTGGTCCCCCTTAGCATTCAAAGAGTTAGTAGGATACCCTTTCCCACCTTCAAATTCAAAGGGGCTATCTGAATTTACAGAAGCCCTATGGGCAATTCCTGTCCTCTTAAGGTGTGTTTCTTGGCAAAGTTTAGCAGTGTGAGGTCCTCATTCATTCTTTCTACTTCCCTTTTGGATATGGAGTTCCCATTTAACTTTAAAAACCTGGCCAACACTTGTACTATTTCTACAATGCAATGAATCCCATTATTGTAAGAGATGAGATATATAGATACTTTCTGGAACCCAAATCAGGGTATAATTCCTTTTAACAAGATTTTTAACTACTGCTCTAGCTTTGTAGGTAGGAAAAGGCATTGATCAATATCAGAAAACCTTTCTATTGATTACAAAATGCAGTCCTGAAAGGTAAGGTGTATTTGCAAGTATTGCCCAGGACTTATTCCTCATTTTATAAGTTCTATGACTCTTATGACCTTCTTGTCAATTTTGGGGTTATGAGCACACCAAATGGTAAATGTAGCTCTTCTTCCATGGTTAAAATAGCTAGTATGGAATGTATTGCATAGACAAAGCCAGGTGGTTAAAAGACTACATAACCGACAGTACAAAACTGTCTATTACTTGAACTATGAACAAATGTTCTTAAGGATAAACTACTATCAACGCACTGAGTATACGATATTTTCATCAATGACCTGGATGAGGGAACTGAGTGCACCCTCAGCAAGTTCGCTGATGACACAAAACTGGGAGGAGTGGCTGACACACCAGAGGACTGTGCTGCCATTCAGCGAGACCTGGACAGGCTGGAGAGTTGGGCGGGGAGAAACTTGATGAAATTTAACAAGGGCAAGTGTAGAGTCTTGCATCTGGGGAAGAACAACCCCATGTACCAGTACAGGTTGGGGGGTGACCTGCTGGAAAGTAGTGAAGGGGAAAGGGACCTGGGGGTCCTGGTGGATAGGAGGATGACCATGAGCCAGCAATGTGCTCTTGCGGCCAAGAAGGCAAATGGCATCTTAGGGTGCATTAGAAAGGGAGTGGTTAGTAGGTCAAGAGAGGTTCTCCTCCCCCTCTACTCAGCATTGGTGAGGCCGCATCTGGAATATTGCGTCCAGTTCTGGGCCCCTCTGTTCAAGAAGGACAGGGAATTGCTGGAAGGAGTCCAGCGCAGAGCCACAAAGATGATTAAGGGAGTGGAACATCTCCCTTATGAGGAGAGGCTGAGGGAGCTGGGTCTCTTTAGCTTGCAAAAGAGGAGACTGAGGGGTGACCTCATCAATGTTTACAAATATGTAAAGGGTGGGTGTCAGGATGATGGAGCTAGGCTTTTTTCAGTGATATCCAGTGATAGGACAAGGGGCAATGGGTGTAAACTGGAACATAGGAAGTTCCACGTTAACATCAGGAAGAACTTCTTTACTGTAAGAGTGACAGAGCACTGGAACAGGTTGCCCAGGGGGGTTGTGGAGTCTCCTACACTGGAGATATTCAAGGCCCGCCTGGACAAGTTCCTGTGTGATGTACTGTAGGTTACCCTGCTCTTGCAGGGGGGTTGGACTAGATGATCTTCTGAGGTCCCTTCCAACCCTTGGGTTTCTGTGATTCTGTGATATGCTTTGTACAGAGAGGGTGGTCAAATAGAGCAAAAGGCTTTCCAAAATGCTTATCTCCTGCACTAACTATGAACAAATGTTCTTAAGGATAAGATACACGCCATGCATTTAATTTTATTAAGTGGTGTGTATGGTTTTGACTGAGGTGACAGAGTGGGTCAGGCTTCTTGAAATTCTGAGATCTTGCAATATATATAAATATACTAAAACATAGATATGTCTATATATAACAGTAAATAGCTATATATAAAAAAATAACTATTATATATAAATACATATACACATATATAACAGTACTTGAATATAATAGGACATAGATTCATTTATTTGTACATATATATATTTATATAATATTTATATAATATAGGGTATATATTCATTTATACATAATAATATAATACGGTTTATAATATAATAGGGTATACGGATGTATACCCTACATATATGTGTGCGTGTGTATATATGTATATATCCTATACCTATATATTCATGTATCATTTATACCCTATGATATATGAATAAATGTATTTATATATAATAGGGTGTATATTTATTTATGTATACTTGACTAGGGTATAGAGTAATTTATTTGTATTAATATTTATTCAAATATCATAGGGTATAAATATACATACACCCTATTATGTATAAATTCAAATACATACTTTACTATATATAAATAATTACAAATGAATCTATACCTTATTATATATAAATCCAAATAAATCTATAACCTATTATATATGAATAAATATCAATACAAATAAATGAATATACACCCTACTATGTATAAATAAAAGAGTTTCTATAGGAATAAATACAAATAAATGAATATACACCCTATTATATAAATGGATCTATACCCTACTATATATAAATAAAAGAATTTCTATAGGAATAAATACAAATAAAAGGATCTATACCCTACTACATATAAATAAAAGAGTTTCTATAGGAATAACTACAAATAAATGGATCTATACCCTACTATATATAAATAAAAGAGTTTCTATAGGAATAAATACAAATAATGGGATCTATACCCTACTACATATAAATAAAAGAGTTTCTATAGGAATAACTACAAATAAATGGATCTATACCCTACTATATATAAATAAAAGAGTTTCTATAGGAATAAATACAAATAATGGGATCTATACCCTACTACATATAAATAAAAGAGTTTCTATAGGAATAACTACAAATAAATGGATCTATACCCTACTATATATAAATAAAAGAGTTTCTATAGGAATAAATACAAATAAATGGATATACACCCTATAATATAAATGGATCTATACCCTACTATATATAAATAAAAGAGTTTCTATAGGAATAAATACAAATAAATGAATATACACACTATTATATAAATAGATCTATACCCTGCTATATATAAATAAAAGAATTTCTATAGGAATAAATACAAATAAAAGGATCTATACCCTACTATATATAAATGAGTTTCTATAGGAATAAATACAAATAAATGAATATACACCCTATAATATAAATAGATCTATACCCTACTATATATAAATAAAAGAATTTCTATACGAATAAATACAAATAAAAGGATCTATACCCTACTATATGTAAATAAAAGAATTTCTATAGGAATAAATACAAATAAAAGGATCTATACCCTACTATATATAAATAAAAGAGTTTCTATAGGAATAAATACAAATAAATGAATATACTCCCTCTTATATAAATAGATCTATACCCTACTATGTATAAATAAAAGAGTTTCTATAGGAATAAATACAAATAAATGAATATACACCCTATTACATAAATGGATCTATACCCTGCTATATATAAATAAAAGAATTTCTATAGGAATAAATACAAATAAAAGGATCTATACCCTACTATATATAAATAAAAGAGTTTCTATAGGAATAAATACAAATAAATGAATATACACCCTATAATATAAATAGATCTATACCCTACTATATATAAATAAAAGAATTTCTATAGGAATAAATACAAATAATGGGATCTATACCCTACTATATATAAATAAAAGAGTTTCTATAGGAATAAATACAAATAAATGAATATACTCCCTATTACATAAATGGATCTATACCCTACTATATATAAATAAAAGAGTTTCTATAGGAATAAATACAAATAAAAGGATCTATACCCTACTATATATAAATAAAAGAGTTTCTATAGGAATAAATACAAATAAATGAATATACTCCCTATTTTATAAATAGATCTATACCCTACTATATATAAATAGAAGAGTTTCTATAGGAATAAATACAAATAAATGGATCTATACCCTACTATATATAAATAAAAGAATTTCTATAGGAATAAATACAAATAAAAGGATCTATACCCTACTATATATAAATAAAAGAGTTTCTATAGGAATAAATACAAATAAATGAATATACACCCTATTATATAAATGGATCTATACCCTGCTATATATAAATAAATGAATTTCTATAGGAATAAATACAAACAAAAGGATCTATACCCTACTATATATAAATAAAAGAGTTTCTATAGGAATAAATACAAATAAAAGGATCTATACCCTACTATATATAAATAAAAGAGTTTCTATAGGAATAAATACAAATAAATGAATATACACCCTATTATATAAATGGATCTATACCCTACTATATATAAATAAATGAATTTCTATAGGAATAAATACAAACAAAAAGATCTATACCCTACTATATATAAATAAAAGAGTTTCTATTGGAATAAATACAAATAAAAGGATCTATACCCTACTATATATAAATAAAAGAGTTTCTGTAGGAATGAATACAAATAAATGAATATACACCCTATTATATAAATGGATCTATACCCTACTATATATAAATAAAAGAATTTCTATAGGAATAAATACAAATAAATGAATATACTCCCTATTTTATATAAATATATAAATACAAATAAATTAATATATATACCTTATTACATATAAACACAAATAAGTGAATATACACCCTCTTGTATATAAATACAAATACACATAAATGAATCTATATGCTGTTATATGAATAAATACAAATAAATTAATATATACCCTATATATAAATAAAAAGAAATTAATATACAACCTATTATATACAGGAATCTATACCCTGTTATATGTAAATAAATGCAAATAAATGGATAAACACCCTCTTATATATAAATACAAATAAATTACTCTATACCCTACTATATTCAAGTATACATAAATACATACAAATAAATGAATATGTACCCCTTTTATTTATAAATATATGTAAAGACAAATATTTTCTTTGTTATATAATAACTATATAAATACATATATACCCATATATATAATGAATATATACCCTGTTAAATATACACACCTATATAAATGACTATATACCCTATTATATATAAATAGATATAGCAGCATATATAGGTAGATACTGTTGTGTGTACATATAAAAGCTACTGAAAATTCATTTACTTGTATTATTTGATACAATTGTTACCAGTGCATCAAGGTTTCCTCAGTTCATCTTACTCAGACTACCTGTTGACAGAACTTAAAGATCATCTAACCATTCAATTTAATATCAAAGGATGCTTCCTGAAAAGCTCATTTCCTCCACTCCCCTATTCCCAAGATAGGGATAAGTACTATCAATCAGTGCAGTACTATTAACTAACCCTTTCATATGATTTTTTACAAAGGTGGTAGACAAATAATACAGCAAGTTTCTTGAAATGCTTATTACCTGCACTGTTGACAAGTATGCTTTAGGATAAGCTACTACCAATGCCTTGTAGTTTATGAAGTATTTGATTTCATTTTTAATGACAACTATCATCAGTTAGTTAACCTGAACTATCTCACACTGTCACCAATTGTCCCATACTATCCCAAACTGCCCTGGTCTGTATTGCAGAATACCAGTGACTCTGCTACTATGGATTCCAAGATCCATCACTTTCAACTCTGAACCAGGAAACCCACATATGAGCCTTTCCCCATACACAGCATCACTGTCTCCTTTTCTTTCCTGACAATCCTGTCTCTTTACCCTGTGATCACTGCTACACCGACTCTACACACACCAAGATCTTTGAGTCCGACAATAAAACATCCTGCAGCACTTGATGACAGAAACCTCATGTAATTGTGGCACTCACCCCCCTTTACAGACATTGTTTGGAGCTTACAATGGGCCACGTACTGCCCAATCCATGTGTCCTGTTCAGCACCGCTACAAAAACCAACTCAGGCAAGTAAAGTTCCCCTTAGGAACCATAGTAGACCCTGTCCCTAAGGGCTCCTGTAAGACAACTGGCAGTATTCCTGCCCTTCTTCCTACATGATCACTGAACACTATCTTTTATTATCAAAGGATAATTAAGCTCTATAGAAAAAAATAGAATCACAAACTAATATATGGCAATATGGCAGCAGGCAACTGAAAGGTCAAGCTACTGTACCATCCTCCCATGACTGAAAACGGGCATTAACGCACCCATGCTTCTCCTCTATGTGAAACTTGGTAAAGGGAGGAGAAATCAACACTGCAGCTATTCTGTCAACACTAACAGCAATGGAAACGATTACAAATTCTTGCTTATAGGGCCTGCATGCCTCAGTTCAAATCACTGCCGTCTCGCTTACATCCTTATTCCTCAATCGCTGCTCACACAGGCAGAAAGCAGACATTGAGAACAGAATATTGTTCTGCAAAAAAACCCTGGAAATATGTGATGTTTTTTAAGCCTCTGCACAGACTTTGGCTCACCGTCTACAGACCTACCCATTCCAAATCATGCCTTGGGAAATTCCTTCACTTTGACTTGGCTTAATGCACATTCAAGTTTACGCTGTTATTTATCCCTACCATCAGAACAGACTGGTTTCTTAGCACACAACCCGTCACCCCACAGCCTCCCTATGGATCACAGGGCACACAGGTGTTTAGTAACATGAAATAAACCACCATCGACCCTACACAAGAAGGAGAAGCACGAAGCACACTGCAGAGCAGCAACACCCTCCCTCACCCAAAGCAGACAAAATGGACTTTGTTTTACACAACAAGGTGCATTCCAGGCCTTTGGAAATAAATACTGTGTACGCAACCACCTGCTTCGGTTATCATGGAATGGTTTCAGTTCGAAGGGTTGTTAAAGCTCATCTAGTTCCAAGGGGCAGGGACACCTTCCCCTGGAGCAGGTTGCTCCAAGCCCCGTCCAACCTGCCCCTGAACGCCGCCACCCTCACAGGGAAGAGCATCCCTATATCCCACCTCCTGTATCCCTTCGCTCTCCCTATGCACGTCACCGCCGTAGCCCCGCCCCTCCGCAACGTCACCGCCCCCGCCCGTGGCGAGAGCCGCTCTCGCCGCTGACGTCGCGTGGCGATACCGGGTGGCTCCGCCCCACCCGTCCCGTCCGGTCCCGTCCCGTTTCCCCCCGTCCGCCGCCGCGTCGGGACCCGCAGCAGGTACCGGGGGACCGGGGCATGGGGAAGGGGAGCCGGGGGGGGGGGGGGGGGGCACCCACGACGCGGGGCCGCCGGCACTGACACCGCGCCCGGACGCGTTTCCGCAGCCAAACACATCAATCCCCACCCCCTGCGCGGGTATCGCCCCCTCTCGCACCGGGACTCCCCGATGGGCGCTGCTGGAATCGCCCTAGAACCGACAGATGCTGCCATGGCCCCCCCCACCGTGTATCGTACGCTGGCCAAAAAGGGAGCCCCTGCTCCCCAAAGCCTGCACCGCTGCCACCCTTTCACCCGGATGGGACCCTGTCCTACACGCCGTAGGACACAGAAACAGGGGAGCCCATTCCTGTTGTGGGGTATAAAGACTATGGAAGATGCTGTATACCCCGCAACCTGCATCTCTCTGATACGCCTCACACACCTGGCTAAGGTACATGAGGCATGTGAGGACCTCCCTGCCACCACGCATGAGGCATCTAAGGGCTTCTCTGCCACCGTGATCTAACGCACTGCTCGGACCCGACCCCTCTAGCCCCATGGTTGACCAGGGGCTGCAGAGATGGGACACCTGCAGCCAGTCACACTGACCCTTTCTCTTTGCCACAGGAGCCACCATGGACCTGGTCCTGGCTGCTGCCGACCAGCACATCCTGACACCCTACGTGTACCCGTCCAGCTGGCCCGAAGGCGAGCCCTTCCGCCAGCTCCTCAGCCTCTTCGTCATCACCAACCTGGGAGCCCTCGCCCTCTACCTCCTCTTTGGCACCCTCAGCTACTACTTCATCTTTGACCATGAACTCAAGAAACATCCTCAGTTCCTAGAGGTGGGTGCACCCCAGTTCACCCCCCCCCAGCTTTTCTCCCATATATCAGCCCCTGCCCTGAACCGCTCACAAGATCATAGAATCACAGAATAGTTTGGGTTGGAAGGGACCTTAAAACTCATCTTGTTCCAAGCCCCTCCCAGGGGCAGGAAGGGCAAGGACACCTTCCACTAGACCAGGTTGCTCCAAACCCTGTCCATCCTAGCCTTGAACACTGCCAGCTTCTCTTGGCAACCTGTTCCAGCATTCGCCACCCCCATGGTAAAGAATGTGTTCCTAATATCTGATCTCAATCTTCCCTCTGTCAGTTTACAACTGTTCCCCCTTGTCCTGTCACTACGTGCCACCATTTCTCATGTATTTCGTACAGATTTCTTGTGGGCCCCCCTTTAGGTATTGGAAGAGTTTTACAAGGTCTCCCCTGAGCCTTTTCTTCTCCAGGCTCAACAAGCCCAGCTTAATCCCCTCCTCAACCTCCATACTGAGCCCCTAAAGACACTGAGACCAGCTCAGAGACCGCCCCTGACATAAGAGTCTGGCAGAGATGCCGGACTGCCCAGTCCTCCTCCTAAGGCTGGGACTGAACACTCCACTTGTGGGTCACCCCCTGCCCAGTAAACACCTGGCCCTACTGATACACTCGTCACGTCCCGCTCTGCACCATCAACAGCCACAGGCTGCCTCACTGCTCCCTCTGGTCCCCATCCATGCCCTCATTCGATCCTGACCATAAACAAGTACCACTTGCACAGAGCATTACACCCAGCACCCTGTCGTGCTGCGTGGCTATCCGCAAACAGGCAGCACACTGTGCCCCACACCACAGCACTGATACAATGAGGGGTGGGACATGGGGGCTCTGGGGTCTCTGCCCAGCTCCTGCCGTACCCTCGCCCCCCAACCGCTCTCTCCTGCCGCATCCTCACAGAACCAAGTGCAGCGGGAGATCACCTACGCGCTGCGCTCCCTGCCCTGGATCAGCGTGCCCACTGTCGCCCTGTTCTTCGCCGAGGTGCGGGGCTACAGCAAGCTCTATGACAACATCCAGGACTCCCCGTATGGTGAGCTGCTCCCCTGTGTCCCCAGCCAGGCCAGTGCTTTGGCTAGCAGCATGCCCCTGTTTCTCCTGATGACGATGCACCTTGTACGAGTCCAGAACTGTCCACCCGGGTATCTCCTGCCTCAAGCTGGTCCCATCTAGGAATCACAATCCCAAGTTCCCCTAAGGACAACATGAGGAAGTGCCCATCACCCCTGGCTCGGGGACAGCCTGATTGACGCATGTCCCCCACCACAAAACAAGGCCTTCACTTCCCTGGGTGCTGCTCCCCACAAACCAGTGCCTGGCTCACTTATCCCAAGTCCCGGGAGCCTGTCTGACCGTACCTCCTTGGTGGGACAGACCCCAATGCGGCTGACATGTGTCTCCCTGGCCCCTGCAGACCCCTGCTCCTCGCTGTCTTCTAGCACCCCTAACACTCCTGTTCCCCCAGGCTGGTCCGGTGTCTTCCTCAGCATGCTGTCCTTCCTATTCTTCACCGACATGGGCATCTACTGGATACACCGTGGTCTTCACCACAAACTGTTCTATAAGGTACAAGATGGGTCTGGTGGGTTCCAGACAAGAGCCCTCATCCCATTCCGGGGCCATGGCTAAGATGTTCCTCCTTGGGACCATGTGGAGGGGACAGTGGGGTTGGTGTGGCTGTAGGAAACATCGCCTCTCCTCTGTCCGCAATGCAGTGGGAACCAAAAGCCCATGAGGGTGTACATCTCTCTCCTGCACTTTGAGTGATGGCAGCCCCTGGGCAATGAGATGTCCCTGGCCAGAAAACCCCCTAAGAGAGGACACCATCAGCCTTGAGCACTGACAGTGTACTTCTCCCTGCAGCGCTTCCACAAGCCCCACCACCTCTGGAAGATTGCGACGCCTTTTGCCAGCCATGCTTTCCACCCCGTCGATGGCTTCATGCAGAGCCTGCCCTACCACATCTACCCCTTCCTCTTCCCCCTACACAAAGTCACCTACTTGGGCCTCTACATCTTCGTCAACGTCTGGACCATCTCCATTCACGATGGCGACTACCGCGTCCCTCGCCTCCTGCGGCACATCATCAACGGCTCGGCGCACCACACCGACCACCACTTGTACTTTGACTACAACTACGGGCAGTACTTCACCCTCTGGGACAAGATCGGTGGCTCCTACAAGAGCCCCACGGCCTTTGAGGGCAAAGGCCCCCATGATTACTTACGCAAGCTCCGAGAGAAAGAGCCGGGGGCACCCAATGGTGTCCCGGCTTCCAAAACTGAGTAGGCTTTCCCAGCCTATTCCCTCTCTGGGATGAGGTTTCCCGGCCGGATCTCATCCTGTTCCTCCCTGGCCTTGAGACTACTCTCCTATGGACAAAGAGCCCCTGTCCCTTGATGGTGTGACTGACACAGGATGATTCGTGGTGAGCACTCTAGCCTTCCCCTGCTCCCAAAACGGTGGAGTCCAGCCTCGCTCTACATTACAGACCTGCCCTGCTCCCCCTGTTCTGATTCAACTCCCTTTGGATCTCTGCTAAGGTCCCTTTAGTACCGTGCTGCTGCTTTACAAAAAGAACAATGGCACAGATAGAACAATAACATGGCACAAGCAGAACAAAAACATGCTCGCAGCAGGGTCTCCATTCGTGTGCGCTCCATGCCTTTGTCGCCGATCTGCCGCTGCCAACGCTGAGTCCGTTGGGATGGGGGCAGTTGAATCCAGCCGAATCAAGAGGCTGAAGATGCTGCTTTTTGTTTTTCTTTCTCATTTTGAGCTGTGTTTCGCGAAAAAAAGCCGCAAACACCAACCTTTTGGAATGATGTGGATCCTCCCCGTGGCTCCTCAGCGCGGCCTCAAGACGCAGCGTGATTCCTCAGTGCTCGACATGCTCTCATCCTTCTTCTCTCTTAGGGATGTCCTGCAGGGTGCTGGAGGGGTGCATCCTGGAAGCAGCATCCTGTAGGACAAAGAGAGGCATTGAGTCCTATGGGTCCCTAGGGCTCCCTGAGGACATTGGGTTTGGGGAAGGAGTAAGCGCGCAGAGGGAAGGAGTGGGGGCTGCTCTTGAGGGTTCGTGGCTGGTTTTTCTTCTTAACGCCCAATGTGCTTCCTGCTGAAACCCGGTCATTCCGCTTTTGGGTCTGACCTACATTCAATAAATCTTACTTGCCAACTTGGCTGTTGTATGGTCCCCTTTACTCTCGCTCCTGAAGCCATTCATGTCACCTGAAAAACAGAACATATAATATTCTATTATTAGAACAGAAATTAGAATAGAATTAGAATAGAAAACCAGAAAATATATCCAGACTGATGCAAAGCTGTGAGGATGGGCTGGAACTCCACCAGAGGCTGTTCACGTGCAGCACATGGGCAGTGCTGGAGTATAGGGCACATGTGTTTCCTTGGCATGGTACAGCCAGGCTCCTATGCCTGGTGAGCTCCCTCCAGGGTTCCAATGACACAAAACCCCTTAGAACAAAGGGGGTTCTGCTGTGCTCTACCTCAGCCATCCCACAGGCAAGATATGGCTCGAGGACACCCAACAGGATGAGGGATGCCTGTGCCACAAGAGAAACCCAGTAGCATCCCCATGCTGACCGCCCTGGGAGGTCCTGTTCTCCTGCTGGTGCAGTCCCCAGCCTGGGCCATGCTGTGCTTTCACCTCCCTGCACAGCTTGTTCTCCCCTAACCTGCACAGGGAACCCTGACCCCTGTTTGCTGATTAACTTGGAGCCCAGAGGAGTGACAAGGGTCAAGGCAAAGCCCACATCAATCACAGCAAACCACCACGCTAACCTTTCCCTAATATTCCCTAACATTTAGACCCTTGGGAAAAGCCTTAGGCTTTCTCATCACCCTGCCTTCATTAAGCCTAATGCACAGCAATGGGCTTGCCAACACCTAAAGTGTGCACAAAACCATTGCCGGGGTGGTCAGGCATACACCTTGGAGCAGAAAATCCCTAGGAAGACACTTGGGGAGTGAAGCAGCCAACAGCCAAACGCATTGTGCCTTTGGGACCCTGATGCTGCTGTTACCACAAGATGGAGATGTTGCTCGCAGCACACCAGCGGCAGGAGCTGCACCTGCACGGCCAGCCTTCCTCCTCCTTGCTGCCCCAGAAGCATGGGGCCCAGAGACAGGAAAGGTTTTGCTGTGGTGCAGGATGCATGAGGGGCATCCCGGAGCTGCCAGGCACTGCCTAAGGCACGGCTGGTTTGGGCTCACAAAGACAGCACACTACTGGCTTTGAATACCTTATCCTGGGTGGCTCTTTGGGAATGAGGGCTTAGAGCCTGTTAGTGCCGAGCGTATGCTAACGCCTTTGGATGTTTGTCAAGCACAAAGACAAGGGAAGGCACAGGGAAATCAACTGCAGTGGGGTGAGAGCATGCTCTGAGATTGCAGCTCCTTGTGCCAAGGTCACCAGGACTCTTAGACCTGTCAGACACAGGCACTGAAGGGCCCCTCTGCGGCTGTAACTCCCTGGGCTTAGGAGAAAACCTATCACACAAACCATAATAAGTAGTTTAGTTGCAGAGCAGATCTGCAAAAGCCCCAGGCATCCCCAGCAGGCATCCCCATTGCTTTAGCAAATGTCCCTTTCATACAGCATCATCAAGGGCCCTTTTTACCAGGGGAGATGTGCCCTCATCCTTCCCACATAAACCAGAACAAAAGCAAACTACCAGCCCTGCTCAGAGACCTGCCCACTGGACACACACCTCGGTTTGCTCACGGGCTCTCATCCCCGGCATCCCCGCTTGTTGGGGCTCAGATCAGGCTGTTTAAACACTCCCCAGTTCCAGCAACGTGGAATGCATCCTATCCCCAGTCTCACTGGGGCTCTGCGGGGGCTGCTGTTCTGGCCCCCGTGGTCCTTTAAACCCTCCAAAACCTCTAGAGCTGCACCAGGGAAAGGTGAATGGGAGAGGGGAAGGAAAGGCGGGGGGGGCCAGGGGCTCCTCGCCTTGCTCTTGGAGTTCACAGTATTTGCTGCTGATGAAATCCAGATGGACCTTCAAATCCAACTCTGCTCTGCTCCCCCTCCCCTCTACAGCAGGAGCCTTTTTCTTCTCAAGAAACAAAAAAATACCTTGGCAAAGGAAACGTGTGTTTCCCTGCGCACAGAAAGAGCTATTCATCTGCTAGCATTTACCAGCGCTGCATTCACCCAAGCACTCCTTGATACCACTCTTTCCCTTGCAGCCACCACAGGGACCTGGCACAGGGAGTCCCAAGGCAGGAACAGGGACCATTCTCAGCTCCATTGCTTGGAGCTGAGGCCAGGAGGAGGATGCTGAACCCACCACTCATCAAGTTCCTCCCTTTACAAAGCGCAGACAAAGCCAGTTGCTAATTTCTTACTATTTCTTATCCTATCCTCGCACTATTCCCGGGTTTTGGGAGGATTTCCCAAAGAACAGTCATTTCATGTGCAATGGGATGGACACCCGGACATGGCAGTGCTTTCGGGAATGATGCCGTGGCCTTTTTGGGTGCCTCTCAGCTGCCCACTCCAGAGTGAAACTGGGATTCCTATGCAATAAAACTCCCTCTGCCCTTACCCATGGTGACCTCCAATCCTCTGGAGGGACGTTACACTGAGCGAAGACCGCTAAAAGCTTTATTAGGAGGGCTTCTAATTGTATTGACTCGGTAATTGAAATGCATTAACTAGGTTTCTAGGTGAAAGCACCTCAGGGAAAGCACTGGACAATGTTTCTGCTGTTAAAGCAAGTGAAGGAAGGGGGAGCGAGACTGCCTTGGTGCTATCCATGGGACTTAGAAACTCCCATTCCTTCACTGCTGGGTCACATCCATTGTCTTTGAAGTGTTAGAAATCCCAGGACAGCAGCACTCGCCTTCCAAGTATGCCCAGGAAGATGGCAGAAACTGAGAGCTCCGAGACTACCAGGACCGTAACAGGGGGAAGTCTGTCACCATAACCTGGGAAATCTCCCTTTGACATCCACCTATGCCTTCATTTTCCATCCAAATGCAGGCACAGCTCTTCATTGCACCCAAACCATCATTCCCAACAGCAAGGACCCAAGCCTGGTCTGCCTACCAAGCTGTCCCACCAGTAGGTCCCTCACTAGCCTCTTCTTCTCGCATCCTTGCAAGGAGCCTGACACCGTGGCAGTGCTCTGCAAAGACTGCACACAAAGCATTACTGTTGACCCACAGGATAATCTCCCTGATGCATTTGGACCACACAGACTGCACACACCTTTGGCTATAGGAAACAGACGCCTCTACTGGCTGCTCTCCTTTACCATGACACATAAGACATAGCAAGGAGCATCAAACCAATGCACAGAAGACCATCGCTGCCCCAGTTGCATGACTGTGCAAGGCTGGGGGATGTTTAAAATCAATGGGGGGCTTCTTTGGAAGAGAAATTAAACTACCAGAGAAACAGATCAGAAGCTGACCTGGAGAAAGCAGAGGGACCAGTTACACTGCTGTGAGCAGGACCTGGGGGAATGAGCAGCACAGAGCTTCCAGGAGGCTGGAAAGGGTTCCAAACCACAAGCCAAGCAGATCCTGAACCCTTAAACCTCAGCCTGGATGCTTGCACAGATAATCACACCACTTCCCACTGATGCTGGGATGCTTCAGGCCTATGGCTGAGGGCCGCGCTCTGCTGGGGAGGAAAAGTGCAGCTTGGCTCTTTTGGGGGAGGGCGGGACGAAAACCTCACGCATCCCCATAGCAGGAAGATGCTGCGATGCTTTTGACGCGTTTTCTTTGAGTTTATTCCTTTGCCTTCTCCTGCAATTTGCCTCCGTCTCTCGTCATTCCGCTTGGCGTCATTCCAACCCCGTCCTTTCCCTGTACCTCGCTCGGGTCCCGAGCATCCCCCGAGGGGGGCGCAGCGCCCTGTTCCGGGGAGGGGACCCCGCGGGGAAGGTGGCGGAGGGCGGGGGGGGAGCGGCTCCGCTGCCCATTGCACATTCTCTCCGGGCGGCGGCGCGGCGGCTCCGCTCCGCTCCGCCCGGCCCCGGCCGCGGCCCCCGGCGGCTCGAACATGGCGACGCGGAGCAGCGACGGGGAGCGCCGGGCCGGGCCGTTCCCCCTCCGCCTCCCGCTGCCGGTGCTACTGCTGCTGCTGCTGGCGGCGGGCGGGCACCCCTCGCTGCTGCCGCAGCCGCCGCACGCCGACCCCGCGCCGCAGCCCATCCAGGTGTACGGGCAGGTGAGACGCGAAGGGGATGGGGGCACCGGGCGCGGTACCCGCGGGGAACCGGGGGTCGCAGCGGCGGAGGATGGAGCGGGTCCCCCATAGGGATGCCCGGCGGGGGGGTCGCTGCCCCGTTCGAAGCGCAGCGCTGATCCCTGACCACCTCGCTTCCCACCTCGCTTCTTCGTTTCTCCCAGAGCCTTCCCCCAAAGTAGTGGCACTGCTCAGGTTTGCGGGTTGGATTCCAGGGCTCATTTCCAGCGGTAGATGCCGGGTGGCCAAGGGCATGCGCTAGGGAAATGGGCCAGGGTGTCCCCTCTGCTGGTTCTCCCGATGGGAAGCGATTCCCTGCGGCGGGCGGTGGGCAGCAGCTCCTCACCTAGGGATGCTCGTGGTGAGCATCTCTATGCTCAGGAGCTGGGCAGAGGGGAAGGTGGCTGGTGGAAGAGGCACCGTGACCTTCTCCTTAAGAAGGGCTCCTCCACTGCGTTTATAATCCATCCTCTACTGCTCCTTGAGCAAGAGGGGGAGAGGACTTGCTCGTCAGAAAAAAAACCCATAGAAACTGCTGTTTCTAAAAGTATCTGTCCATGGCAGGGGGGTTGGAACTAGATGATCTTGAGGTCCTTTCCAACCCTAACTATTCTATGATTCTATGATTCTATCCCTTCCTGGGCTTGATTCCTTGGCAAGTTTTGCTGGCAGGACCATAAAGGCTCCCCCTTGCCCTCCCTTTTCCACACAACCATCACTTTAGGGGTGATAAGGAATTACACTCGAGCTGCCCAGGTGCCCTGCAATGGAAAGATTCAGCCTTAAAGGTTCTGCCTCACTTGCTTATGCTGCCTGTCATGTGTCTGAAAGGCTGCTAGAGGGGGGACACGGGGACACCAGCCCACAGAGGAACATCTGCATTTACCTCCTTAGTTAGCACTTTCCTTTCTGGGCGCCCTATGATTTCCCCTTTTTGTTACTTGTAGGATGAGAAAGAGCCGGCTGTGAGGCAGGGCTGGCTCCAGAGCTGCTCGAGGGGCACACAAGGGTGCTGCTCCTAAAGCCCTGCCCTCATTCCCCCATTTAGAGGACAGAAAAAGCTGCTCCTCCTTGCTTTGAAAATCTGCTTCGCCTCCTCTTCTACCTCCTCAACATTTGGCTGGGTTTAGCATAACGCAGCTACCCCATTTTAGAACAAACACGGCACTTGTTTCTCATCCACAGCAAGACATTTGTGGCACTTCCCCTTCTGTCTCCCCGTGGCTTTCATCTAAGCCACCTGCCCGGGTCAGGTAAAGAGCAGCCCCTATTGCTTGGTCATACAGCTGCAGCTAAAAGGCAGTGCAGTAACCTTGGTGCTATCCACAACAGAACTAATAGGAAGCAGTTCAACAGTTTGCCACTGTTTGGTCTTTCCTTGTTGCCTTGAGCTTTCAGAGGGGATTTGCTCAGAGAACAGAGTCACACTCACTGGTGGCATGGCAGATGGCTTCAAGGCTAGTTTATAAAACCTGGTCCTTCTGCTGCTTCAGGATGGGATGTACAAGTTTTAAAGCCCGGGTCCTTCATGTCACCAGGAAGAGTTTATTGGCACTAAACAACAGTGCTTTAAATCACGGTCTGCTTTCATAAAAGGGACAAGAGGGAGCCTGTGTGTCCTAGCCCCTGTACAGATCTGATCGCACGGAGATACTAACACCTAGGAAGCCAGAAAGCTGTGCACACGATGCTGAGGGGTTTCACAGCTTGTCACAAGCATCTAATGATCCCCAAGTGCTCTGCTCACTGGGACCAGAAAATCGTGCAGTCAAAAAGCGGCCCTGTATCAGGGACATCATGATAAGCAGCAATGCTTGGACCGAGCATCCTAGTGCCGTGCTACTGCAGTCCCTTATCTGGGCCACATCCTGCTCCTGTGCATTTGGCAGGTTGTTTGGCCATATGCTACGTGCTGGCTCGTGCCCTCAAATTCCCTGCCCTTCCCCAGCTCTCGACTGTGGTCTCAATACAGCCTCATAGCACAGCTTAGAGCCCAGCCTAGCGCTGAGGTAGAGGAAAGCACAGTGCAGGAGGTTGGTGCTGCCTGTCGCTACCATGGGTGATGATGCCGGGGGACCAGAGCAAGAGGGAAGGATGCCTCACACAAGCCAGAAGCAAGGAGAGGAAGAAAGTCCAAACCCTTGGGGCTCCTCAGGAGCCAAACACAGTCAGTAACAGGCTCACAGCCCTCATGCCATAGACACCAAAGACATATGATTCCTCGTCCAGATCCTCACCATAGATCACATCCTTGCCGGGCAGGCTTCCACAGCTTGCATGTGTGGCAAAACTTTCTGGGAACCTCAAGGATAAGATGCCCAGCAGCATAAACCCCTGTGCCTTTGTAGCTTTACCTCTGCTTTTCTCACTCCAAAAGCACCAGCAACCAAGACACCAAACACAGGATTCCAGATACCATCAGCTTTGAGACAGAGCGCGTTTTGTTCCCTTGCACAGCCCTCACTTCTACGGGACTCTTGGCGAGCGTTACAGGGGACAGACCGGCACAAAGCAAGCACTCACACGAGACAGGTCTTTCCTAGGCTGCCACTGACAGCAGAGAGGCATCCTCATGGCAAGACAAATGCTGCCCACACCCCCCAGGTTCAGCAGCACTCCCCAAACCCCTTCCAGCAGCCACAGCACCACACATGCCCTCCTTTTCCTGTCACAGGCCCCTGAATACCAAGGCTGCAGCTCACCTTCCAGTCCTTCGGCAGCCTCCATGCTCTTGCCTACACATCCCTACTCAGACCTGGCTAAGGGTACTTGGCTCCAGGATTTTGTATTTCCGGGGAACATCCTGTAAATCCTGTCCTCTTTTGGGGAAAACCAGCCATAAACCACATCACCTGCAAGGACTTCACCTAATGCAATAGAGAAGGAAAAGAAAAGCAGCCACTTGGGCTGCCTACCTGTGTGCTGGGCTGAAGCATCTTCGGTGCCCATAAGGCTGGGGTCCAGCGAGTGTCATATCGTAGCTAGAGCAGGAGGCCAGCCTCTGTCTGCCAGTCCTGAGAGGCAAGAGAGAGAATCACAGTTACAGAGAGCATTTACACTGCTGGGCTGCAAATACACATGTACAGGTCTAACCTTTATATGCAGACAGCCCTTTCCCTTCTTTGGAAAGGGCTTATCTGAAACCTCCCCAAAAACCATGCAACTCACAAGAAATCTTTGCCTTAAACCATGCTGAGACTAAAGGCATCTTAGATGTAACCCCTGGATGCTCCTGCAGCAGCCAGATCACCCTCTGTTTTGCTGCTGTGAGGCCTTGAGACTGGCCTTCACCTCTGTGCCTCCCCATCCACTGAACCAGCATTATTGCCTGCCCTAACAACCAGCTCATCTCCTTCCCCTTCTGGGGCAATCTACTTCATTGCTCTCAAGCTTCTTGTTTCCTGGTGACATCCAAACCTGCCTTCGATGGAAAGGACAAGGGATGGGTCGTGTTGGCAGACTACCCTAAAACACTGTGAGTTTATGGTCAGGATAAAGCCTGAGCGGAGTGAGCTGAAGCTTCTCTTCTTCTGAGGCCATTAGAACATCCCAGGTAGGGAGCCCAACTTAGCTCCCTTCCCTCACAACCTGCAAACTGTCAAAGAGCCTTTCTTCTTTCAGAGAAGGAGAGAAGTGCAGGGCAAATGCCATCCAGCTATGTGAATGGACACATCAATCGCTGCGTTGGAACTGAACCGTACTTAATTTTGACCTAGTTTGCCAGCCTGGCAGAGACCTTCCCACATTAGACTTTAGATGATGGAGGTGCACTGGGTGGTGATGGCATGTCCTAGCAAAGGGCTGAGGAGGAGACTCCCCAGCCTTTTCATCCTTCCTCACGTTGGCAGATAGCCCTTCCCATCACTGCATCTGCCCCTTTGACAGCCGCCCTGCGAAGGTTCCCAGCTCCTGGCACTCGCTTTTGTGCCTGAGCTTGCCAGGAGAGACAGGTCTTTGGAAGCTACACAATTCGTGCTCCTGGCGGGGTAGCAGCCAGGAGAGGTATTTGTGGGTTTATCCATTGTTTTCCCTTCAGCAGGTTCCTCTCGGATCCTGCTGTTGGACTAAGCAAGCGTTGCAGTGTCCCAGGGGCATCGCTTAAGCTTCTGTAGCTGTAATAACCAGCTCATGGCACGCTTCACCGGCAGCGCTTTAGACCTTTTCTGCTGCTTTCCTCCGTGCCTTAGTTAGGGGGGAGTGATTTTCAGCAGCACTTACCCAAATTTACCAGGGCAACCTCAATTCTCTGTCATCCCCCAGTCTCTGGGACCCTCTCATTTCTGGGGTAAACAGGACTCATGCCTCAACCCCATCTCCTCCCTCCTTCCTCCTTAGAAACAACAGCTAACAGAGAGCTCTGCTGCTGGTAGCAGAGAGAAAACAGCCTTGCAAAGCAGATGATTTCAGTATTAACAAAATTAACATGGGCCTGGCACTCTGTGAAATGAGTCACCCGTGTTTCATATCAATGATTTCAGACCCTGGCATTTTCAGTCCAAGCCACAAGCAGCGCTATGGCAGGCACAGCCTGTGTTTTCAAATACCACGGCAGGGCTAGAAGCAGATGCTCGGGAGCAGAGCAGAAGGTACAGTAATGAAGCTTTAGTGGGAGCGCGGCGTGCCGGGAATGCAGCAGCCACCCATGACACTCGACTATCCGTGATGCCAGGCTATTGCGTAAGCCTTGCCGGGGGGAGCAGAGGAAACCGGGACGCAAAGGCCCGGCACTTGTCCACTGCGGCTTCCAGCGAGCTGGAATGATGAGGAGCCTGGTGAGAGCACCATTCCTTTTAACTAACCGAGCTGCGGCTTCACTTCTTACTCCTATTGGCAATAGCTTTCTTCAGCTCCATCCTCACTCCCCTGGCTATTGGGTACCAAATGTTTAGCTGATTCCCCTTCCACAAGCATCTCCTGACAGCCTTCAAGCCAAGATTTGAGTTGTTGGCTAAACATTGATAGTTCCAACAGCCACTCATCACCACGCAGACGCATTGCTCTGCAATGCCCTCACTTATCAAGCCTTAATAATAACCCATTAACTACTCAGAAATCTCCTAGGCACTTTTTGTAGGCATCCCATCTCCACTTGCATAACCAGGACAAGAAAACACATAAATGATCCTCAGGTCTCTTTGTTCTGCACACCCCTGATTTTACAGCATTGAGCCTCAGTCCCTGTCAGTCGCACTGCGTCACCTCCTGATTAATAGCAAGCGCCTGGGTCGAGCTGCGGTCCAAGTCCTATAGCTAGAACATTAATCCTCAACAGAGCAAACCCATCGACACACACAGTTAGCTTCCAAGCCCACTCAGCACCGAGAACAGCCCCTAATGCTGTCCCGACACTTGTCGCTGCGCACGGGTGCAAAGCACTGTTACAAGTCACTAATATAGCTGCTTGCAGTTCATCACAGCTAATGGTGTGATTTCTGCATGGGGATGTTAATGCTTCCCACGCAGAGCATCTTGACCTCACTGGTGGCTCAAAGGCTCATATATAGAGTCCTTCAGTGATGGAAAGTGCCTGAGATGCAGCCGTAAGAGCAGCTATAGTGAGGTACCCTACCCATTCTCATTGCCTCAGTAGGGCAAGGCAGTGCTATTGTCTCAGCAGAGTACCACACATCCAGGCAACATTCCCTCTCCCAGCCCGGGTTGGGTTGAGCCACAAGGGAGCTCTTACCTGCTCTGGGGTGTGCTCCATGGCACAGCAGCTCCAGGGGCTATGTTCTCTCCTTATTTTTGCAGGGGATTAAGTTATTGGAAGATACTGTTAACAAAAATATCATTATCTAGTTGTGAGCAAAGCTAGCAGCATTAACTACATTAACTAGAGCTACTAACAGCCTCTGCTAGGTCTTGGCTCCAGTTCTCCCCTCCTGGACTTCATTTGGCACCTTGCATATTAGGAGGACAAATTAGAATTTCATGCATATTTCATATACACTTAATCGCTTGGCAAAGACCAAAGCACTTCCCCATTAAGAGGAGTTTATGCTAAATGATGTTTCTGTTAGGTACCA
The DNA here is from genome assembly GCF_037157495.1 of Lathamus discolor. NCBI lineage: Eukaryota > Metazoa > Chordata > Aves > Psittaciformes > Psittacidae > Lathamus > Lathamus discolor. The sequence continues at coordinate 3,512,282 of NC_088900.1, forward strand.
GCCATTGCCCTTTCATAGGTTAAACCAGTTCCCGACAAAGGTTTCCCCTGTTAGGGGAGGTAGGGAAGTCTAGAACAGTGAGCTCCTACCAAACAAACCTTATCCCAGCAAGCAGGGCAGGGTTACTCGTGTTGGGGATACCTACAGCCTTATTGCAAAGCTAGGGCACAAAAAGCATCCTGGTCAATGAGACATCAAGTGCTTTCCACTTGGGGCACAATGCCCCACGTGTCCTTTGCTGGATAGCAAAGACTTGGGCTCCTGTTTGTGGCTCCCCACATTTGGGTCCCCACAAAGCCCCAAAGGGCCATAGCAGGGCTGCTGGTTGTGGTGTCCTGCACCAGGAACAGGCAGACACTAATGCGCGAGGCTCCTAAACCTGACAAACTGCTGCATGAGCCCTTCATGGGGAGTAAGGGAGACTTACAGCATAAGGCATCCTTCTGTTGTCTTCTCTGTCTTTACTAAGGCACGCTCCAGCAGTCTTCAGCTACTCCAAAACATCCTGCTGAGCACAGTCCCTATGTACTCAGTGCTGCTTTTTGTTCCTCCCTCCTAACAGAGAGCCAAACCTTGCTCAGCCTCAGTTTGGCCTTTATATAGGGGCTCTGCCTTAATTAGGCTGCCTAAAGTCATATGGCTAATGAATAAGGAGGCTCAGCTGGCTCCTCCAAGCCCAAACAGGTGCCCCTGGCCTTTGGATTGACACAAGTGTCCCTGCTCTGAGAAGACATCGCCCCGGGGCTTACCACGTCTTTTAGGCCATGGGGGGAAAAGCTGTAGAGCTTTATTGCTGAGCTTAAAGCAAGATGCAGGCAGGAGTCTCCTGTGGTTTTCAGGTTCTGAAGCTGTCCTAGTGCTGGATTTCCTGTAGAGAACAAAAATGCAAAGTGCTACCGAAAGAGCGATGTAGGAGATAACAGATGGGGTTATTCTGCTTTTAAAGGACAGGAGGGTGATTGGAGCTGGGAGCTGCTCTGGATTTCAGAGCCGAAGCTGTCTCTACGGGCATCAGCAATTCCTTCTCCGCCGTGTTCCCCTGCATCCTCAAACAGCATCGCTGCTTCATTTTCCAGCGGGCACGCAAGGCTACTGCTGGCTTGCTTTGTAGCTGCTGCTGCCTGACCTAAATCTCTGCTGTGTTTGCTATCTGGGTACTACAGCGTGGTTTGCATGGTGGGGGGGTCTCTGGCCAGGCAGGCAGAGTGTAGCTCAGAGCCCTGGGGGGGTTGATTAATTCTCCCCCCCTCCATATGAACCTATTGCATAAGAGGGATTTGAGGGCTTCTGCTTCACTTGCACCCCTCTCTCTTCCAGAATAAAGACCTTGTTTTTCCCAAGCATTTTACTTGCTGGTCACTGGTGGAGGTTAAATCAGCCTCTTACCTTGTTGATCCTGGGGTCAGCAGGAGCCACAGGGTACCAGGCCTAAGGAAGGCTTAGCCCTGTATTCTTACAGCTTCCCATGAGCTTAGGAGTCACCAGCCATCGGCTGAGCTGCAGCTATAGCGGTATGCAGGGGCTCAGGCGTGCACATCCGTGGCTGAGCTATGGCCACTGCTTGCACATCCCTGCTTGCTGGTCACGGTTACTACAGGCTTGCCCAGAGGCTCTTGCACCCTCAGCTCCTGCCACAGTGGTGCTGAGATAGCTTCGCCATCAAAAGTGGTCCTTCATGACTGGTGCTGATACAGCGCTGCCAGATACAGTGCGCACACAGGGGATAACGGGATTGTGTATGGCTGCATTTGTGTTGGAAACCAGCACGTCCTTCAGGGTACAGAAGAAGTTGCTGCAGAACTGCTTCCCTGTGGCCCTTCACCTAGTTAGCCTGGATTTGAAAGCACATCTCTGTCCTTGCCTTTAGTTTTCACTCTCACATCTCCCGAATCCTGTTTCTATAAAGGGAAAACTAGCGCGCATATTGCCAACGCGCTCATGAAAGATGCTGCTTTACGTGGGGCCTTGCTGGAACACCACCGTGTGGTGTGGAGCTGGGGCTCAGGGAGCCCTTCTCCTTGGTGTTACAGGTCAGCCTTAACGATTCCCACAATCAGATGGTCGTTCACTGGGCTGGAGAGAAGAGCAACGTGATCGTGGCCTTGGCCAGAGACAGCCTGTCTTTGCTGGGTCCTAAAAACAGCGATGTAAGTAATGCAACCCGGTGCTGCCCTGGGGTTCTGCTCTGCTGCTGTAGCAGGCACGGTGTCACTGCGGGGCTTCTCCTTTGCAGGTTTACGTATCTTACGACTATGGGAAGAGTTTTAAGAAGATTTCGGAGAGGTTCGGCTTCAGCACGGGGAACAGCAGCGAGGTGGCCATAGCTCAGTTCTACCACAGCCCAGCTGACAACAAGAGGGTGAGGATGCTGCAAGGCAGGGCCACTTTATTGCCACCAACAGCACAAACGCACGTGGTCCTCGGTGCCACGGTGGCAGTGCCCATAGCAGTATAGCTGCTCCTTGGTGTGGGAGGAGTATCTGTAAAGGTATCACAGAGTAACTGCATCCTTAACAACTCATCCCTATAGAGTGACAAGCTGTGTTGCCATCACTAGCGTTGTTACAGAGCTACAGACACAAATGTTAATTCAGGCTTTATCTATCTACACCAAGGTCACCTTTCTCCTGGCAGGCAAATTCCTTTCTTCCAGAGTTTGCCCTCCCAAAGGCTCCCCTGGGATGCGTGCCTTTGTTATTGCTAGCCTGAGCTCCGCTCTGACCTCCTGGAGCCTGACAGCCTGCTCTCCTTCTTCCTTGCTGGTCCTTCTCTTCCCAGTATATCTTTGTGGATGCCTTTGTCCCGTACCTCTGGATCACCACCGACTTCTGCAGCACTATCCAGGGCTTCTCGATCCCCTTCAGAGCTGCAGACCTCCTCCTGCACAGCAGGAACCCCAACCTCCTCTTGGGCTTCGACAGGTCTCATCCTAAGAAACAGGTGAGCACTTCTGTTTAGATGGGAGCGCCAGCATCCTGCCTCTACCGTGGCATTCCCCCAGGCCCCATAGACCTTACAGTGAGCCAAGAGCCACCCTGCCCTATGCCAGCACCATGTGGGTTCATGCTTTGACTGTGCAGGGTGTCTGATCTCAGACTGCTGCATGCAGAGCTGTCCCACATTGGCCAAGACACCCATTTCCTGCAGGTCAGTCTGGTTTCTGACCTCTGCAGCAGTGAGTTTGTAGTACCTGTAGCATGGCTTCCTTAAAGATTTCCTCTCCCTTTTCCTTTGTTTATTCTGGTCCATCCACACTGCTCCTGGCTGTATCGATCTCCCCAACTACTGCAGTTGTAACTCGCCACGGAGTGCTGGCACTGAGGCAGGACTGACCTCTGCAGTATTTCATGTGGGCATGTGGTTTGGCTTTGGGTCTTGCATAACAAATTGCTTCTTGAAAACAAACACTTTCTGTTTTTTCCCCTGGAGCTATTGGGCAAAGATGGTAAATAATTACAACATCGCCAGATAGACCCAGGGAACTTAAGCAAAACAAGCATCCCCCAACGTGTGAATGGGGATGCATACAGTCTGTAGTGTTTGCAGGTGCGTGCTGGGTGCCACTGATGCCTTCCAAAGGGGATGGAGCTGGCTAGAAGCAATACCTTCCCTGCTGGACTGGCTGTTGAGGCTGGAGTCTGGCTGCCCATATCCATGTACCTGCGAAACAGAGGCAAAAATCGCAGCTGGGGTGCCACCATCGTGCTTGGTTTCAGGGACACCTTTGAGGGACAGGATCAGCAGGGGAGCTGATGTGCCTGCGGGCGGGTGTGTTCATTGCTGCTGCTCTCCTTGGTGCAGTGGAAGATGCTATCTCTCCTCCTGACCTTTACCTTACTGATGTTCACAACAACAGCCTGTCGCTGTGCTTGGGGATGCAACAGCCTCCGAGGGGGAGGCGGCTCTGCCCAGATATTTACCCTTGCTATCACCCTTCACCAGTACATCGCACCAAGTTGTTGTTATGTCTCAGTGTAAAACCAAGTGGGCAACAGACAGTGGGAAATCCTTTGGGGAGGAGGCTATAAGACAAATTTTGCCTGTTTAGGTTATTCTCCTGAAGCTATAAAGATTGCTGTTGTTCCAGGCAGCTGCTATGTAAAGACAAGTCATCAAAGTAGTTATGGTTTTGTGATGGACACATGTGCATCCTGCTTTTGCTGCCTGAGACTGGGTCTCCTTAAAGGACTGGGTCTCTTTTGGTTGTCCAGTCCCACTGGCATCTTTCTTTTTGTCACTGCAGCTCTGGAAATCAGATGATTTTGGCCAGACCTGGATAATGATTCAGGAACATGTAAAGTCTTTCTCTTGGTATGTATCACACCTGTGTATGTATTGATACCTGCCCAGTTCCTGTCTTCTCTCACTCCTCACCTCTTGCCTCATTTGCTGCCCTGTGCAAACCAAGGACACGGGTACCAAGCCCAGCAGAGACCCTGCACCACGAGGACAAGAGACAGCCAACAACACATGCAGCCAGGGGTGCTCCACATTTACCCTGCTTCTTGCCTGTCCCCAGCCCCATCTCTTAAAAGCATTCCTGCTCTTTGTTACCTGCTGCCTTCTGCATTGCTCTGGGTGCAGAGCTACCACCATCACCTCTTCTTGTCCTTTCCAGGGGGGTTGAGCCCTATGACAAGCCAAATACGGTGTACATCGAGCGGCACGAGCCTTCTGGGGCTTCCACTGTCATTCGCAGCACTGATTTCTTTCAAAGCCGAGAAAATAAAGAGATAATCCTGGAAGATGTTGAAGACTTCCAGCTCAGGGACAAATACATGTTTGCAACCAAGTCTGTGGTGAGTATCATGCAAGAAACACCACCGAGGGTGATGGTCGGTGCTCTTCTGCAGGCTGGGCAGAACTAGGTCAGCTTGGGAAGTGCTGGGATCCAGGAAAAGCCACAGGATGCCTGGGAAAGCCGGTGAGGAGAAGGGGGATGTGGTGCAGCAGCTTGGTGGTCAGGAGGCCGCTTGTCACAGAGGATTACCGTCAAACGTGGATGAGGTCCGTGTAGCCGAATGTGCTCCAGCCTGGAAAGAAAGCTGGATTTTCAGTTTGCTTTCCTAAGAGAAGAGGATGGGTGAAAGCTGCCTTTTGGTCCCCCTGCAGCCAGGGCCCCCCTGGACCTTTTGCAGCTGTTGGGCAGTTTCAGAGCAACCTAAAAGCAAGCTAGAAGGCATCTGTGCTTTGAGGGCAAGTCCTTTCTAGACAATCAGAGCCACGACACCAGAGGGGTAGAGCCCTATTCCTTCCAGAAATAAAGGACCAGTTCTCTTAGAACACGCTAGCATTGCTTTCCTCTCCTGCTGCTGCCATCGAGCCTGTTTTAACGAGCAACCTTTGCCGTTTAGGGGTGACTCCTTGCAAAACCACGTAGAGTTTCCTACGTTGGCAGGGGATGTGTTTGCAGAACGCTTTCTGTTTCTCAGAAGTCTCTCTTGCAGGTAGCACAGCACAGGGGCCCATCCCCTTGGCACCATGCCTGCTGTGGTTTGCAGGAGATGCTATCTAGGCTTGCTGTTGGTGTCTGGTGAAACACGGGGGGTGGTTGTGTCTGTGGAGAAGCCACCAGGCTCAAAGGGCAACATCCTGAGAGTGCGAGGCAGGTTTGTATAGGGGCCTTTCCAAGCCTGAACTCAATCTGGGGGTTCCTTCTGCTTCTGGAAGGCTCAGAGTCACCGTCACGCTTCCTCGTACAGCTCTAATCGCTGGTGTTGCATTAAACAACGTTGAAATCACTTGTATTCCGTGCTCAGGCAAAGACTGATGGGAAAGACAGGCACTGGGAGGGAGGCCAGCCTGGCTGCAAACCCCTGATTTGGAAATGACACCCCCAGGTCTGGAATCAGGCACTTGCATCAAAGCTGGGCTGCAACGGGAGCAGCGCAATGGGGAGAGGCCAGGCTGGGTGGCAGAGGCACCCAGGACTCTCACTTGTGCTCCTTCCCGTGGGAGTCGCGGTTGCTTAGCAATACGGAGCCTGGGAAAATCAGGCCACTTATTTTTGGAGCCTAAATCTGGGTTTAGGTTCTTACCGTTGGCATCCCATACGAAACAGGTTGCCCCCAGCCTGTTACTTTTTCGGCTTCCTGCTGGCGCCTTTCGTTTTGTGCAAATTGCTAAAATTAGGAAGGAAAGGACAAAGTGCTCTGCAGAAAGAGGAGGAATTAAAACCCTAAATCCAGCCTCCTTACCTCCACCTGAAGACCTTGAGCAGAGCACTGGTCTCCATCAGCCACAGGCCATGTTTTGCCTGCATACAAATAGAGACCCATCACACTGTGTGGGCCTGCCCCAGTCTGCCTTTTGGCTGCCGCGGGAGATGAAGGTGATTTTGGGGGTGAGAGCTGCTCCTAACACATCCCTCTGCTCTGCCGCAGCGTTTGCCAGGCAGCTCGCAGCCGCCTTCGGTCCAGCTCTGGGTTTCCTTCAACCGCAAGCCGATGCGTGTGGCACAGTTCGTAACCAAGCATCCAATTAAGGTAAGTGATGCTTTCCAAGGGGACCGCCTCCTCTCTCCCTCCTGTGCCAAGGATACCCTCAGATGTCAACAGCACTTCTCTGCCTTTCACTAGGCACTGTAGGAGCTGGACCTCATACGACCCTGCTTGGGGAGGGGATGAGCTGAGCAGGAATACAAATGGGCGGAGGGAAGGATAACGTTAAGCCAGCTAAAAGGAAACACTAAACCAGTCTGTATGTAAACCGCGCTTGTATGCCCACACCTATGAAGCCTGCTCACCTGTCATTTACATCCCTAAGGAATATTACGTTGCTGATGCCTCGGAGGACCAGGTGTTTGTGTGTGTCAGCCATGATAACAACCGTACCAACCTCTACATCTCAGAGGCAGAAGGCCTGAAGTTCTCCTTGTCTTTAGAAAACGTGCTCTACTACAGCCCAGGAGGAGCTGGAAGTGACACCTTAGTCAGGTAACGCGGGATGCGCCTAACGGGAATGTCAGACATAATCATTGTCGTGTTTGATCAAAGCCTTGCCCTGATCTCCAGGCTTGATATTCCCCCGCTGTTCAGACCAGGGAGGCTGCGATTCACTGATCCCACCTTCGCATTCCCCTCACAGGTATTTTGCCAACGAGCCCTTTGCAGACTTCCATCGTGTTGAAGGCGTGCGGGGTGTCTACATCGCCACCCTGATCAACGGCTCCTTCAGCGAGGAGAACATGCGCTCCGTCATCACCTTCGACAAAGGGGGGACCTGGGAGCTGCTGCAGCCCCCAGCGCAGACACGCTATGGGGAGCGGATAGACTGCGAGGTAGTGCAGGACGGGGAGAAGCATCCTCTGAAAGAGGCTGAAGCGCAGTCCCGCTGGGAGAGCATCCCTCCAAGCAGAGATAGCCAGACTCGGTGGGACGAGGGCACAGGATGGCGGTTAATGACCTGTGTTTTGCCTTTCCAGTTCTCCCAGGGCTGCTCTCTCCACCTAGCCCAGCGCCTGAGCCAGCTGCTGAATTTCCAGCTGCGCAGGATGCCCATCCTGTCCAAGGAGTCAGCACCAGGACTGATCATCGCCACCGGTACCGCAGCCATGCAGGGCTTGGGGCACGTTGTTGTTAGGGCATGAGGAACTTAGCAGCATCTAGTTTGTATCTGCAGCTTACCAAAGTGCAATTGCATTGTGCATTTTGCTATCCGTCCTCTGCTGCAGTCCTCGTAATTATGGCCTGTACATTTTACTGCAGCATGGTGATGCGAGAAACATCGCCTGCTTCATTCTGATCCTCTTTCCTGCCGCTGTCCGTGTGAAGGGTGTCTTGAGCATACAGAACTTCCCGTTTGTCTCGCTCTATTACTGAAGAAGACACACGTTTTGTTTGATGATATTTATAGCCATAGCTTTTTACCCAGATGCTTTTAAAACTTGTAGTAGTCTTCAAAATATTTGCTTTTTGAAAGGATTAATTTATAGTGTGAAAAATGAGCTCTCCAATCAGATAAAAATAGTTTAGAGGTGTCTGGCTTCATTGTAAGCCTTCACTTCGCATGCCTCAAAAATGATTTCTCCCATTATCCTAGGTTCCATTGGCAAGAACATGGCAAAGAAAACCAACGTCTATGTCTCAAGCAGTGCCGGAGCAAGGTGGAGAGAGGTAAGGATGTTGTTTTGCTTGCTGGCCCAGCCAAGGCTATGGTGTAGCAAGTAGGACAGTGGCAGCAGTATAGATAAGTGATGTGCAGCTCTTGGGCATTAAAGGTGACCTCCACGTACGTGTCCAAGAGCTGTAGCTGGAAGGTGCTGAATATCCCTTGAAACGAAGGTGTAAAGGTCTTTAGGTGAAGCAGCAGGCATGGGTTGGCATGGAGGTGAACCTCTCAGTCCTCTTGGTGAAGGGGATGTGTTCAAACGCAGGAGAGAGCTATTCCTTCTTTCCAACTGGCAGGATTTGCCCTCAGCACAGGTCATCTGGCCCCTTTTAGACAGGGCTGACAGCCAGGACTTAGGATGGGAGAGTGTCTGGAACCATCTTCCAGAAAAATGGGATGTTGCTCTCGGTTTACAGGGAGGTTGCTGTTTACTAAGTGGGTGTTCTGGTCTGCGGCAGTACTTGTGGTCTGCCTGCGCGTTCTGCAGCCAGTGTAACATGGTATTCCAACATCTGCAAGCCATTTAGATCTGTGAACTAAGCGGCCTCCTTTTCCTCTTCCAAGTGCTGCGCGGTCTGGGATGAGGACTGGGCAGCAGCGGTGGGGACACCCCACAGCTCTTGACTCCTGCCAAAGCCAACCATGGGCCAGAGGCTGGCCCTGGGTGAGAGCGGGCACCTCTGAAAGCAGGGGGACCGGTTGCTTATCCCTATGGGAGCCTTGAGGCAACACAGGATTGCTCATGGCTAGGGATGGGGATGAGGAAGCAGAGGCTTTGAGGTGCTTCAAGGCAGGTTTGTGCTGGAGTGCAATTAAAACATGCCGAGGAAGCGCTGACCCACGGTTAACAGCTCCTGAGTTACTCAGGCCCTTTGTGTCACGAGCAGAGGTGCAGAACGACACTCAGCAGCGTCGTTCCTCAGCTGAGAAGCAGTAACACAACTCCCCCCTGTTGGCTTTGGCAAGCAGCAGGCTGGAAGGCTCGGTGCTCTCCAGATCGCTGCTATGATCTCGCAGCGTAGCAAAGGAAGAAACAATACATTCCGTGCCCTGCCTGACAACGTCCCCAAGCGCGTTAGCACGTTCTGTGAGCAGTTTCAGGCACGTACATGCTTCCTATTTTCACCCTAAGCTGCACTGAGCTCCCCGGATAGGAAAGGAAAGGTGATTTTTTGGTGTTGGTGGTCACTAAAAGCTGTAGGTGAGCATGAAATACAGGTTCCTTTCTGCGGGGTGGGTGTAAAAGCTATATCCAGAGCTTGTTTCTGCATGCCGTGTCCCCACTTTGAGCATTCAAAACACCTTACAGCCTGAGAACCAACACGTACCTGCAGCCCTAGGAAGGTGGCGAGTCCTCCTCGAGTGTCAGGAAAGCCTGGCAGACATGACCTGCACACTAAGGGGGGAGCAGTGGGCTCTGCTTTGATGCAATAGCACTTTTTGCAGTGCTTCTTTCCCCGCACGAGGCACAATGCTGCTCCTAAACACAGCTCTACATTTAGGGAAATGGGGCTGGCTGCTCTTGTCTACAGATGTCAGCCCATAAACACTTGGATCTGGTGCCTCCAGATACTTGGCTCAACCCAGGCGACCCCAAAAGTCAGCTCGGGTCAGCACTCCTGTCAAAGCATGCTTTCCATCCAAGCTTCTCCCTTAATTCAGCACGGCTCTGATGCACCCCTTGGCTGTGTTTCTCTTCCAGGCGCTGTCTGGACCCCACTATTACACCTGGGGTGACCACGGTGGCATTCTTGTGGCCATCGCGCAAGGCACCGAGACCAACCAGCTCAAGTGAGTAGAGGGGGAGACAGTGCCCTGTGCCCAGCAGAACCTGTTCCTAGCAGCATTCCCAATCCTCTTTCTCCAGGTACAGCACAAATGAAGGGGAAACCTGGAAAGTGTTCACTTTCTCAGAGAAGCCGGTGTTCGTGTATGGACTGCTCACTGAGCCCGGGGAGAAAAGCACCATATTCACCATCTTTGGCTCATACAAAGAGAATGGCCACAGCTGGTTGATACTGCAGATCAACACCACTGATGTGCTGGGTAAGGGGACAAGTGACAGAGCCATCGCTGACGCTGGTTCTGTCACTGTCCACCCTGTAGCTTTGCAGGTTCCACACACCGATAAGCCCTCACCAGAAACCAGCCAGTCCCACACTGCACAGCCTGTGCCCAGCACCCCTGTGGGTACAGGGGAGCTCTTGGCATACCCTTTCTGGGGGGCTGAGGTTGAGGAGGGGACATAGGAAAGGTTTTCAGAAGCCCAAAGCAACCTAGGGACCTCAGGCTATGAACCAAACTACTCCATCATCTAAGGCTCATACATTCCCACTGATGGGTGCCTAGATGCAAATGGGGTGCAGAAACACCTTTGTTGCTCTTCCCCTCTGTTCTGGTTTCCAAAAAAGTCCCTAGTGAAATGCCCTAAAGTCCCATTAGCAGCAGACCAACCCCACTTTGCTGGCTGTCCCGTGGGAGGCAGGGGATAAAGGGCATCTCCTGTGGAGGCCATCTGCTTTTGGGTGCCTGTCTGTCATACCTCATGCCCACACAGACACGACTGCTGAAGGCATTCAATGTCCCTTGCGCTCTTCCTCATCCCTTCCATCCTCATTGAGCACTTTGTTGAAGAGGAAGGGGGGAAAAAAAAGAGAAGGAAGCCTTCTGAAGGCTTGTAGCTATGAATGTTTTATAACCCATTTCAGCTTTGATTGCAAGGCAGCGTTTTAATCAAAGAGCAGTTAAACCCAGCAGAGGAATTTCCCTGACTAAAATTTATAACCAATTCCCTTGACATTTTGTTAGAAATGGATCTGTTTGGTAACCAGAATGACTCCATTTAAATGAGGCATCACAGATTCACTGTCACCGCGACGGAGCTGCTTGTTGCCTCCTGTCACTGAGTGCCGCTGCACGCCCTGAGCTGAAATGCTTCCTGCTTTGCCTTTTCTTTTGGGCCGGGGCTAGAGCCATGCAGCCGGGGGGGAGCCACTTGTTTTGTGCCACAGGAGGGCAGCGGGAGGGAAAGGACAACGGGCGTTATTGCAGTGCGCGGCTGGGTGCCAGTGTGCCTGCTCTCACTTCCAGCATCCTCACCGGGCACACACCAACAGCAGTGCTGAGGGACATCCGCTGCTCTCTTGCATTTAAACCCTTGGTCTGGGGGGCCACAAGGACTGTTCCTCTCTTTACCCTCCCCTTGCTGCTTCTCTTAGGGGTCCCTTGCACAGAGAATGACTACAAACTGTGGTCACCCTCCGACGAGCGAGGCAACGAATGCTTACTGGGGCATAAAACTGTCTTCAAAAGGAGAACTCCTCATGCGACCTGTTTCAATGGGGAAGATTTTGACAGGCCTGTCATGGTCTCCAACTGCTCTTGTACAAGGGAAGACTTTGAGTGGTAAATGCCAATTAATTTCTTTTAGTTTGGATTGGAAGTTTGAGAGAAATACCTGTGACCAATCGCTCAAAGGGAACAAACTTCCAATTTACTTAGCTCTGTGCATCGCTGCTTGATTTTATAGCACAGAGGAAACTAAATAGACTGAAAACATCCTTTCATTAATAACAGGGCATAAGACTTAATGAATGTCTTTAGAACCTTTCAGGAACCTCTGAAAGGCTCCATAGAAGAGGAAAGCATTGTTAATCCATCCCCTTCTTTCAAATGATGGCAGACAATTTCCCATCACATAGAGAGATCCTCCACCAAAAAGCTTAGGGACCGTTTAGCAGCAGGGATACAACTGGACCTGCTCTATCATTGTATCTGCAACTCGCACATTACTGACCCTGCACAGCTCTCAGGATTAGGAACCACGCTCTGGCCATCTGATGCAAAGGTTTGGGGTTAGAAAGCGAACTGCTATGCAGGGACTGAGTGCTTGAGTGCCCAGTACACGCAGTTAAGGACAGGGGTCCAGCTCTGCCTGTCCGACACTGAGGCGGAGACTGAGTCCAGCTCATCACGAGCAGACTGAGAATAGGGCTTGTAGGATCTAATTGCTGCCTCAGAATCACAGCCCTGGACTCCATGTAAAATGAGATTGACACAACCTCTTCCACAACGTTTTCCAAAGAGCAGATCGCACTGTAACTCCCATTCTACCAGCAGGAAAAGCCAAGAGACGGACCAGCGAGCTAAGCCAGCTAGCAGAACTGGCGCTTGCAGCCAGGCGTCCAGGGCACACTGGCTCGGTTGTGCCTTGCTGCCTCACCTGCCTACTTTAGGCAAGCTTATAACCAAAATGCTCTTGAAGCCCCCTGGAGACAGAAGATGTACAATATTATTATGCAGCTAAATACCGATAATAACGTACTTCTGAGATGCTTTGGGTCCTTTAAACTTATATGCAAAAATAGAGCAGAGCAATAGTGCAACACAGCTGAGTTTTTGCCTTCTCCCCCATCCTTCTTTACACCTTTCTTCTTGCAGTGATTTTGGCTTTAAACTGAGTGATGACTTATCATTAGAAGTTTGTGTCCCTGACCCTGAATTTGCTGGTAAACCATACGATCCACCAGTCCCTTGCCCTGTTGGCTCAACTTACAAGAGGACTCGAGGGTATGTATTTGACTTGGGAAAGGATTTATCCTGTTGGTGATTAAAAACCCCAAATGACCACAAAACCCCCACACAAACAACCCATAAGTGGCGGTGAACAAATCGCATGTTTAGACATGCATTGCAACAAAGCACCACTGCTTGTTCTAGCTGCACATGTTAATAGCTTCCATGAGATAAACTGTATGACTGTGTATGTTGCAGCTATCGAAAGATCTCTGGGGACACTTGTACAGGTGGAGACATCGAGTCGCGGCTCGATGGGGAGCTGGTACCGTGCCCACTGGCTGGTGAGTACGTACAGGACTGCTTTGTGCCCACCAGACTTCACCTCTCTCCCTGTTTTCTCCTCTCCAAGCACTGAAACAGCCTCCTGCCCCTGTTCTGCCAATGTTATTTGCATTCCGCTCATTACGGCTCTAATTTAATCTGCCGTCATGAGCTGCGTGATTAGCATGCTGCAGCACAGCAGCCCAAGAGCGAGCCTGACGCAGGGAAGAGGCTCATGTAAGGCGCTCACAGACCCACCAGCGTGAGGTTTCCCTGTGTCATCCTAAGATGTTTCAGGGCGCAGAAGATACTCCAGATGCAAAACAGCGCAGCAGGTGCCGGGGGAAGCATTCCCTCTGCTGGGATTCGTGCCAATGCCATGCTTAGTTTTGCTCCTCGTGCAGAGCATGACACGTTATTCACCCCTCTGAGCCCTCTTGAGCTATTTGGAGAGCTGTGTTAGTCACGCTGAGAAGGGCCCTGCTGACTGAAAAGTAAACCTGCAGTCCCCACCGGGCTGGGCTTTGAAGTGCCGTGTTCCCAGAGCATTTACTGATCGTCTTCAGATCCGTGTTGGCTCACGCCATGGTAACACTTTCATGTACCGTATCTGTTTCGTATCTCCCTATTATCTCATTAGGGATGCACAGCCAGAGTTACTTATTGACACTAGCTTTATTCATTAAGAGCATTATTGGACTTTACCGGTAGTGTGCTAATGCCCCGGAGACTTTGCCCTGGACCAGGATCCCATTACACTGGATTCAGCACAATACAGAAACAAAACCCACTCTGGGATATCAACTGCTGTGCCTGTGTCCCCCAGGACCTGCAGATTTCCATCACTCCCACCTTTTTATGAGGTTTTTGAGGAGCAGAAGATCAGTGTTTAGTTTCCAGTTGGCATCGCACTAATGTAGGAAGGCAGGGTCATGGCACATTTTGCTGTGCTCAGCTCCTCCTGGCGCAAACAATGTCTGCAGTGTGCTCCTGGGCACACACGGGACCTACACAAGGCTATTAGTGTGCTCTCATTAACCTAATCCCACTGAGACAAAGGGCCTTTGCCTTCTTTACGCTGAAGTGCTAAAACAAGCACCAGGAGTAAGACAAAATACCTCTTCGCCCCTTAAGAAGCCTAAAATGGCCTCTAAATAAGGCACCCTGTGTTCTTGCAGAGGAGAATGAGTTCATTCTCTATGCCACCCGCTACTCCATCCATCGCTATGACCTTGCCTCTGGTGTCAGCGAGGAGCTGCCCCTGGCTGGGCTACGAGGAGCAGTCGCCCTGGACTTTGACTACGACCACAACTGCTTGTACTGGGCTGATGTCACTCTTGACATAATACAGGTGAGGGGGGGAGTGCTGGCCACCCGTGGCATCGCCTCCTTGCACCATACACACCCTGCAATACAAATGTTTACCGTGGGTGCTCCTTCCTCCGAGCTGGCTGTTAGTGACTGTGCTCATGAGCAAGTGCCTCGTCTGCTTTTCTGATTTATTCCTTTCTTTGCAGCGTCTTTGTCTCAATGGCAGCTCCGGGCAAGAAATAATCATAAGCACCGGGCTGGAAACAGTGGAAGCGTTGGCCTTTGAACCTCTCAGTCAACTGCTGTACTGGGTCAATGCTGGGATTCCCAAAATTGAGGTACAGCTACGCTCACCGGGCTACACTGATGCGTCAGTGCATCTTTGAGGTGCCTGAGCTTTAAGCTGGCTGCTGCCCTGAAATCTTATTGCTGGTGGGACATTACTGAACACTGACCCACATGCCACTTCGCTGGATCTAAACACAAACAGCCTATGGCGACATTCAGCCCTGTGTACTTAAATGAGGTCAGTTTGTGAGGCTGAATCGCACAGCAGAAACAGGAGAAAAAGGAACATGCTTGTGCAGTATGTGCAGCCACCGCAGGGCACGTAGAGTGCTCACTCAGTCACGTAGAAACATCAATAAATACATGGATCTACCTTCTTCTATCACCTCAGGAACTGCTCCCTGTGCCCACAGCAGCTGTTTTATTAGGGAGCAGTGATTACCTACCATAGATTGCATGTAACTTTAACCAGCACAACTGCCCCCCATACTGCCCGCACTAAAGGCGCCCCTCCTGGTTTTTGGTTACCATTCTAGGTTGCCAATCCAGACGGAGACCTGCGACTCACCGTCCTCAATTCCTCGATCCTTGAACGACCCAGAGCCCTCACTCTAGTTCCCCAAGATGGGTAAGAAAGCAAGCATCGCAAGTAGCCTTGATGTTCACCAGGGGATTAAATCTGGTCCTTCCCCGCTACCCTCATAAGAAGCAAACATGAGGAAGTGTGCCGCATGGAAAGCTTTTAAGACTCAGTCCCAAAGGGTGGGATGGGGGGACGGGAGTGATGGCAGGCAGCACAGCAGTCCTGCCCCATGCAGCCCCCTCCTGCCATCTCATACCCAACTAAAGCACCAGCAGAGATCACAGACTGTTTCTCCTTTCAGTTTAACTGCTGTTTTCCTATCTGTACGTATCTACTAGTAAATAACTCTTCCTGCCAGTAAAACTGGTCTGGTCAGTGAGGAAAGCACTGCAGTGATGCATGAGAAACTGAGCCGTACTCAAATTCACGAGCCAAATGGAAGCTACACCTTTCCGACTATGGTTTTGCTGCACTGCAATTATAGCACTGACAAATCTGAGCTGTATTTAGGCATATGTGCTAAAGCAAAGCAGTTCAGTGTAAGGTAACCTACAGCTGCACTCACACCACAGAGCCTGCAGCTAAAGAAGCCTCTGTGCTGCTTGTAGATCTGTTGGTAGCATTCATTTGAATTGCAAAGAGCTCCCTTTTTCCAAAGCATGTCTTGCAAGAGATACGGAATGTGAAGTATTCAAACCTCTGCTCATACCCTGCTTCCTTTTGATGAGCTGTTTTGCTACTATGTCGAGTAACCTCTGCCTCCTATCAGGCTGATGTTCTGGACAGACTGGGGAGATTCCAGAGCTGGCATTTACCGCAGCGACATGGATGGGTCATCGGCTGGGTGCATCGTTTCAGAGGGCGTGAGGTGGCCAAATGGCATCTCTGTGGATGACCACTGGATCTACTGGACCGAAGCCTATATGGACAGGATTGAGAGGGTGGATTTCAATGGGATGCAGAGGTCTGTGATCCTGGACAGCCTCCCTCACCCTTATGCTATTGCTGTGTTTAAGGTACGTATATGGCAGCTCCTTCCCATCGGCACACATTTCCATAGCATGCACGCTAAGAGCAAAGCCTGTGTTTCAGAATGAAATCTACTGGAACGACTGGTCACAGCTGAGTATTTTCAGAGCATCCAAAACCAGTGGCTCAAGAATGGAGATCTTAGTGGGTCGATTGAATGGGATCATGGATATGAAAATCTTCTACAGAGGAAAGACAACAGGTAACGGCATGAGTGTATAGATGATACTTTATGTGCCTTAGGGATGTGATTTAGCAGAGCAAGCTCCCACTGGGAATATGAACCCAAAACCTGGGATAGCGGGTGAAATTGGGCTTCCCACTGCATCTCCAGCCCTCTGTCCTAACAGCGTCCCCTTCCTCTCTGCCCTCACACCAGGGGAGAACGCCTGCATCACCAAGCCCTGCAGCCTGCTCTGCCTGCCCAAGTCAAACAATGGCAGGAGCTGCAAGTGCCCCGAGGGGGTGTCCAGCACCGTGCTGCCCACAGGGGAGGTCAGATGCGACTGTCCTCGTGGCTACGTCATGAAGAACAACACCTGCATAAAGGAAGGTAAAACCATGCTTGGTTCTTGCTGCGGCTTTATATTGAGGGGTGGCTCCTGCCATTGCAAGAGGTCAGCATGGTCTTTCCAAGGAGGAGTATGGCCTGTTCTGTGAAAGCGCAGCGTCATGCCTCGTGCCAGCTTGGTTTTGTTTTCCCTTTTGCACCAGAAAACACGTGTCTGCCGAATCAGTACAGATGCTTCAATGGGAACTGCATCAACAGCATTTGGCAGTGTGACAACGATAATGACTGCGGGGACATGAGCGACGAGAAGAACTGCCGTAAGTGTCCTGAGGTGGCATCTGCCTGTCCAGATTTAGATGTCTGCTGGGTTGGCAGTGCACCTGAGCCAATGGTGTACGATCCCTTGACAGTCATGGAGAGCAAGAGGTGCTCCTTTGATAGGCATCGGAAACCTGTCAGTTGAGTTGTGTCCTGCAAGGGCCCCTATTTCCCCCCTTGATCAACTCAGGTGTAAATGTCCAAAATTCAGCGAGACTGCTGCCAGCCCTCACGGGAGGGTGTGTTTGTCCTTGCAGTAATTGTCTTCTGAGCCTAATTGAGGGCACAGCCAATGATGAGGAAAAGAGTGCAGATAGAAAGTGACTTTCTGTCTGCATCGTGCAGACATGGGCTTCTTGTTGAGCTAATAAATCAGGTTCACACATTAAAGATGAAGGTCTCAGTTTGAGTAAAATTAGGGACTGCCAATGCATGCAGGAGGGGCAGGTGTTCCATAGCTTTGCAGAGCTTGCAGGGTTTGGAACAGTGCACCATGGAAAAAAGGCTGGGTTTAAAGATAGGAACAGCATTGAGAAAGCTTGTAGGATGCTATCCTGCTCGCCTGACTTCCGTGCGTTGAGTACACACACTTGGGCAACAGCAGCTGTTTCCCAACCACCACCTTAACCTCCTTCTCCTCCCTCGCTGTGTTAGCTACCACTGTGTGCGATGCCGAGACCCAGTTCCGCTGCCAGGGCTCAGGGACCTGCATCCCGCTGTCCTACAAATGCGACCTGGAGGACGACTGCGGGGACAACAGTGATGAAAGTCACTGTGGTGAGTGCCCTCACTCAAACCTCCTTCCCTGTCCCTGTGTTTTGGGGCAGGGTGTTACACGTTTACTGGGTACTCAGGAATGGCTGCTCCTCCTCCTCCTCTTCCCTGGTCCTGACATCATCTGAACTGCGTGTGCTTGTTTGCAGAGGCCCATCAGTGTAAAAGTGATGAATTCAGCTGCAGCTCGGGGATGTGCATTCGTCTCTCCTGGATGTGTGATGGTGATAACGATTGCAGGGACTGGTCCGATGAAGCGAACTGCACTGGTAAGCACGTTGATGTGACCAATAACCTTCCTTTGCAAACACTCCTTCCTTGCAGCCTGAGATGCTGCAAACACCAGCTAACACCTTGTGCCTCAGTTTCCCTGCTTGTGAGCTGCGTCAACCAGGCAGGCAGCCTGCAGCTCAGCTTGAGGTAGATCTAGGACATCCCTTTCAGGCCTCCAATCTCCTGCGTGCTCACCTCCTGTGGCATTTACCATGCCTCAAGCCTATTGGGTTTATAGCATGGCACTGGGGACCTTCATTTATTAGTATTCCGAGTGCGTGGCTCTATAAGTTTTAATTTATAATGGTATCACTTATCTCCCATACGAGTTTCTCCAGAGAGAATTGCTACAGGAAAGGAACCTACTTCAAAAAGTGTATGAGGTTTGTAAAGCCTGAAGTTGGAATTATCTAAGAGGATCACAGTTATTGGAGAAACATTTCATCTGACTTCAACGGCGGCAATTATTGCTCTTATCTCAAATAATTACATTTCACGCTGAATACCTAATAGAATATTACTGCCACAAGATTGCAGTATTTTGAAATATCTGCAAGTGCATGTCACTTGCTAACCTAAAATTCACTATCAGGCAATTTAATTAAGCTGAACACTGCGTTTCTGCTCAGTAACGACGAGTGCTCTCCTGGATGAAGAGCAGTATTTGTCTCTAAAGCGACAACATAGACAAAGCTTCAACCAAGATACGCCACAGGCGGATACTCTTGTGACAGGAGCCTGAGGAAAGCCAGGGCCCTCCTCCCTTGGAAACCCAAGGAGAATTGTCTTTCTAATTTGGTTTGGCAACACAGAACAGCCTTGCCTGCCTTAATTAAAGGCTGTCTCTGATCTGTCCTGCCCTGCATGGGGGACCGTGCTGCTCCGCCAAGGCTTGCTTGTGCTGTGATGTTTCTTGCCATCTCTGGCAAGATGCCACCACTGCCACCTTTTCCCACTCACTCAAAGGACTGAGATCAAAAGGAGATCTTTGGGAGGGCTTGATAGCCTCCAAAAGCCATCCCCCACGCACAGCAGGAGAAGGAAAGACCACAGTGTGACCCAGGAGATCCTGGAATCGCTTGCCAGGGGCCTGACACACACTGCAGTTTAGTGGGGACATGGCAGTGCCCCACACTCAGACCCCCCCTGCCCCGGCTCTGGTTTCAGCAGTATATCACACGTGCGAGGCCTCCAGCTTCCAGTGCCACAACGGACACTGCATCCCACAGCGCTGGGCGTGCGACGGTGATGCTGACTGCCAGGATGGCTCCGATGAGGACCCTGCCAACTGCGGTAACATGTGGATGGGGTTCTGCAATGGGGAGGGAGGGACTGCCACAAACCCACTGAGATAAACCTGCAGCAAACGCAGGGGGATGATTCCCATCCCTCCAAAAGCAGGGAGAAGACAAAAAGCTGTGGCTTTTTGTAGCTACTTAAAGACAGCCTTAGACACATCCCCCCCCCCGCCAACCAGCATCTACCCAATTCTGCATTTCAGAGAAGAAGTGCAACGGCTTCCAGTGCCCCAACGGCACTTGCATCCCAACCAGCAAACACTGTGATGGCATCAACGACTGCTCCGATGCCTCGGATGAGCAGCACTGTGGTGAGTACCGGAGCCGCGGGGAGCTGGCGGGGTTCTAACAGTGAGGGCTGACAGCCTTCATGGTCTGCCAAAGCCTCTCTCACTGAGAAAAAAGCCCCGGTGAGATAATGGGAAAGCCTTAGTTAGCATTCAGGTCCCCCTGGGAAATCAGCTGGTCTGTGGGTGTCAGCGAAAGGCCCTGGCAGGGCTGTCGCCCATAGGAAGGATGCGCTGTCAGGAGCTGTATTCAAGGAGGTGACCAAACCCTTCCTGGTGCCTGTGCCAACCTGCTTGCACCCCAGTGCGTTAGCGGGTGAGGAAACTTTGTGTAACTTGCTGAAATCCGGCTGCTGCACTCAGGTCTGCGGATCACAGTGGATGGCATTCCTTCTGCCAAGGACAGCAGAGGTGCCATCCCCTCTCCTCCTCACCTCCCATTTCTCTAGAACCCCTGTGCACCCGCTACATGGATTTTGTGTGCAAGAACCGGCAGCAGTGCTTGTTCCATTCCATGGTGTGTGATGGCATCATCCAGTGTCGAGATGGATCAGATGAAGATGCCAACTATGCTGGCTGCTGTAAGTGTGATATTGTGCATCTTTGCAAAAGGAGGCTGGGTAGAGAATGAGACCAGATGCGTGGAGAAGAAGGCATACCCCCAGGGTACCAGAAAGCTGCCACATCTCCTAAGAGGTGGCTCTGGTAATGCTCTGCTTGTAAATCCATGATTGAATGTGCTTCTTCCACCTCAATAATGAGCTTCCCTCAAGCCCTTGGTCTTTACAGTAAACCTCTCATGCCTCTCCATGCAGCCCAGGACCCTGAGTTCCACCGGACCTGTGACCAGTTCAGCTTCCAGTGCCAGAATGGCGTGTGCATCAGCCTGGTGTGGAAGTGCGATGGGATGGATGACTGTGGCGATTACTCTGACGAGGCAAACTGTGGTGAGCAGTACCTCAGGGTCTCTTGTCACCGTAGCTCCAGCCCCCTTTGAATTTCAGCATTCTTCATGTTTTACTTAAGCACTCGTGTGTATAACCTGATACGGCTGGCACATCTTGTGGCTGACTAAGTCATATGTGACCATATTTACTCCACAGATTCCCAGCCCAAAGCAGACAGGCAGCTTTCAGCCAGACTCAATATTTACACCACTGTTCCCTGGGGAGCTGTAGGAGCTGTACCCAGCCAGATGAAGCAGCTGCGTCTTCATTTCAGAGTTGCAGGGTTTGCTTTTCCCTTTCTGCCAAGCTCTGTCTGAATTTTGCTGGTTCTGAGACCATAGGTGGTGTCTGGCCATGAAGCACACAGACGTAATAGTGATGACAACAGGCTAGTGAGGGCTGTGAGGAATGGGGATGCTGGGGGTGAAGAGAAGGGACTCTGCCCATGCTGCTTAGGCAGATAGGTGGTGTGATGCTCTCTGGGTCAGCCGTGGTCCAGCCGGAGATGCCTCAGCTCTGATGAAGATTGGTGAGATAACACTGGAGCTCACAGGACTCTCCTCTTATTGCCAGAAAACCCAACGGAGGCCCCAAACTGCTCCCGGTACTACCAGTTCCAGTGTGGCAACGGGCACTGCATCCCCAACCGGTGGAAGTGCGATGAGGAGAATGACTGCGGGGACTGGTCCGATGAGAAGGACTGTGAGGGTAAGGGCACGCAGCACTCTGCTCACAGGAGGCCTGGCTGAGGCTGGGCTGTGGCGTGCTGAAGGACTGCTCTTAGCATCAGCTGCCTTCCCACAGGGCTGCCTGTGCCAGCTCCCATGGCTCCAAAAATCCCCTATAAATGGCCAAGTGTGCACTCTTGTGCATCTTTTAACTCTGTGGTTTTGGAAATCCTGATTAGCAGCTGTGTAGATACGATGCAGATGCAGATTGGGCTTGCACCACCTTGCCTGCTGCCCACTGCCTTCCACTGACAGTGGCCCTCGGTCTGATGGGAACAACCCACATGCAGGAACAAGGACCTCAGATCGGCTCTCCCCGGTGTATTTTCAGGTTCTCCAGTTCATCCCATCACTACATCCATCCCACCGACGTGTTTACCGAACCACTTCCGTTGCAACAGCGGCGCCTGCATCATGAACAGTTGGGTCTGTGATGGCTACAAGGACTGCACCGACGGCTCCGATGAGGAAGCTTGTCCTACCTCGCGTAAGCTTTTCTCTTCCTCTGTAGGATCGTGTCCCCAAGGACTGTTGGCCTTTTGGTCTCAGATCCTTGCCAGATAACAGGGTTGAATTACAGCAGGTCCCTGCTCAAATGACATGTCTTAGACTGCGTAGGGACATGGGAAGCAGGGCTGCAGAGCAGGTTTTCCAACTCACTCCTATGCTGAAGGTAAAAAGAGGGGTTTTTCTCACTGTGGTCGTTTCTAACGCTTGCTGAGCTCCGAGCTGGTGCAGCTCATCTCCTGCAAACCAGTTGCTTTTCCAGCCCTCTGCAGTCGGAAGAGAGGATGGCTTCGGACATCCCAGCAGCAGCCATCTACCTGCTAGATGGGAAGAGATTGCCATCTAGTGGAGTCGAGACCTAGAGACAGGTTTTGGTCTTGGGTGGCTGTGGCAGCCTCATGGCTTGGGTGGTTTCCTCACTGGCTGCTGTGTGCAGGACCCAACGTGACGGCCACGTCCCCGGCGCTGCAGGGACGCTGCAGCAGGTTCGAGTTGGAGTGCCAGCAGCTGCACAAGTGCATTCCCAACTGGAAGCGGTGCGATGGCGTGCGGGACTGCCAGGATGGCACGGATGAGAGGAACTGCCGTAAGTGCGAGGAGGGGACGATGACTCCCTGGCGCTTTCCCTTGGGGACCTCTTTGTGAGGACAGTGGAGCCACTGAGGAATGTTATTGCTGGTGAAATCCTTGCAGTAAATGCAGCATTACAGTAAAAAAGACCCAACCAAGCAGAGATATTCCTGTTAGAAACCCAGTGGTTGTTTTCTGTGGGATGAACTCCAGGTTCTTCTGATGCCATCATGCCAGAAGATGCAGCCAGAATGAGATAGCCCTATGACTGACACACTGATTCTGACATGCAGCTGCCCCACCATCCTGCCAGCTTTGAAGCAGCACTGGCACTGGAAACAGCCCAGTGCTGGTGAGGAAACTTTCCTGCCTCGAGTCCTGAAACCATTCTGCCTCTTTCAGCTACTCAGAGCACCCTGTCATGCCCTAATGGTTATAAATGTGAGGATGGAGAGACCTGCATTATGTTGACAGAGCGGTGTGATGGATTCCTGGACTGCTCAGACAGCAGTGATGAGAAGAACTGTACGGGTAAGCAACAGCCGTCTCCCATTTCCCATGCCCTTCTCTGTGTTAGCATGCAGAGAGGCTCTCCTGATTACATGACCTTTCATTCATAACATCCTAGACACATCTGCCTGCATTCAACTGTGCAGCTTGCCTCCTCAGCCATTTATACCCAACTTCCCAGCCAGTTTCTGCACCAGCAATTTGTCTGTTCAGCCTCACGCACAGAAAAACAACTTTAGGATGGGAGCAAAGCTGTCTGTTTTACATAGTGAAGCAGTGGTCTCTAGCTCTGTCCTCCTCTGCAGGGTGACCCTGGGAAAATGGCAAGTCCCCTCCTGCCATCACTGGTCCTCCCACACTGGCCATCGGTGGCCCTGTGGAGGCACAGGGGATGCGGGCAGCATCCGGCCCTCGGCAGATAACAGCGATCAATCGCTGCCTCTGGACAGCCATGAGGTTGAGCTGCTTTCCTAGTGACCTGCTTGGCGGTTTGGGCATCAATCAGGTTATAGTTCTTTAATTAAATATTGATTGAGAGAGGCTAGCAGATTCAGGAGAGGGGGAAGGAGCCGCTGAGATTCATGGCTTGGCTGCTACACCAAGAGGAAACCATCTCTTTTCCCCTGGATAGCTTATCTCGTTGTGCCTGTCTGCGGACCTGCATCCCTGCTGGGTTTCATTTCCAGCTGGTTAGGGAAAATGAAGCAGCAGTTTGGCTCTGCTCCACTTGGTTTCTCTACAGCACGGGGAATGAAGCTGAGCACCCGAGCGGGGCCACGCCATGGCATTTGAATGTGGGCTCTGACACGTGGCCCCTGGAGGGAGAGAGCAGGGAATGGCCGAGTGGGAGCAGGGCATGGATTGGGGCCATTTCAGATGAGCAGCACCAGTCTCTGCCTCTGCCAGCACTGGACTTTCACAGCGCTGTTATTCCCTAAATGCCTCTCCCAAGGTCAGGTGGTGATTCAGCTGCACAGCTTGCGTCAAAGCAATCCCCAGACTACTCCTTTAATTACCAGCCTTTGCTTGGGTCCTTCTGAACATGAGATGCGATACGGAAAACCACACCAGGAAAGGCCCTGGATAGTTTACAGTGCCAGCACGGATCCATTGCACAAGTAGAAAAGTGACTTAGCTTGCACTGATCCTTTTGCACTCGTACACTTCCAAAATGATGTTGAGTATTTCATGCAGCATAAAGACAGACAAGACGTTGTGGGGAGAGCTAAGAGCACGAGGAGTATGTTCCTGCTCTGAACTGCCTTCTGACAAGCATGCTTTTCTCCACTGATAACACCCACCTAAATTACACATCGAATTTGAATGGTGCAGACGCTCCCTCCAGTCATACTACTGTTCCTACCTCCACATGTTTGGGCTACAAACACAACTCTCGTTTCTGTGGTGGGAAAGGACTTATTTCCCGGCGATAGACTAACATTTGCCGTTGCCTGCTTAGATGACACAATCGTGTACAAAGTCCAGAACCTCCAATGGACGGCTGATTTCTCTGGCGACATCACTCTGACCTGGGCCCGGCCAAAAAGAATGTCCTCGACCTCCTGTGTCTACAACATCTATTACAGGTACACCACCCACTGCACTGCACGACCCGGTGCTATTCATATCAAGTAAAAGGTAGGAGAAGCATGAGCAAAGGTATCAATATGCCTGTGCTTACAGCAAAGTACTGTACAGAATCAGGCCTGAAAGACTGAGCTGTGCAATCTAGTTCTGCTTGGGAAACCTTCTCTTTTGTGAAAAGCTATGTTTGTTTCCTCCACGATGAACGTAATGTAGCTTTATTCGAGGCGGAGAGGGTCTTGCTTTTGTGGGACCGCTAACACTGAGAGCAAAGTCAAGAAATGAGAGCGCAGAAGTTACAGATAACCTCAGAGGATGGTGCTTATAAGTCACTAAACTACGTTTAGTTCAGGCTTTCAAAGAGCATCTTTAAAGTTGGTGGTATGGCTTGATTGAAAAGAACACTAAGCAGCAAGCTCTTAACGTACAGATAGATGGCTTCACTCTTTGGGACAAGCTGTGTCCCCTCTATTACTAAACACCATCCTGACTAGAGAGGTGGGGCTTTCTCGTGCAGGACAGTTGGTGAAAGCATTTGGAAGATCTTGGAAACCCACAGCAACAAAACCAACAGTGTTTTGAAAGTCCTCAAGCCTGACTGTACCTATCAGGTGAAAGTCCAAGTGCAGTGTCTCAGCCGAGTCTACAACACCAATGACTTCATCACCCTCCGGGCACCAGAAGGGTGTAAGTAAACCTGAACGGATCATACCAGTGACCTGGTGCATGCTGCTTTGGCTTAGGAAGTATTTACTGCAGGGGTATCCCCATTACGTACAAAAGGGGTCTTTCCACGGCCTGGGAATTGTGCTGGACCGGGAAAAGGGCAGTGGGTTCCCAGCCTCGAATCAGTCCTGCACCGAGGCACCAGCCTGCCTTCTTTCTTCCCCATGGCTTAGTGCTTTAGTATCCCTGAGAAGTTCATCCCTTCTCACAGCGCTGAGCCTGGGGGATTGTTCAGTACCACACGCAAGGAACAAGAGCCTTCTAGCTGCAGATTGGAGATCAGATGAAGGAAAGGATGCAAAAGAGAGCAAAGATCTTAGTGAAATCCCAGCTTCACTGCTGTTACAAAAAAGGCTTCATCGCTCCAGAGGGAGGCGATAGGGATTTTGGACACAACTGCAGGAGTAAGACACCTCCCATGAGTCAGAACTGCTTGGCCATCCCCTCTTTGTCCCAGACTTTCAGGGAGACCCTGCTTTTCCCCATGTGATCTGGAAACACAACTGCGACAGTCACTAACACCTTGGTTTCTCTCCCTAGTACCAGATGCTCCCTTTAACCTCCAGCTGTCCCTGAATAAAGAAGCTGAGGGTGTGGTGATGAGCTGCTGGAGTCCCCCTGTGAATGCCCACGGCCTCATACGGGAATTCATTGTGAGTCCACGGGGGGATAGGGAAGGCTGCTGGGGGCTCACAGCGGTGTGGGCTGGCCTGTCTGAACACAGCTATCCCTGCAAAGGAGGGGGGCCAGGAAC
Organism: Lathamus discolor; assembly: GCF_037157495.1. Taxonomy (NCBI): domain Eukaryota; kingdom Metazoa; phylum Chordata; class Aves; order Psittaciformes; family Psittacidae; genus Lathamus; species Lathamus discolor. The sequence continues at coordinate 3,538,228 of NC_088900.1, forward strand.
TGCAAAACAGGGCAGTTTGTAGAGGCAATCTGCTGAGAGCATCGTAGCAAGCCGGGAGAAGTAATGCTGCAGGGCTGTAGGTAGCGCTGCCACCCTAAGTTCATAACTTCATTTCTGGCTCCCTTTCTAAGCTTTCATACTTCTTTCTATTGACATTTTGACACAGAGGGTCCTGTCACCCTGCAGTGGAACCCTCATCCTTTGTTTTGGTGCTCCTAGGTGGAATACAGCAGGAGTGGATCCAAGGAGTGGTCGTCTCTTAGAACCACAAAGAACTACACTGAGATCAAGAACTTACAGGTCAACACATTGTACACAGTTCGAGTGAGTATTTTCAAGGCTCTGTCTATGCCGGCTCTCATTACTTCTCACTACATGGTCTAAGTCCTGCACAGTCAAGTACTTGCTAAAACAGTAAGTTGTTAAAATCCTGCCCTTTCATGTCAACCCACAATGGGGGCTTGGCATTTGCACTGCTTATGTATATAGTTTCAAGGCCTGAATTAAGGCCCTTCATTTGGCCATCCCAGGTGGCCAGGCTATATTATGAAATCTGCAGTAATTGTCCATTCCAACGTCACTGCAATTGCACTGGATCTGGGCCACAGACAAATTTGGTCCTTACTATATCACTAGGAAAAGCAGCAGATCAACCTGTGGGGAATATATGCATGTGGGAGAACCTGGGTAATTATAGACAGAAGTAATAAGAATAGGAAATAAAAGTCTGCACAGTGAACCCTGGGAAGTACATGCTCTGCCACTGTCCATCCCTCCCTGTGCGGAATGAGCATGGATGGCTCATGGGGAGTGGGATAAATGCGACCCCACTACCATGAATCAGTGTTATTCTTACAGTAGGCTGGAGCAAGTCGTTCCTTCCATGGTATTCCTTCCCATATTAATCTATTCCCAAAGAAGTCTTTGAAACTAGATTCAGAGTTTGCATGGGCTTCGCCAGCATGATTCTTTGGACCGATAGAGTCCAAAACTCCTTATCTTGCTGGACTTCTCATAAAGACCTCATAAGAGAGCAGTTATCTGCAAAGAGGATGCACCTCCCTCCTCTTAGATTCCTTTAATTGACTTAAAGTAGTCTGCTTTATCTCTGTAAAACCCATTTTATTGCCAAGTAATTAAGCTATTGTTTGCTTCAAAGTCCTTTTCCCATGAGCTCTGCCATGTCCATAACCTCCCTTTAACCTCATTCTCCTTTTGCAATTATACAATGTTGGCATTATACATTTGTTCATATTAACCAGCCCTCTTATTTGACAAGGTTGCTGCAGTAACTAGTCGAGGAGTGGGAAACTGGAGTGATTCCAAATCCATAACCACCATAAAAGGCAAAGGTAAATGTTGTTGTTTCAATCGACTTGGATAACGTCACCAAAAGGCAGAAGCTAAGCCTGAAGTGTTAGCATCAGCATACCACTACCAGCATAACCACCCCCTTGTCCTCTATTCTTCCCTATGGAACATTTTACACTACTTATTACTTTGCTGTACCAGACTGAACAGGTCTGAGACTCTCCCTCTGAACTCTGTGGCATGTAGGATGGATGTACTGCCCTGGAAGTGGGCAAGAAGCCTATGCAGAAGGTGCCCCTCTCTCCTAGACTACAGATGGATTCCCTCTGGCTTACGTAGGCTAGATCCTACCTTCAGATAAGCAAGACACATTACCACCAACTCCTTTTGAAAGGATGCTTGCTCATTCTTCTCCCTCTTAGGTTCACGATTATGATGGTTTCTGCATCTCATGTAGGTTAGACCGCTGGAAGGCCACTAAAGCTCCCAGCAACTACCACAGCCTTACAGTCTGACAGCAGATAAATTCAATCACAGTCAATTTCCCTCCAAACTGTTTTTAGAAAAGCCTTTTGTATCCGTGCCAAGTTTTATCTCCCAAACCCGCATTCTGATGTCAAAATCATCTGCTGATTTGTTAGATAAAAGTGTACCCTCACTCTGTTGACAAAGGAAGGAAAGGAAACACCATGCCATTAAAATTGCAGGATTCAGATAAAAAACAGAGGTAGAAAGAACTGTAATGATTTTCACTTCTGGCTTTGCAGGAGTGTTTGGCAACTGTCCCCACCAACACCTCTTCACCTCCCTCAGGAGGCCAAAAGCCATTAACTGTGATGTGAGCTTGTCCCACTGAGTTCAGAAGTAAAATACCTGAGCCCAAACCTCTGTGCTTCCAGCCTGTTCTGAGCCAGGCACAGATAGGGCAGACTGTGGGTGGTTGATAGAAAATGATGGAGGTACAGCCTGTCAGTGTCTTCTCTGAGGGGTGTATGGCTTACAAGCAAGGTTGGGGCTGGAAGGATGGGGGATTCCTGGTCTGAGAGCCGGTTGTCATAATGAAAGCCTGTATTTTACCTCTCAATAAGTATTTGTATTGCTTTGTTTCTCTTTGCTTCCAGTCATTCCTCCTCCTGTCATACACATTGAGAGCTACAGTGAAGACTCCATAAGCTTCAGCCTAAAAATGACTACTAATATCAAGGTAACATGTTCACCTTCTGAAACTGAAAGAAAAGAATGCCTTGAGTAAGTGGTAAATACTGGATGGGATAAACTGTCACTGTGTAAGTGTTGGGATTATTTATTTCATGCTAAATCATTTCTTACTACTCATAAACTGCCCCAGCTCTTAATTAGGATGGAAAATACAATGCAGAGACTTTCAGCAGTGACTCTTTCACTGTATGCAAAGCAGCTGAACTGAGAGTTCCTGTTTTGTGTGCCCTTACTGCTTGACAGGTCAGCGGTTACGTTGTGAACATCTACTGGACATTCGATACACACAGGCAAGAAAAAAGGACTCTGATCATAGAAGGAGAAAAGTCCATCCAGAAAGGTAAATTCTGTACCAAGTATAAAATTCTGCTTTAGTCAACAGCAAATGGAAAGTTTTAAGGAAGGATTTGTTCTGCTTTTGCAACTAGTAGTTTCTGTTTAGTATAGAGTACATCTGGAAAGGACAAGCCAGAAAATCCCTGGCCTCTGTTGTCAGGACTTGGAGATTTCGAGCAGATTTGGGATTTATCCCCCAGAGCTGCACTAGCTTTTTCTCAACACATTTTGTGTATGGTTCCTTATCTGCTCTGCAAAAGGTCAACAATTTCTTGGGCTTGTATACATGCCCCTGTTAATCAGATTGCTGGTTTGGAGTGTAGAGCCTAGATGCAGGCAAGCATCCCGATACAGGCAAGCATCCCGATACAGGCAAGCATCCCGATACAGGCAAGCATCCCGATACAGGCAAGCACTGGCTAGCTTAGGTACCTGAGTCCCCCGTGCTTCTGTGTAAAGGAAATGACTCAAAATTAGTGAAAACACAAACAAGGGAGCCAGGCTCCTGACCAAGCCTGTTTGATGATGCTGACCCTTTCCTAGTGCTTTCACCCTGCCATCGCAGTACTTTGCCTCACCTAATAGTGCATGTTTCTCTTCTTGCTCAGTGGCAAATTTGACAGCACATACCCCCTATGAAATTTCTGCTTGGGCTAAGACGGAGCTGGGTGACAGCCCTCTGTCTTTTGTACATGTCGTGACCAGTGGGACAAGACCTGCATCACCAAGTCTCAAGGCCAAGGCCATCAATCAGACTGCGGTGGAGTGCAGCTGGACCGGACCGAGGAATGTCGTAAGGCACCAGTTCTTTTCAACCCCATCTAGGAGGAGGTCTAGCTCAAAACCTCAAAACAGAAGCAAAATCTAAAGTCAGGATTATTTGTTGGGATAGAATTCCAAAGCCCTCTAAAAAAATAGGGAAAGCACCTGATGCCCTTAAACAGAAGCACAGAAAGCTTCTTGTTGTCTGTTTGTTGAGCCACTGATGCAGTGAAGTGGCTGAAAGACAGATAGCATGATGCTCCAGTGGTCTTTCAATTAACTGCTGTGTTATCGGAGATGAGCCCCAGATTTTAGGTGGGGAGCAAACAGACAGACTGAACCGGAACGTAAAAGTTTGGGTGGATGCTCTGGGCCATGCCAAACTGTATTGTCCCTGTTGTGCTTCTTTCTTCACAGGTCTATGGCATCTTCTATGCTACATCCTTCCTAGAGCTGTACAGGAGCCCTCACAACGCCACCACGACCTCCCACAACATCACTGTGCTCGTGCAGCGGGACGAGCAGTACCTGTTTCTGGTAGGCTCCTTCTCTGTTCCCACTCCTACCCACGCTGTGGGCTGTATCTTGCTCCTGAAGCTTAAAGGCACAGTATTAACCACTGTGTCATCCCGTCAAGGTCCGTGTGATGTCTCCTTACCAAGGGCCACCTTCTGACTACGTTGTGGTGAAGATGATCCCTGACAACCGGCTTCCCCCTCGACACCTCCACTCAGTGCACACTGGAAAGACATTTGCGGTCATTAAGTGGGAATCTCCCTATGATTCACCTGACCAGGACATGGTAATACCTCACAGCACCTTCTCCTGTCCATTTGCATGCAAAACCCTGGCTCAAAGACAGATCCCTGCCCTGCTGCTAATGGAGAACTGAGTGTGAGATAGGTTTAAGCTCCATTCAGATACTCATCATCACGATGCTGACACCTAAGAGACCTGCATTTGCTCTCTGCGTTACAGGTCTATAACATTCATGCTGCATTTAAAAGGAGTCAGGTCTGGAATAGCTGTTACTGAGTCTGAAAGCAAACTTGGGCATGTGCTGAAACACCTTTCTGGCCTTCAGCTTTGCCCTGGAGTCCATTCTGGCCAGTGCCTGTGCCAAGCACACAGGTCAGACAGGCGTGCTGTGGGCTCTGCCTCCTGCTCCAGCCCCAACAAAGCCTGGCTCTGTTTTCTGGCATGCTGGCGTACAGTCGGGTCTCGCTCCACTGAAGGCGAGTCATTTTCTCAGCAAGCTTCCCACTCCTATTCTGGTCCAGAGGGTTTAACAGCAAAGGTTGAGGGGTATAAATCTGCCTGGCAAAACGGGAAACTTTGGCAGGGCAGGAGGTTGCGTTGCGTCCTTTCATTCATCAAGAAATACAACCTGAGGTTTTCCTCCTGCCCTCGTCTGTTCCAGTAACTGCATTTTCTGTGTCTGTAAATACTTATCTCAGGCAGTTAGTCAAGCAAGAGGCTTGAAATCTTACTTCCCAGGCTTTCTGTGCAGCACGGGCATGGTTTAAAGCATGTTTTGCCCCCCCCCGCCTAGTGTCCTGTTGTTGTACAAGGTTACTAGCAAGTCTGTAGCAAATTAAGACCTTTCACTGTGTGCCTTTCCTCCCCCTCCAGTTATATGCTGTGGCAGTTAAAGATTTAGTAAGAAAAACAGATAAAATCTACAAAGTGAAAACCCGGAACAGTACAGTGGAGTACACCATTAAGAAACTTGAACCGGGAGGCAAATACCATGTGATTGTTCAACTGGGAAACATGAGCAAGGAATCCAGCATGAAGATCAACACAGGTAAAGAGTACTACTGGGTGGGTGCCAGGGCGAGTCCTTGCAGCACTGTCCATAGAGGGACCACATAGCCTGTCCTGCACACCATCCATCCCACCCCTGTGCTGGTCGGAGGCTGCAGGAGTGTTTCTGCATTGCTTAATCCTCTCCCGCAGCCAAAGCCCACTTCTGAGATGCCTCCCTGCAGCTCCCAGGGAAGGCAGTTAAACCCCTGAACAGCAGGAGAAGAGAGGAAGCCTCTCAGACAATGCATGGGGAATTATATTCCTGCCTGGATGGAGATGGGAAAGACACCTGTTTGGCTGGCTGTGGAGACAGCATGAAGTACCGTTACAGTCCTTCCATAAAACCCACTGAAAGCCTCCTTCCAGATGACACACCACAGCATCCTCTCTCCCAGTACAGCCCTTGTCTAAGCAGAGTATTGTGCTGAGCCCTTAAAGATACTAAGTTTTAGAAGTGAGCCCACTGCTGTTTCTCAGCCAAAAGCGAAGTGTCACCACTGTTAAAACCTGACCTGCCATTTTTCCTCTGCAGTTCCACTGTCTGCACCCGATGCCTTAAAAATTATAACAGAAAAGGACCATATTTTGCTCTTTTGGAAGAGTTTGGCATTAAAGGAAAGTAATTTCAATGAAAGCCGGGTAAGTTGTGCTGTATCTCCTTGTCCTCCAGGCAGTGTTTCAGAAACAGTGCAGCGTCCCTGCAAGGCTCCTTTCACAGACTCTTTCTAATACACCAACACCCTCTGATGCTCTAGAGTGTCTTTGATGAGCCCTCTAGATAGAGCTTGCTTCAATTCCTATCACAATTAAGGAACTAAAGCTGATAGATCCAATCGGTCACCTTTTAAGAGTATAATTATCCCCTTGGAAAAAGGTCAACTGTCATACGTGTGGCAGGACTGGGAATAGGACACTGCCCAGCTGAGCTGAGAAGCACATCAGTAGTACCTGAGAACTGTCATTATTGAGAGTTTGATAGCAAATCTGTGGCATGTTCTCCATCAGCAAACAAGACATCACCTTTACTGGACCCTGTCTTTTGGGTCTTGAGTAGATGCTAAGAACAGAGTGAACCAGACAGACCAAAGTGTTTTCTCCACCCTTAACTGGCCAAGCTCAATGCACACAGGCATGGACAGAGACTCTCCCGCAGCTGATAGCCCAGCACATTGCATCAAAGCTAGATACAGAAGGAAAAACAAGCATCAAAGCCCTAATAGGAAGGGCTAACCTGACCTCTCCAGCTGAATAATATGGGGTATGTATCTTTGTTTTCACAACTCTCAGGGTTATGAGATTCACATGTTTGACAGCTTGATGAACATCACAGCTTATCTCGGGAACACCACGGAAAACTTCTTCAAAGTTTCCAACCTGAAGATAGGTCATAACTATTCCTTCACTGTTCAGGCCAGGTGCCTGTACAGTGGGCAGATGTGTGGTGAACCAGCCACGCTTCTCTATGATGAACTAGGAACTGGTAAGTCCCCATCATTTTCCCCGTCCTCTTTAACAAAGAGCAATGAACGCCTCACAAGCTCACTAGAGAAATGCTCTATCACTTGCAAATAGCGCTTCTCTCCCTCCATTATCATAGGCGAGGACTCCTCTGCAGCAAAAGCCGGTAGATCCACAGATGTGGCTGCCATCGTGGTACCGGTGCTGTTCCTGCTGCTGGTGACCCTCGGGATTGGCTTCGTGGTGCTGTACATGAGGCACAGACGGCTGCAGAACAGCTTCACTGCCTTTGCCAACAGCCACTACAGCTCCCGCCTGGGCTCGGCCATATTCTCCTCGGGAGATGATTTAGGTACGTAAGGCCTTGGTTTCATGCAATGGATATCGTGAAATCAGTGCAAGAACTAACTTCTCTGTCATGCTTTAGGACACCTTTGGCATAAATATCTCTATAGATTTGATTTTGCCCTAAGAGTACAAAGCCTAGGATGGATGCTTTCAACAACTTCACTTAAACCACTCCCTCTAATGCAAATCTGAATATAACAGATATAACAACCAAGTAGGAGTACGAATAAGGCCACAATCTACTGGTTTTGAGGGCAGTTTTAGTAGCCTGTTTAGTCATGCCCTACGACATGCTGAGAGCAGCATAACAGCACTCTGGGTTTGTTTTACAGGAGATGAGGATGACGAAGCCCCAATGATAACTGGATTTTCAGATGACGTCCCCATGGTCATCGCATGAAGCGCGTTTCTGACTGTAAAAACCAAATGGTGTAAATATTTTATTTGATAAAAATAGTTGATGGTTTATTTTAAAAATGCACTTTGAGTTGCAATATGTTATTTTTATATGGGCCAAAAAAGAAACTTAAAAATACACTTTGTAGTAATCAACTGTGAATTGCAGACTAGGTCAATTGAGTAACAAATCGCTTTGATTTAACATTAATTTAGTCTTACAAGGCTATGCTTGCTGGGCATGCTTTTAAGTCTGTGAGATGTTTTCCGTTGACTAAATTGGCTACTCGTTTTATTTTTCTAAGACAAGAATAAATTTATTTAAACATAAAATTCAGGAGATTATATATGTAGAGAGAGAAGTAATATAGTCCCTGAAGGTTCTGCTTTTACTTTCCAAAAATCCTTTGGACTTTGTTTTATATGGAAGTATTTTTTGTTGTGTTAATTTATTGGGAAATCTGCCCGAGAACAGATTTCCAAGGTCGTCAGCCATTGTACACGTTATTGTGTAGAACACGTGCCACTTTACCTTGCGAGGCAGTTGTATCCTGGCACCCCCATCATTGCTCTTGCGTTGAGAATAAAAATCCTTATTTTTCCATTTTTCCCCCTTACTGAAAGACCCAATCTTTCAGCAGTCTTAGAGCCCAAGTCAAGATTCTGCAGCGCATACTTTACGTATGAGCTTAGTTTCTTGCTGCCATGCCTATAAGCCAAAAGCATCCCTTACCAACCACTGCCCATCGCACATGGCTTAATTCATCTATACTGTACATCAGTAACGTCACTGAAAAAGATTTGCCATGACCTGAAGTTAAACCACACTTCCCAGGTAATCAGGACACCTCTCCTCTGTGGAGCTTCTCCAAGATGCTAATATGTTGGTGGGACAGAAGGGGGAGCCTCTACTGTACACAACTAGGAATCAGCTTTACATACACGTTTTTCCACAGTCACACAGAGCAGCCAGTACTAAACATCTGAATTCATTTGGTTTCGAGCAGGAATTCGGCCTTCCTCCATTAGCATTTCCTAAAAGCAGCTGTGGTTATACCTTCGAGTACCTTACATATAACATACAGACGCATACGCATTATTTTCCCATCGCTAGTCATCTCACGTTTCCAGTAGACATAAAACTGGCTACAGAGCTAAGCAGTAGAAATATCTGGTTTCCACTATCGAGCTTTCCTTTGTGATAGCAAAATGTGAACCTCCCCACAAATCCAACTATTGCCAACCCAAGAGCATCGACACAAGCGGATGTTCCCAGGTCATGCCTGTCCGTGCTCTATATATGCAAAACTTCACCCCCATGAAATACAGCACACTGTCTTGTCACACTGTTTTCTTTCTTGAAACCCAAAGTATTTTTGCTGTGTAGATTAAGTTATAATTGCAGTCTTCCTACAGATGAAATGAGAGAGGCCACCTATGTTTTGATATGTGACTGATCCATTTAATTTCACATGCAGAAGATGTATAAGAAGTCAAATGTATGGTTTGATACTCTATAGAAATACTAACTCTATTTTCAATTACTCATATTACTATACCCAGTGACAGGGTTTTTCCTCCCAAAGCTGGGACCAAACTAATGGATTTTTATAAGTAACAGCAAGCTTGCAGAGTTACAATATTTTTACCTTGTTAGTGGGTCGGGTGCTGAGTAAATCAACCCAGCATGTATAGCTCAATTTGCCTAGAATTACAGCTAAAGAGACCAGAATCTGACCCAGACACTAAATGATTCTAAAGATATAAACCACGTATTATGCAGGGAAAAATAAAGCCTAAAAGCAGAGCTAGAGTACTGAACCCCTTCCTTACAAAGCAAATGCAGCTGGCACAGGTAACTGTAACTACAGCATAGTATCCCAGAAGTTGGTACGTCTCTGGTGAGAATTACTATTGGTTAACTACTGCTCCTTTACTCCCCGCCCAGGGTAAATCCTACCCCAGTAAGGGGAGTAGAATTTAGCACATCTCTATCTGACAAACAGATGCCAAGGGGAACCCTTGTAACCACTTTGTATTCCGCAGAAATCCCATTGCTGGATGCTTTCAAGCATCAGCTGGGGGACAGGTCACTTCTGGCCACTCTGAAAGGCTTCTTTGTACCCGTGGTTCAGCAACACTCGTACAGAGCTCAGTCTATTGCCAGCAAAGCGTTTTGATGTAGTACTCAAAAGCAAGATCTGTGCCTCACTTCCCTGTGTTACACAGGGGTTTGGGGGGCCACTGCAGCAGCCAGGTGTTGTGTCAAGCCAGATTCACTTTATGTAGACAGTACTGTAATGCAGAGGCATTCCCTACCCTCCGAGACTTTCCCTTCAGTGCAAAAATCACCGCTGTGCTCTCAGCAACGCAACTTCACAGGGCTAGTGTGTTTTATATATATAGATAGAGAAAAATCTGAGCCCCAGGTGGGGAATGAGCTGGATAGATGCAGTTCTGGGTAAATTTATTTTTATGAACTTTTGAAGCACGGAATCTTGTTCACAGAGACAATATAGGGGGTGGGAGGGCGCTGGTGTAAATACAGTACATGGATGTGGATGCACATTTTGTTCTGCTTTTGTTTCGGTAGCCTTATGCGAAGTGACATAACGTGTTACCCTAACTTTTTGGGACGTGATTTGGGTTTACCTCATAGGGACCCAGTGAAATGCTTGGATCCATGAGGGGAAACAAAAGGAGTATGGGAAGTACCCTGGTTAGGAGGAACTTGTTCCAGTTAATTTGTGTTTGCATCCATTTCACTGCAGCTGCCCGCTGGTACTCTGAAGTCCATTTGAACTAAAGGCTAAGGCTTGAACACTAAAATATGATGGGGTTTTGGACTGTGAGGTGTGTTTTGCTTTGGCAAAGGCTTTGGACACATTTTTTGGGGGTGAAGATTTTGGTTTTTACAACAAAGTCGAGGAGGTGCCATTTTCTATGCTCGAGACCTGAACACCTATTCAAGGTCAAAAAAGCCAATAAATGTGATTTATCAGCCTCGATAAATCACATCCCTCCTTTGTCAGTCATCTGCCTCCTCCTAGGTAAAAAGGCCCCAGCTGCGGCAGTGCATCCACAGGCCACCACCTCCATGGAGCACCCACTCCAGGCGCGCACAGGAGCAGCTCCTCTGCTGCTCAGCCATCAGCCCGTACCCCAGGTAAACCCTTGGAGGGTGTCGGAGAGAGGTGAAGCCTGTCTCGTTGACCGCAGGGGAAAAGGGTGCACGCAGATACTCAACCTGCAGAATAGCTGGCGTGCTGCAAGTTCACACCTCGGCTAACCCTGCCGTAACTTGTTCCATGTGCTCCTACCTTGACACAGCTTCAGTGCAGGGAAAACACTGTTTTCCTTGGACAAAGATCAAGTTACATACAGATGTGTAGGAGCGGATATCCAGCCAGAAAGGGGAGGAGAGAGCATATGAGTGTGAGGGAGCAATGCGGGCTACCACCATCCACGCCATCATCTTTTGGCTTCGGGACCAAAGCACCTTGGTGGTCCCAAAATGGCATTGCTTCCTGCTGGTTTCTAGAGACTCTGGCACTGGAAAGTTCCTCTCTGGGTAGAGAGCCATCTGCCTTCCTAGAGTCACCAAAAGCACCCCCAAATTCACATTAGCCACCAAGGAAACCTCCCCTGAGCCAGTGGCTGCCACCAAGCAGCACACCATTGGGATCTGCATGCTTGAAATCTCTTTGTAGGAGTAACATTTAATGACAAACTTCAATGATTTGCTGGTGGAAAAGCAAAAGTGTGTTCAGGAAAGACCAAAATAACATTTGCCAAAACAACTTTCAAGCCTCCTTCAAATGGACTTCAGAAGGGAAATGGTGCAAATGACTCGGTTACTCTTGGATCCAGAGAGCATCTTCATTATTGGAAGTAGCTGTAACATCTATAATTAATCCTTCAAAACGTGCAGCAGTCTACAAGCAGCCAGTCTCTAATGAGTTTTTTAGAGGTAGTGTCAACGTCTAATCTGGTTCCTTAAGTGAAGTTTAATGCTATGCCATTTAAATGGCTTCTGTGTCTTTTTTTCCTTTCTCCATTCATTGATTTCTGCTATGTGTTATTGCACAATTTTGAAGGAGTTTTTGTCTGTCGAGGTTTTTTTCCCCCCACTTAATGATAATAATAAAAATGGACTGGGTAAACAAACTTGTTTCTGCGTTCCAGATTTATTATCTAGTCCCTGTGTGTCTAGTGCAAGAAAAAGGCCGTGGTGCGTAACCTAACAGGATGAGCTGAAACGAGGAAATGGAGCTTTCTGCAGAAGAAGCAGCAGACTCCCACTGAACAGGTCCCGGTAACATCCATAATGCAATCACGTATCTGGCTGGTTCTCAGTCCCTTCCCTCAAGGTCAGCACTAGTCAGTAAGCAACACCCTCAGACACCGGACAACATCTGAGCCTTTCCAAGCTTCACCTCCTTGCTTGCAGAACAACATCTCCAGTGCTAAGCCCACATCCCACACAATTTCCCTGGTTTAAGTCCATTTCCACAAGGCCACGCGGTGTGTTTGCACTCTTTGGTTGTTGCTGTTTGAAAGCCTGTGTATGTAACTACACCTGACACACGCAAGCATCTGAAGGCAAGCAGAATTACTACTGCAGAGAGAGGTAATGAGCAGGCGGCCGTCTCTTCACACGTACCTCATTTTTTAGCCTGCGTAATTGGAAAGGCAACATGTGAGCTGGTGGACATAATTGAGGCATGCAAGCATCTGAAGTGTTGCACTTCATTAATGTTTAGCTTAGGGCAACATTAACAAACAGTCATTCCTTCCTCCTCGTTGCCCCCTTCTTCATGAATGAAGCTGACTTTTCCTATTGTTGCTGAAATAGATTGCTTCCCCCCAGGAGGTACAAGAAGTTACACCTCATTCCCATGCACCTATTTTCAAGTAGTTAGCGTGACTCAAGCTTCATTGCCGAGTGTCACTGAGAAAACCTTGACAGAGTAAAAGCTCAACAGAGAAGAGAGCTGTTCATGCCTCGCCTCCTTACAAAACCTGCAGATTTTTATGGATAGTGAAGACTTTCCCCCCTGTTCCTTTACTGCCTTCACCATTCATCAAGTTAGTTCATGATGAGCTGAAGAAACACTGCTCTCTGAGCCTGAGCATCCAGCCTCAGTGGTACTGCCCACAGGACCACTTAAACCTTGCCCTGGGCTGCCAATGGACTCTTTATACCAAGACCCCACCGGGCCTCACCCTTTGGATCTCTCCCTGAAGAGCAACAGGTGCAGAATAAACCCACCTGCCCTGGAAGTCTGCACTGGATTTTTTTTTCCTGGCTCTTTTCTTTGCATCTTCTCCCTTCTTCTTGTTTCTATGACCTTTCCTTATTACCTAGCATCTGAAGAAGCTCTTGAAAGATGCGAGAGTTTCTTGTAGAGTCTCCATAGTACCCGTGCGAGTAGCTACACCCTGCTCTCAAACGCTTTAGGTCATCATATTAGGCAATGACTCCTAGCAAATAATGGTATCTTAAATATCACTGAGCACGTTGGCAGTTCCCAAAGAAACCTCCCAGCTTTGCGCATTATGTGACTTCGTGTTCTCTTTGAGACCCCGGTTGTCACTTGGCTCACCACTGAACCCTAGCATGCCACAGGAAGCATCCAGCTTTGGTATTATTTCTATTCTCATTATGTTTTACTTGATTTCAATTATTAAACTGTTCTTACCTTAAAATAAAAGAGATGCAAGTGAGCATTCGCACTGCAAAACGCTTTCCCCACTATGATACACATAAGAACCCATCAAGGAGGAAGATTCCAACCGCCAGAGCAGTTTCAGTTGGAGCGCATGGCACAGATCCAGCCTGGAGGCCCGGATCCAGGCTCCCTTCACTCTGCTGCTCCTGAAACTACATCTCTCTTTCCCACAAATAACATCAGGGACTGCTTCCAGTGCACAGCCTGCAACCGCAAAGAGGGGGAGGATGCAGATACACTGATTTAGGACTTAGGGAGCTGCCTGCAGGAGCGAGGAAGCCAGGTTGGAAATACAGCGAGGCTGAAACTGCAAAAGCCCTTCCCAGCATGGGTTAAGCATTTCAATGCTCTGATCTTGAGAGAGAGCAGCTGAAGTTCTGGCTCGCTGCTCCTCTTTTGAGTAAGCAACCCGAGTTTCTGGTGCCAGACTCCTGAACGTTTGTGTTTAGCCTTTCTCGGCAGGAAAGATGAAATAACTGAGGCTATTTCACAGCAGAACCCGAGCTGGAATTCGGGATGGAGGAGCCAAGAGCTCTCGGATAGCCCAGCCCCTGCTCGAAGGAGGGAAAAGAGGGTCTGTGGGAAGGAAAGATTCATGCTAACCGTCAACATCTTGGCTCCTGCCACAAACCTCTGAACCTGCCAAATGTGGGATGCAAGAAAAATGGTAGTCCAGGGCTCTTCCAGGATGTGTGGTTTATTTCTTTCCTCTAAATTATAGGCATCCAGAAGCCCACATCCCCCAGATTCTCATAGCTAGGCTCACATGATGCCCAGGAGATGTGCTGTCCTCCGGCCTTGCAGGGCAAAGCAGGGTGAGGACCAGACCTCATATTGGGCAGGAGAACCTGTGTGGGGTTGGGCTGGAAAACATCCCATGGCTTTGGGGAATGATGGAGGGTGGTGAAAAAGGAACTAGACAGATAGGAAGGCAGCCTGGGAAGACGGTGAATGGGGGTGTGAGCTCAACAGAGTTAGTGAAATACATCCTGTAGCTGGTTACAACCTGACACTGACTGTACAGGAGGGGAGTGTATTTTAGAGATGGAGGATCTGAGGTAGAGATGGACAAGGTGCAGCATTCACATCACTAAGCTGCACACCTCCAGGGTGGACTGGCCAAACCAGAAGGCTTATTTTCCCTGGATCTTTGTGTAGCCAGTGGAGGGAAGCAGATGCCCTCCAAGGAGGAATTCAGAACTTGGATAAGCCGTTCTCCATGTTTTCTCTACACTTTCTCACTCCCTTCCCACTGTGAGAATGGCAACCTACACCCTTTGTATTTTCCTAAGATCCCAAAGGGTAATAGCAAGATGACAGAGGAGAGGCCAGAGGTTTCTCCTGGCCTGGGCTCTATGTAGCATCAGCAGGATTCAGCCTTGCCCAAGGTAAGAAGGTCACTCCAGGTCTCTTCTATAGCCAGTGATGAGACACAGCAGTTAAGAGAGTGCTTCCCCTCGCCTTAAAAATAGGTCAGATACTCTTTGCTATAAAGGGAACTCAAGGTGACTACCTCGCACTGAGGCTTGTGATTGTAAAACACTACAGCCTACGTGAAACGAATCCAAAACCCCATAAATTGAGGTTAGAACATCCCTTGGCTGGATGCAGCCCCTTTCTGCTCCTGAAGCACACGTGCTGCCTTCAGAGCTCTGGAAGCTGGAGAGGAGACCTCACTAAGTATCTCTGCTTCCTTAGCAGCCCTTCCCAAGCAGCTTCCCAGTGGAGAGCAGCTTGGCAGGCCCTCTCCTAACACCCTCCATGCTCCCCCTTCGAGGGCTGCTGGCCCAGCATTGGGATTAGACTGGCTTTCTGAAATTACACAGCTTTCCTTTCCCCCTGCCATGGCTTTCTTGAGATCCCTCAGAAAGCCAGAAACAGAAGCCCAGGGGCCAATTCCCGACTGCATCTTCCATCACAAGACCAGCTTCATTTTCAATCCAGTTCCACTTTGCAGTAGCTATATGTAAACTCATGGCCAACGTGTCTCTGTACCCAGGAAATTACCATGGCGGACTCGGAGCTGGTAAAGACAATAGCATGTTTGGCTCATTCACTTGGATCAGCACCATTTCAAATGTACTTTTCCTCCTCAACTTATTTAACCTCGCAACCGAGAGCCGCAAGGATGATGAGCTATTTGTTTCAAGACCAGATCTCCTGGGAGAACAGGCACAAAGAATAGAAAGCAGCCTGGAGAGATGGAAGAGAGAAAGGGATTCGAATGCATCGCCCTTGGAGACCATGCCAACGACCTGCTAGAGTCCAGCCATCATAAATAAATAGACTCCGTTTATTGTCTAGCCAGGCCGGCAAGCACGGTAATGCTTGAGCCGGTTCCAGCGGGTGGGGCGACCGAGCAGCACCGCGCTTTCGTGCTGCGCTCGCTGAGACAAAACAGATGTCGGTCACCGAGCGCCGGGTTTTG
This sequence comes from Lathamus discolor, assembly GCF_037157495.1. Classification (NCBI taxonomy): domain Eukaryota; kingdom Metazoa; phylum Chordata; class Aves; order Psittaciformes; family Psittacidae; genus Lathamus; species Lathamus discolor. The sequence continues at coordinate 3,554,026 of NC_088900.1, forward strand.
TCGTGTGATTTGTGATGCAGCCGCTTGCGTGCAATTGATGAGGGGCTTTGTTCACGGCCCCCCAAATCGGAGCCAAAAAGGACTTCTTCCGTGGCGGTGAATCCTTAAGCGAGCGGCGACAATGCAAACCGAGCGCGGTTCGAAACCTGCGGCAATGAAAGCACCGTGTTCCAGTCCCCCTGTAACAGACCCACCAGATGCTCCTCGGTGGTTAGAGCGAAGGCCGAGCCAAACCCCACTACGCTCATGTAAAAGGTTGAGTGGGGCGTGCGGAGCCGTGAGCCCTCTCCATCCATCCCACATTCACCCTTTAACCTGTTTTGGGGCTGATTCGGTCCAAATCGAGCTTTTCCCAGCTGGCCCTACTGCCATCCACGTGCAGTAGATGGCAGCAGAAGCTTTAGTCACCGGCCACCAAACTCACCGGGATCCTTCCTCCCCCATCCTTCTTTTTTCACTTTTTACTTTTGGTGGCCTCAAAAATTATTAGTTCCAGATGAGCTCCTGCCATTGTAATAGCCCATTTAACCCGATCCACTCTGAGCAGAGTCAGTGCAAGTTCAAATGCAGCATTTTCGCATGTAAACTATACATCAGAGACATATTTCTGCACGGCTTTGGGCATTCCTTGTGCAGCCAAAAAAGGGGAAACGCAGAAGGTTAAACCTCACATACACACACACGCACGGCCCCGGCCACGGGCAACAATGGCACTTTGTCAAGCGAGCGCTGCCAGAGCGGAGCTGAACTTATGAATTGAACCAGGAACCTCAGGACTGCTTCTCCCTTTGAAGATTAGCGCTAATAAGCCAAACCAGTGGGTATTTTGTTTTATAAGGAAAGAGCATTTCAAGTCACGTACGCTGCTATTGTTGGACACAAAACATGCACTGTCTCTGCCTGCGGTGACTCTAGTAACCGCTCCACGCTTGTCTTTTGCTGGGATTACCTTTATTTTTATACTATATTAAATTTACCTCCCACCATTCTCTCAGGCCTATTAAAACTGGTGACGTTTCTCATGGCTAATTACACACACACACATATATATATTTTAAAACCCTATTTGTACTATTATCATATTCAAATCTTATGCCTTACGTGGATTATGTATTCAGAAATAATAACCAAAACTACCAGATTTCCCTCCCACTGGAATAATAAGCACATCCTATATAAACAAGTTACATAGGAGAGGAACAAGAAATGATTTGTTTCTGGTAAATGAAGACAGCTCTAGCACAACACATGGAAAATTTCATGTTGTTTGCTTTTATAATTCACTGTACACACAGCCTTTAATCTGAGGATCTCCGAGCACTCTGCACAGTTTAATTAAGCCCCACAACTGCCATGTTGGGGAAGTATATTAAGTGTTGTTATGCTGATTCTTTACAGATGGGGAGACTCAGGGACTGAGCTGTGCGCGCCAAACTCCCCTCTCCCCATTCAGGGTCGGTCCTTAAAGCTCTTCCATGTGGCCTGCCCAATGACAGCCAGGGAAAACAGATGAGCTTAAGACTCCAACCAAGAAAACCCTGCCTTCATGGAACACTGAGCCTTCCAATGACATGTGATACCTGCAAAACTTCTCGCCGTGCTCCCACTCATCAATGCTGGTGGAAACCCGTGCTTCTGTCATGCAGATCAGCACGGTGCTCCGAGCTGGGCTTTCCTGAATAACCCTCTCACCAGCAACGGGTTAAACCCTAGACCTATGGATCGACACGACCTCAGCATCAGGTCAGGAGCCAGACCCTGTCCCAGACTTAAACCTGCTGGGCCCCAGAGCCGCTGTTTCGCTGAGGAGCCGGGAAGAAGAAAATCCCAGCATCTTGGCTCCCAGACCCCCATTTTTCCACGGTATTCTCTCTTGCGGGATCTGTATGGCAACCACTCGCGCTGTCGAAGCCACACGACAAATGAATGGGAATTCACCCTGCCAGTGATATCCATCATGAGACACCACTTTTTACAGGGGAGGGGCACGCTCAGCCCTAACCAGCTGCACATGTACAGCGTCTGCCTCTTCCAGCCCCTCAGCTCGGGGATTAAACAGTTGCTAAACCTTGGGAGCGAATCGTGCTCGCAGCGAGCGGCCCGGGGCTACTGAGCACAGAAGCAGCCAAGCCACCCTGTGCTCCTGGCTCGCACCCTCACACCTCATCCACCCGAGGCCACTGACTTCCTCGATGGCCTTGGGAACGGGCGAGCAACCAGCTTTGGCCAGGGTATGAATAGGTACTGAAGCGCTTCAGCTTTCCCAATATTGTTTTAGCTTTGGCTGCACAGCAGATCTCCTTTTCCTTGTTCCTTCCCCCTCTCCTCTGCGAGCTCCTTTGTTCTCGTGTTTACAGCAGCATCGATTTGCTGTCAGAAAGCAACACGGCCTTGGAGTTTCTGTACACACAGTCAAAATCCAGCCGAGTGGAACCTGCCCCTCTCACATCCCGACTCCCTGCGATGGGCTGCACTCAGTGCTTCAGGTGTCAGTGCCCTTTCCTGCTCCCCTCAGACTCCCACAGCATGGCAGGGGAAATGCTGCTCCGTAGACCTATGTACCCTGCAGGAAAGCACATCCTCTCCTCCTTCCTCCCCAGGTCTGATTCCTAGCACCCCAAAACGTTGTCCAATGCAGGAGTGAGCTGGTAAGCTCTGCTCTTCCTAGCGCAGCCCCAGCTTTCCAAACCATTCAACCGCAGGAGATTCGCCTCTGGACCTTGAAGCTCTTCACAAAACCCTACGTATCTGAGATGCCCTGGGAGGCAGGGCTCTGTTTGCTCACTGGCAGGGAAACTGAGGCAGAGAGAGATTAAACATCCTGACCAAGGTCACAATAAATCACGAGAGAGTGAGCAACTACAAGGAAACGTCCTTCTGCTCCTCCTTCCGCTGGCTGAGGCATCTCAAAGTGTTCGGTCATGTTTTCCCATTATGACTTGATAGAATTACCTCCCTGCTGCCTAAACAAAAGCATGGGTTACGTTTTGCAGAGTGAGCCGGTTTCTCCTCAGTTGCTTCAGATACCCAAGCGGTTGCTTTCAGACACGTAACCCTCTAGTAAAGAGGATCCAGGCACAACCCTGCATACTCATGTTGCTTTTGAAACCTTCCGTGGGGGTTTTAGCAGTGGGGAAGGATGCTAGGTTAGCAGCCCCAGGACTGCAGTCCTCTGTTCTGCAAACCCTCAGATGTAATACACGTGAGGACAGAGCAATGCTCCCCTTCGGAACCTGTCTCTCTCATGGTCTACACCAGGATGTGATCCAGCTTTTGGGTCTCTTCTGTCCAAGAGAAGAGGGCAATCACTGCCAGTCCTGCTAATGCTCTAAATGTGGGCCATGGGCCCCATTTCACTTCCTAACCTCCCAGTGAGGGCAGCTGGTGGAAAAACTCGCCACCAGTTCCCATGCTGGATGCTGTGGCAGCTTCTGTGATCTCTTAACCATTCCCTGCCCCACTCAGCTTCCAGCAAGCGCTGGACCCAAACAGGACTGAGAGCCCTAGACCTCTGCTCAGCTCAGTTAACTGCCAGCACACACCTCCAGCCTGCAGCTCAAGTCCCTTTAACAGCTTCTCAGAGAGCTGAAGCCACTTCTTGGTTCCAGTTTCCAGATCCCCTCTCTTTTCCCAGCTCCATTGCTTTCACCTGCTTTTGTTCAGCTCTCCTGTGAAAGGAGGGGTTTGAAGGGGTGACAGGTCTGTAAATATATCATATTGTCTCCTGAAAAAAGGGCAGAGCAGGAAGAGTGATGGATATACTCTTCCCCTCCCTGCACTTGGGACAGATGAGGGAAGATGGCAGATAATTGCTCTTTATTGTGCCCCAGGTTCACCTTAAGATGAAGGAAGCGATAAGATTTCAATTAATGTCATTTAAGATTCCCTGCAAGCTGTCCTGCTCCTTTCTTGGCTTCTTTCCTCCTCTGAAATTGTGGTCCTCAATGCTGCTTTTGTAACCCCATGGGAGCTCCCTAAATGGGCCACATCCTCACCTGGTGAGCACTGTCAAGGCGCCATCAACATCAGTGGAGCAATGCTAATTTAGACCAGATGACAACCCCCTCCAACCTCACTCTCGATTTATTATAGCGCAGGACAGATAACATACTTCATTATACAAAGCAGGGATCATTTTCCAGCTTGCCCAAGAATGAACCGAGAAGCTTTTCTAATCAGCTTAAACCGATCAAGATATCCAGGCACAGAAACCACGATACCCAGGTTTCTGTGTAAGACACCTTATGCTGAGCTTTCTTACTTTCCTGAGTAATTGCACCAAATTCCTTGGGATTGCTTTCTTCAAAAGAGAGAATACAGTGAGCTGCAGACCAGGGAGCTGGCTCCTGCCTGAATAATGCAAACACTGGGGTAGGGTGAAGCCTTCACTCTTCTTTTTTTTCCTTTAAATATATCAGGAAAATACACTAAAACAAAGAAACGGTCAAACAAAGCCGCTTGCGAGGTTTTGCGTACTAGAAACGCTCTCATTCCAATCTCAGTGTTCCGAAAGCACTGAATCACCCAGGTATCCCAGAACAAGCCCCAGCATCTTGAAGATGTTCACACTGATCCCTTCAGGTCTTCCAAAATGTCTCCTTTCAAATACCTGCTGGCATGCAGTCCTAGCGTCTTGCCTTCCGACTGTGCCATTTTGGAATTAACCAGGAGTTTCGTGTGAAGAATTACTCCCGGGTTTCACAGACTTCCTAATCCAAATGAATTAGATATATATTTATAAACAGCAGTGAAAAACCACTGACAAAACCCCACAAAACCAGCACAAATAGCTGCAATTCTTCTCCCCCCCTTCCCTTGCAGATACACTAATGTTTATTGTCCCCAAGAGCATCCATTTTCACTCCTCTTCTATATATACACGCATGACGTTTCCATATGTTCTTTAGCTTAGCTCCCTGGTAACATACCACCCTTGAGGGGAGGGAGAGAAACCTGGAATCAGGGGGTTCAACGGGTGGCCCTGGGTTGCTCACGCAGGACACGGGAGCAGGGTGAGGAAGCACAGTGCGAGCCAGTGTTGTGCCTCCTCCTCCTCCCCATGCACCTGAACCGCGCCAGCCTGGTAATGACAGCCTCTGCGGCGAGGACCTGACATAGATGCCACAGTAAACAGTGATTTTCCTGCCGCATGTGCATCCACTCCCCCCTGCCCGTCCCCTGCAGCAGGCTGCCTGCACTGCAAACCTTTGCCTGCCTGGGATCGGCAGCTCCTCTTTTACAATAGCCATTACCAAGGTGTGAAATCTGCAGGAGGGGGGGGAAGGTTGGGAAGGGGGTATGCATCTGTGAATATGATTACAGGCTTAAAATGTGTGAAGTCTTTTCAGATTTAATGAACCAGAATGTGGCTTTCATTTTGGCTGTGCATATTTTGAACCCTAATGTATGTTTATTTAGTCTAATTAATTGCCTTTTTCCCCCCCCCTTTAAAAGATACCTGCTCAGCTCTCCCAAGTATTTTGCAGTACCCGCACATTGTGTCTAACAAAGACTGCTCCTCTGCAATACGTGGACTGAGACCTCATCTATCCTGGGTACTGCACTGCATGATGGTAGGAGGAGGGGATGGGCTGATTTGAGAAGAAAACACGGTCTTCAACAGATTAGAAAGTCATTTTCTCCTCCGAGGTCAATACCGAGGCGTTACATTTACCTGATCTGGTTTTAGCAGATACTGTCGTTTGAGATGGGAAAGTCAGATGGGGGTGTGGAGCTATGCAGAAACATGAGATTACTGGGATGCAGGGACTGTGTGAAGGCTGCGTGCGTGACCTCGTAGGTGAGAGGCAGGCTGCTCTTTGGTATTTACATTTCTCCTCTATGATTTAAGCCCTCCATCTAAATATAGGAATATAATATGACAAAATAAACCAGGAGGAAGTCCTTGAACACAACTAACAGATATCTCAGCACACAACAACCATCGAGCCTCTGGTCTTTGAGGAGCAGGCAGTACAGACTGGCAATTAGGAGATGGAAAAGCTGGTACAGTCATAAGGACAATCCTTCCTAGTAGCCACGCTTGTGAGCAAAGGCTAAGAGCAATGCCAGCCAGAGCCTGGGCAGGGAATGGGAGCATTCAACTAAGCCATCTTCCTATGCAGAGGAGAAAAATAGGTGACATGGTACACATACAGCATCTATACAGTAGACTTATAGCATATAGCTATATGGAGACCTCTTTTTGCTTTTAAATGCCTTTAACCTGATATTATTATTATTGCTTTAATCTTTTCCACCAAGCTCTGGACATGATGAAGTAGACAAACCCACAAGTACTGAGAACCGATTGATCCTGCTCAAGCGATTGTCACTGATCACGGATAGCAGAAATCTCCATCTGCGCTGGCAGCCAGTGAGATCCATAAGCCCCCAACCAGGAGAAAGACATTGAGAGCAAGGAGGAATTTACAAGGGCACATCCTTTGCCTGCTCCCTGCAGACCCCGGGCTCAAATCTGGAGCTCACATCGGGCAGTTACTGATTGCATTTTCCTGCCCTTGAAACTCTTCACCCAAATGTCAAAGAGGGCTCTTTTTTTCCTACTATGAAAAGGTTTTCAGGACAGGAAAACCATTTCCTGTCCAGACCAGACACTGGCTTCCTGCAAGCTCTCCAGCAGATCGTGTAATCCTACGCCCCTATTTGTAAAATGAAGATGATCGACTGCCTTTGTCTCCTCTACTTAAACGTACAAGCTGTAGTCCTTAACACACACACACACACACGTGACCAGGCATAACTCTGCCCTGATCTCATATAGCACTGCAGTAATACTCATAAATAACAGCCAAGTTACGAAAGTAGGATTTACAGTAATGCGTCAGAGTGGAGAATGACAAAACTGCCTGGGTTTACTCTTGATTTACATCAGCATAAACAAGGCCAGACTTTTGCCCTAATTTTGCAGCAGGGCTCTGGACTGTGTGTCTGCATTCCCCCTTCTCACCCCTCCCCAACCTCTTACTTGATTTGAACGTGGTGAAACTGAAGTTTCCTCAAGCCAGAGGCTCTGCGGACTCAGGCTGTGGGTGATGGATGGGATGGGATGGGATGAGAGAGCACCGGTGCATGCATAGTGGGCATGGTGCAGGGGAGCAGGGCAGAGCAAGCTGCTCGTACACATCCACATGCACACCAGCAGGGATGGGACACTCAGTATGTCTCACCCTCTGGGGAAACCAATATAAACCCATCTCAAATAGCTTCTGGGAAAAGAGAGGAACTGAAATGGTTAACCGGCTGCTGTAAGGATGGGCTCTGGTTACAAAGAGGAAATTTCTTGTCTTTTACGTTTTGGACATAAGGTACAAATGCAAGTGCTCTGAAATCGGAACTGGTGTAGGTCAGACCTGCTGCTTCTGGGCTGGTATGAATAAAATGGCTGGGTTTACAGGCAGTCCTAGGGTTGGTGGGGTTTCTGCCTGGGCTGCAGAGCAAAGAGCAGTACTGGGGACAGGGGCACTCACTCCTTCCATCCTACTGCCCCAAGGCCTTCTCAACAAGCAGAGGTTTCTAACACCAGCCAGCGCCAGCACACATGGTACCCGCTGCTATTTCAGTGGGCAAGCCCCAAAGGAGCCTCTCTGACCCTGCACCCTACAGGGATTCACCAAAGAAACAATCGGCCTTCAGCCCCCAACAGCATTGCAACCATCTCACCCCATACATGACACTTGTAATGTTAATGGGACCACTGAGCTCCCCATGGGCCACCGCGGGCACACAAGCTCTGACAAAGCATCTCTGCATTGGCCGTGGAGGGGTGCTGTGTGCCACCGCAGAGCCACAGGACGCAATAGGTATGTCCTAGTAGTGGGTCTGAACACCTAACAGAGAAGGGACAGGCTGGGATGACTCTCTAGGCAAAATAAGCAGTGAGAAAGGAAGAGGCACCAGCCCCACGGAGGTTGGAGAGGGAGCTCCATCGCTCTCTGAAATGGACATGCTGCACGGTGGCTGCCGGCAAGCAAGGGACTGGATTCCATGACCCTGGAGGTGCCTTGCTCCCATGGGAAGGGGGATAGCTGCAGAAAAGCCGGGTGGTTATGTAAGAAAACCACCTCTGCTACAGCAGCATCACAGCGATAGCAAACAGTTAAGGATGACAGGCAGGCAAATCTGCTTAGTTGGCTATTCCTCTGTCAGGCAGGCACTACTAACAGCTTAAATAGGAACGCTTTTTATAGCCAGGGTCTGAAATAACAGAATCATACTCAATTACACTTTATAAAGCGATACTTTCTGCTCAAATACCTTTGCAGAGAGCAGGCTTTTTGGTGTAGCTGCTGCAGTGTTTATACCCGGACTGCGCAGGGTAGGAAACCAACCTTTCCCACCAGCTGCTTTCCCCTCTCTCCTTCCTCTGACATGGAGCTGCTGCAGCATACGCTGCCCTTTTTTCCCCTCTTTGCATGATGAACTTGACAATAATTACAAAATCGAGAGGAAATTAATTCTACTTATTCTGTTTCTGCAGGCTAAAGGTAATACAAACGCCATAGAGCCTTCTGCACCGCACAAGTAATAAATGTCCTCTTTCCGCGCTAGCTGCTCCGAGCTGCCAACTCAAACAGAAGGCAGCATGGCTGCTAATTGCCTCAGACCCAAGGCTGGTCCATTAGGGCAGCATCACCAGCCTACACAGGGGAAGATTTGGGGTTTAATTGTACCCGCACTGTACTTTGCGCCACAATTTGCTCTGACACTGCAAACACATTAATTGTCCCAGCCAGCAGCTTTTCTGCTTCTCATTTCTATGCCGACTGCTCCCGCACGATAGGCTGGCCGGGAAACCCTCGCCAACCAATGTGCAGCCACTTTTCCATTCATGTCCTAGCAACAAGGCCTGTTCCAATCTTGCTCCGGCAAACTGACACCTGAAAAATGACATCATGAAGAAGCAGGGCGGCAGCGGGGCCAGGGTGCTTTTTTCAGCTGTCTGCTGCAGAGTTCATTTAAGGTGTTTCAGTCTCGGTTCTTAAAGCCACACCACACCGAATAGCGGCGGCACTTTCCCCTGCTCCCCAGCCCCATATGTAGGTTAATAGTTTGCAGACCGCACGATGAAATCCTCTCCCCGACGCACTCCCCCTGAGCCAAGCGCAATGCCACCGAATCGCCTTTCCTGCTGCTTGCTGCCTTTGAGGGGCAAACCCAAAGGCAAACCTAAGCTCAGCCAGCCAAAACACATCCCTTAAGCGACTGCTTAAGCACAAAAGAACTGCTTCTCTTTGCTCTCTAGGTAAAATAAACCAGTGGGAATACCTGGGGCAGCACCTACAAAAACCCCATGAGGGTTTACTATGGGGGTTAGACAATCTGATTGACTGCATCATATCCCACTGTGCTGCTGGGGAAAGGATGCAACGTTTTAAGGTACAAACAGCCCACTGAGGTTGCAACATGTGAAAGGAGCGCTGAAATCTGTCGCTAAAAGGTTCGAGCAGAGGCTGCACACTGGGTTTTCCATGTAAAGATCAAAACCTTTTGCTTGCCTTCCTTGCTATCATTGTTAATTAATGAAGGCAGAAATGCCTGCAGATATGGAATTGGAGAGAACGCCCTCCCCATCTTCGTACTGTGTTTCCTTTAGGGGGAATAAAATGGCAGGGAAAAAACTCCTGGTCAGCAAAGATTGTAATCGGACCACAGATCCAGGTGATTAACCGCAGCATGTCATAAATGTTCGAGGCATTGTGGAGCATGGGGATGAGGGGGTTACATCTCAGGACTGGTCTACGATCTATGTAAAACATTTCAGCACACCGGAAAATATACAGCAGAGAAAATCCAATTCCAGATGATTCAAAAGGCACAAAGACAATGGAAGAAAAGGACCAAGTTCAGCTCATTTAAATGTTGTTAATTGTTCATTCCCATAGTGAGACAGTTTCTTCTGCAAATGAGAGAACAAACCCTTTAGCGTGTTTTTTTTGCTATTAGCACCATGCCAGGACTGAAGTGAACCCAAATAATCTTAATCACTGAATAGCACTTGCTGTTTTATGGCTTTTTAAAGAAAGCAGGAGAAGAAAAAGAAGAAAAGCCGCAGATAATGCCATACTGGCACAAAGAGCAGGAGCCGAGGCTGGAAGTCACTGCAATCCGCACCCAGACCTCTTGGAGGTCTCGAGCACCGCTAGAGACCAGCAAATGGGTAAAAAACCCACATGCCTTGCAGGGGGAACAGTTTCATTTCTTGCTCCCTGGTGAGGGCTGCAAGGGGGTGGCTGCACCTCCAGCCATAGATTCACATTATAGTTGAGGAGTCCACCACTTCATGTATTTATTTCCCTGGGCATTTACACAACCAATGCCTCATGATGCAGCAAAGAGTTACATGAGAGCGGCAGCTCTGAGTTTCAGCTCTTGAGAGCAATCAGCATTGGCAGGGGTGGTCGGAGGCTCTGGCGAGCTGCCCCTGCTCCTTGAAGAGATGCCTCACATAGCTATATAAGGAGAGAGGAGGAAGAAGGAGAAATGTTGCACATATAAATACGAACATTTAGCAAGGGCAGGAGCCCATCTAAATCCAGCTTGCCACAGGGGATGGCTGAGCGGGTTGCAGATCTGGCTGTCCCCACACATGCTAGTGTTCTAGCATCCTTCCGTGGCCCCTGTGTCCCATCAGTGGACCCCTTCCTTCCCTATTCAGCTGCCTCCCTTGGTATTGGGCTGCAGGTATTAAAGAAAAATGGCCATGGGGGTAAGGACTCTCTTCCTAGCTTGGCAAGAGTGCCCCTATGTCTCTCCCACCCATGGGCTTGAGATCCACACAAAACGTGACTAATTCCCCTTCCTTCCTGGCTGCCCATCCCTCTTTCTGTCTTGGCCTCTGCTGGACTAACACCAACCCAAGCTGGACTCAGGCACTGGATGCGTAAAGAGCATCCATTTCCCTAGCAGGAATGGTGTTAGAAGCAAGGAACACAATCACAGCCACATTCTCACTACAACCCTGCTAGGCTAAGTATTCCTGTGTATTTACGCTACAGCAGATGTCAAGGCTCCAGCTCTTCTCTAAGGACCCAGCCATCTCCTTTAATCTTCCCTACTTCAGTTTCTACCCCTCCCCTGTAAAATGGAAATATATTCAATATTTGCAAATCATCGGGCTCTCCAAGGAATTACTGTCATTAATAGCTCCATACATCATGGACAAAACATTTGGTTTTGTCATTAGAAAAGACAGTTGCTGCGAGCCGAAACGCAACATCTCTGTTGTCTGCCTGACAGTGGTTTTGCCCTGATCCAAAGCACACCGGGGGAAACAGGAATCTTTCAGTTCATTTCAACGGACTCCGCAACAGGCCCCTCATGCAATATGCATTTAGTCATAGAGTGCTCGCAGAAAAGGATCCTGAATGAGACAAAATATGTAATCAACTGCATTTACCCCATGCTTCAGTCACCCACCTGCACCAGGATTATATTTGATAGCATTCAGACTGTACCAGAGTTTTCTCTATAGCATCAATCATGATATTAAGCTGCCGTAGTTTGCATCGGTTAGAGAAGCAATTTATAATTTGAGATGACTTCAAGTTAGGAAGCAACTGATTACAGAACAAGAACTTTGGAACTCCACAGAATTATAAACCCACAACTGCAGTGAATCATGTGCAGATTTAAATTGTACATCATTAAAATGGCTGCTACACCCCACTCTGGAGGTAGTAAAATATGCTAGTGAGGGGTGTGGTGGAGCCAGAAATCTTTATGAATGAAAATGGCATCTTAAGTACTTCTGCAATCCCATTAGTGGGAAGTGGAAAGGTGCTATTTAAACATCTCAAAATACTTCACTCGTATGAGGGAGGTCTTTTTCTTTCTTTAAGGTGAAACACAGATCTGACAACAAAGCAGAATGGGGAGTATTTGGGAGAGCTGTTAGAGCTCGTGACTTTTCAGGCAGAAGTTACACTGCCGTGATGCTAAACCAGCACTATTTGGGGATATTTTTGCATGGTGGGTGTCAAACTTCAGCTGTTGTCCTGCTCCTGTTTCTATTCAACTTTTTCCATAATGACCTTGACAGAGACTATGTTTATTAAATCTGTGGACAGCACAGAGCTGGGAGAGACCGCCAGTATGTTAAGGGCAGAATTAGCCTTCAAAACGATCTGGATAAATTGAGAAATCATCTGAAAAAAATGGATGAAATCCAACAGGGATATAAGTACAAGACATTGGACATCGGCAGGAATATTCAAGCACATAAATAAACCCCAGGCTGATTAGGAGCTCTGCAGAAAAGGACCCAGCAGGCAGGGTGATAAGAAGCTGAATGTGAGTCATTAATACAATGCTGGGATGGACGAGCCTGGTGGGTGCATAGAGGTGTGTTTCTGCCCTCCTCCTAACTGGTGAGCATTCAGCTGCAGCACTAGATCTAGCTTAAGGCACTGAGCTTGCAGAAGGGTGGAGAACCTCTAGAGGAGCTCAGAAAGGATGCTGACATCCTGGGAAAGTTATGTACAAGGAAAACGAGTACTTTTCAGGTACAGAAAAGCCGAGACTGTTACAAACTACAGACTAATACTGCTTCCATGTCAAGAGAGAGGGGTCTAGCGGCTGTGTCCTCACTGTGGCTTCAGTACCCTGAGTTTAGATCCTTGTGTGCATCCTACAGTCCCCACATCTGGCCTTGATTAGGCCACACTAGTTATGATCAGATCTGGTGTGTGAGTGCTGGAGCCCATTGTGCTCCAATGGCCTCTCCAGACAGTGCCTCAGCCCCCTCTTCCAGCACTCAGAGGTGATGATTTTCTTTCCTACTATGCCACTAACTCTGCAGATGATCCTGAGCAGCTCTCTCACACCCGTTTGTCCCAGCTACAGAGGAGGCGCAACACCACCAGCCCAGTACTGAGAAAAGCCTAATGTGAAAAGTAATCTGCAATCACAGTGTTATCATTCTCCATCAGTTATTACACTCGCTTACTGGCAGATCACCTCCAAACTTCTGCTTCCTCCTATGGAGGGTAAAACCCTACTTTGCAAACAGAAACAATGCGATGAAGGTTTTATTTTCTCTGGCATGTTCAGACAGTACCCTGGATTTTAATGTAATGGACAAGTCCTTCAGGGATGCTGCTTACAGGAGAGTAAAAAGTGCTTCTCTCCCCCTTTATTTCTAAAGGAAACACACCCAATGCTAACATTAAGCCTTTGCATATAGGGGTACTGCAGTTATAAAGCACAAAACGGCAAATTCCTGATAAACACAGCTAAGTATCCAAGACCTGCACTCACTTTTCCCTGTTTCACTGGCTTTGGGGGTCAAATTAATGCAAGGTCTGTTTTTTCTCAAGGTGTCACCATCACCTCAAAAGTGAAATACCATGAGGAGACCATAAATGTGTCCTTGAGGTGTAAAAGAAAGGCAATGAAATACATGAGCGCAAATAAAAACACTGGATTTGGCTGCACACCCTGAATATCAATATTTCTCCAAAATAGCACCTTCCTTTCAAGCTTAAGGGTATACTGCTTTATAGGTAACTGTTAACCTGACACCGACTGATAAAAGTATCGTAACTAGGGGGCTATTCTCTTCCAGAGGATGTTTAGATAATAACAATAAGAATAAATACAGATCATGGAGAGATTTCCTAGGGGAAATGCTACCTCTTTGGCAGGCAGTTGGCTTCGCATTCATGTCCTGCACCTGAATTTTCCGGGCATGCTGAGACCCAGCAGTTCTACCACCGGGAGCCGTGACATCTTGCCTGCAGTAGACGTAGCTGAGTTGGAATTCATGTTCTCCAAGCCAGAAGACTCAAGGTCAATCCTGTTGGCATACTTGAAGAGCCATCATTCCCTCCCAGGCCAAAGCCCGAGCGAGAGGCAGCTTATCAGCAGTGCAAGAGATCCTAAGCAAACACGATGCTAGTGCTGGGAGTCTGTCACCTTGGTGCTGCCTACAAGTCAAGGGGGCTTCAATCACTTGATCCAAACACTATGGCTCTGAGAGTCAGAAAATACACTGGACTGATTCCCTCTCTTTTGCTGAGCTGTTGTGTTAGATCAGTTAAAGTGGAAGCTTCAGAAAACGGCAGAGATTTCCCCTTTTTAAAGTATACCCTGCTTGGGGTTGGCTTCATTTAACTTTCTTTTTCCACATGCGGCACAGAACTTCATGAAGAGCACGTTACTTGGCTACAAAGCCAAGCATTTGAAAGCCCAGCATGCCAAAACTCAAACTGCCTGTGCAACTTAATCCACCTCCCTTTGTGCCTATGTATTACCACACAAGCTTTTATGATCGTCCTAGGGTTGTAGAAGGGGAAGTATCAGACAGGCTTAATGGCAAATTAATCATCATTATCATAATAGGCCCCATCTACAACACACACATTCCAAATTACACCGAGGACTTCACTCGTCCTGCAGTCCCTGTTCCTGACTTGTTTTATGCATGAGCCCTGGCACGAAGAGAGGAAGGAGCATGAAGTGCAACATCCCAAGCCAAATCCTAAAGACCAGCTCCTGCAAACTCCACATTTATGGGAGCAGAGCCTGCTCCAGCAGCTCAGGATTTCCACAGGGAGTAGCTTCCTAAGGGAGGTAAAGCATTAACAAAAGGCATGTTGATTCCTATGGCCAGATTTACATCTGCATCGGTACAGATGGAGCGGGTAACTAGCTAACCCGGGAAAGGTTAGGAGAGCTCTCTGCAGTCAAGTGTGCAAGGGGAGCAGAGGAAAGGCACTGTACTTTTTCCCCTCTTTCTCACAGAAAGAAAAAAGCCTGGCCTAGCTCCCTGTGCCAGAGCCTGCCTTGAGTTTCTATGTCTCCCTACTATTCATTAGTGATTACATGCCCCCCGAACACCTGCGAGAGCAGCTCATAAAGCACGCATTCATGGGTCCTGGCAGCACCAGCATGGGAACTGCAGGCTACAGGGCGACAGTCATTGTATCTCCAGATAAAAACATTCTCTTACCAAGGCCTCTGAAAATAGAAGCTGGCTGCAACCTCAGTTCGGCACCACAGGGTATTTAAAAAAATAAAGAAAGAAGGGTTACTTCACCTCGGTCCCTTTTAAAGTCAGTTAAGTGCATGGCTGTGGTGCTGTTGGGAGCCCTCTGTACAGCAGCAGCCTCTGCTCTACAGCAGTGGGAAATCACAGCGCTCCAAAACTGTTTGCTTGTTGGAGCATCTGTCAACAGTGCCATTTCTTCCCTTCCCTGAGAGCTGCTCCTACTCGCTGCAGTTTTGACAGGGGCTACTGTGTAGGGGTGGTCAGCAGAGCAAGGTGGAAAAGAAAGGTGCTAGCCTCAATAGTCCCACTGGAAACATCAGAAAGCTGAAGGAAAATATAACGATCGTTAAAAAAAAAAAAGGCATCTACAACAAATAAATGCATGTGTAAGAAGCAGAAATACAAGCAATAAAACTTTAGGTCACAGTGGAGCCTCACATAGATCCGCATTGCTGGGGAGGGTGTGCTGAGATGGGCTGCCGTGGCTGCGGGTCAGCTGCTGTCAGAGACTGGCTCATAGCATCCACCCAGGTGTGGGCTATGGCACAGAGATGCTGCTGAGACTCAAAGGTGCTCACTGCCTGCCCCCAGCGGGTCCATGTCCCACCTACCACCATGCAGACACATCGGTACACCACATGTTTGCCATCCCAGGAAAGCTACTGCCACAGGGATGGATATACTGTCAGGGGGAGAGGGAGCCCAGCATTTAAACACTGAGATAACCATAAAGAAGCCTAATTTTGAGGAACTGATGAGACTGCTTCAAAAAGCAGGTCTAATTCATGCTTCACCTTTGGGAGTCCAGAAAGCAGGACACCAAATGAACCATCTAGGCATGAAGTTTTTCAAAGGTGACACAGCACAAAGTCAGAGAGGATTCCTGCTGGTGCAGAGATCTGTGATAAATGCAGGCACCCTGAGCACTGGGACACGCTTCTGTTCGACACCATCGTCTCTCCTTGGAGAGGTTTGGGGTGGTGGCTGCAGTGCTGCAGTCACTGTAATGCAGGTGAAAGCACTTTTATCTGCCACTCAGGGATCTGAACACACTGTGCTACAGAGCATGTACACGTGATCCAGCCCTAGAGTTCAAACTCTGTATGAAAAGTCCCTGCTTAGTTTCCTACATTGGGCCCCTGAAGAGCAATGAAGATGAAAAATGCTTCACTGCAGTCTTTGCCATTAACGCTACTGAGCTGCTCCCGGCTCCAATTCGTACAGGGCAAAGCACTCTAGAAAATGAGAGATCAACTCTTTAGAAAGACTTTCATTTGCTGCTGATACACAGGTAGCTCAGGGAGGATGGGAAAGCTGCCAGAAGAGCTTGTGGCATTGCTCAAAGCTGAAAAAAACACAGCAGAAGCAGCAAGAAACACCCAGAGCTTTGCTGCTGTCAATGGAATGGACATCTTGTGTGATGGGAACAGCAGTCATTGCTTATACTGGAGCATCACAACACAAGGAAGAGACTAAATAAAGGTGACAACACCTTTTGTGTGGGAAGACACCTGGGCTATCTAAGGCCTCCGATGATGGCAAGGCTTATTAGATGATCCCCTGCTCAAGGTAAAGCCTAGAGCTGCCATAGTCCTGAGGCTGATTCACACATGCTTAGATCCTCCTCTTTTATTAACATATATATTCCTCTCCCACCACAAAGATGCCACCTATACAAATGCAGTGCCAAAACCCAGGGAGATACAATCAAGAAGTCCTTGTACACACAGTCCCAGGCCGATAGAAGGCATTTTAACATTCATGAGTCTCGAGGACACATTGAAAACAGCCGCATTTTAAAAATCAGTTCAAAGATTTGCTTGACACTGATTTCCCAAGCAGCCAACCTGGGCTTCACCTCATCTCATTTTTATTCTCCTAAAAAATTCAACGTCTAGTTTGAAGTACCTATTTAAAATCCCTCTCTAGTCATTGGAGAAACATCACTGCCTCCAGAGGGTTATTTCTCCCATCCTAAGACCTACTAGTCGTGGATTATAGCAGGAAGCAGCAAACAGTTATGCAGTGGAAACGTGTCAGGACCATTGCAGTTAAACAGCCATTTGAGAGGAGCACCAGAGGGATCTTTTAATGGTTGCACAAGGGCAGAAAGCTTATTTTGCACCTCGAAAGGGAAAGGGGAATAAAGCTCCGGCAGCATCTTGCTGGAGCAGTGACTAGTGGAAAGAAAGGCATCCAAATTAAGTCACCAGTACCTTTCTGGAAGCAACCACTCTAAGCTATGCAACCTCTGAGGAGCTGCTGTTGGAGTCAGGGTGATGCTGCAATGTCGATGCCCAGGGATGATCTGGGGCCATCCTGTCTGTTCAAGGTTGCTGCGCTTACTCCATATTTAGGAGAACATGGGCTCTGTTTCTTGAAACGCTAGCCTTTGGGATCACCTTTGAGGTCCCCAAGGGTTGCTTTTGACCATTTGGATTGTCCCTGTTAGCACTGTGACTCTTCAGGAAGAGGCACCGCATGAATAGGAAGCTGTAGGAGGATGCCAGGCACAGTGACCTGCATTTCATAGCAGGATCCTGGGGTCCCTTTGCAGAGGCGGTGGGAAGAATCTGGGAGCTACAGCCACAGAGCTGGAGACAGCTATCTCCAAGATCAGTAGATTATATCCTACATCGCGAGCTGTCTCACAATTCTGCCATTTCAATTCACTTGCCATTCAATCGAGTGAAGAAAATAACATCTTCTTTCAAAGAAGGAAAAAAAGGAAAGGAAAATATGCAGCAAACTCTCCTCTGTGTGTTTTTGACTTAGTAATATCTGTAGCCAATTTTCCCAAGAGACACAAACAAACACATGCCGAACCAGAATATCAATGAGGTCTTTTTTAGAGCAGGCACATTAAAATGCAAAACAGGAGATAATGAGATAAAGCAGCAAGTTTACAGGTTTCTTAATTCCAGATTTTTTTAAGCCCATGAACTAGCTTTAGAACTGGGTTAAACCTAATGCAAGGCTGGGCTAGAGGGCAGCCTCCTCTAGGTCGTGAGGCTGAATGAATGGATGGCTAAGGGTGGAAAAGACGAGCAAGGAGAGAGGAGGGAGTATCAGGGACCCCAAGAGATGCAGGTAAGAGCATTTCTTAGCTATGAGGTTGAATCCTCCTCTAAGGGATGCTATTCTGCACCTGCACGCCCTGGATTTGGAGGGAGAGATGCTGGCACACGTACAGCCAGCAGCACAGGGACCTGGGAAGGAAAAGCAGGGCTGGCTCAGTGCCTGGCCATGCACAGCTCTGGCTCAGACTGATGCTGTTCATGGCAGAGCCAGCATCCGAGCCCCCACATCCTGCATCTCCCTGTGATGCTTCAGCCTCAGACCGCTGGTCCTCACTGTTAGAGCTGTTTAACACAAGCCATAACACAGAGACACTAAAAAGTCTACAGATCTACATTGGCACTGCTGGCATCGTAGAGGATGTAAGCTCTGCCCCTCGAGAAGGGCGTTGCAGCATCCTCCCGCATGCACACTCTAGGGATGGTGGGTGCATTTGGGCTTTGATAAAGTAGCTGCAGCCTCGGAGGCTTTTCTGGACTCAGCGTGGCCATGCTGAGAGGCAGAAAGGTGGTTTTGTTTCTCCTGTCAGAGCTCCATCCCCGCTGAATAACAGCTACATATTTTCCCATACGCTCGCCTGCCCCTGCTCCCGCAGCCCTGTAGGTGACACTGTAAAATTCAGGGTCACTTTGAGGAGGTGACATTTCGGATACTGGTGCCAAAAAGATCATGAAAGGAAAATTAAAAGAAGAATGAATGAGAGGAAATGGAGAGAGGGGGGAAAGCATAAGAAAGAGCCATTATTTAACCAGACCTGGCCAAGGGTAAAGGTTTTAATTCTTTCCAAGTGCCATATGTGGTTGCCTGTGGGGGAAAGGCAAAGCCATATTTATCTGACTGAACCAATAATTCATATCTGTTTCAGAAGCCGACTTTGGTGGATTGTAGATCTACAGCTGTTCCTAGTCTAGGTCCAGACTTTCCCGGTGGGAATCACTGTAGCAACACGTCTGACTTATAGGATTCATATGGAGGGGGATAGGAGACCCAGAACTGTAAATTCAAACCGTGTGTACATTACTTCGATGTACTCAATTCAAAAGCATTTAGGGCTTTTCAAAACAGTCCTTTCACTACAGGAAAACTCCCCCACACTCACAATTTAAAGGAAACAGATCTTTCATGTTTACCCTTCCTGTTTCTTGTAGGAGGTCTTGAAATAAAGGTAAGAATGCAAAGCCGGTTTATATTTTTCCAATAAAATTCCAAGCAGTTGCCCTGGTGCGGAGTGGATGTATGTGTGCATGTGTGTGTGTAGGGGGATGGTGGATGTGTCACATGCTGCTGGGGGAAAACCACCGTGTACTGATTAAACAAAGAAGAAATACTTTGACTTTCCTCATTCTGCTCAACGCCCTTTCAAGATTCTCATTTCTTCTCCAATTTGTTTTCCAACACACATATGCTTTCATACAATGCAAGAGTGACAAGAATATTTGGTAGGGACTCCATGCATGAAAGTCAATGGAGCTCCAAGTATGTTTTAACAACTGAAGCTTTGGCATCTTCTTTTACCTGGATTGTTTAAGGAAGACCCACCTTTCTCTCTGGGGATGCTCAGAGCCCATGTCACTGACGGTTGCATTGAACTTCCCAGGTCTCCATCTCTCACACTGCTTCTTGGTAAACTGACCAAGGATAGTCAGGTAAAAGAGATCCTCATCCAAACCACACCAAGGACAAGTCTAGCTCAAACCCAACTTCTATGACAGTTTTTCCTCTCTTTATTGCATAAGATACTGTATATCTTAGACAATACCGTATAGAAAAAGTATTGTATAGAGAGTATTTTTCTATTTATATCACAGCAGCCAATTAGGTGCCTCACAGCTACTGTAGGAGCCTGAATTAGGCAGCATGGATAGAGTCTTCCCATGTCCGGCTTTAACACCCATCCAGCCCTGCTATGTGGGGTTAGACAGCATCTGTCTGCCATAGGGATGGTGGCTTTGCTCCTTGCAGAGGTGAGCGAACATTTTCCCCTCCCTTCCACCTTCAAAAGGGCACTGGGAAGCTAACCGAGTTAGTTTTGTTTTCTACAATGTACCTGGGGATCCTACGTTGCAAGTGCAGGAGGAGAGCTGCTGTTACTGCTGTTCGCAGCAGTACGCACATGGTGGGTTGCCCTGTACTGCTGTCTATCCTGTGCATCTGATCACATTTTTGCTTGCTTTCTGTCTTTTTGCTTGTTTCATGTATTATGTATGATCGCGACGTTAAGTCTCATTTCTCGCTATGCCAAGGAAAATAAAGTGTTTTGAACTCCGAGTTAGTGTGTGTTCAGTGTGTTAGGAAATAACCACCACTGTGCTGCTCACCAGGCCAGATCCTCCACGTGAGAGAAATCTCCCCATCGCAGGGATGCCTTGCTCCTTTTACATTCAGCCTGCCTCCTTATTCACTCCTGCCCTTGCTGAACCACCCTGCTTGTGGGCTCGCCCCCCACCTCACTATATACCATATAAAGATTAAAAAGGATGCAGACAGCTCCACAGATTCCACAATGCAAATCTGAAGTTAGACACCTTGCACACTGCAGAACAACAGAGACAAATGCCTTTTCTCCTTCTCCCACCATGTAAGATTTCCTTTTCCCCCATCACATTCTGGAGCACAGAAACAGCCAGGAAGTTGTATTTACAGCCCTGTTCAGACAGGTAGGAGAGAGGCAAGATGGTAACTATCAAGGGTGAGGTTAATGCTAGGGGAGATTTTAAACCTGAAGGTAACTGCACTGCACTTAATCCAGATGTCAAATCTCTGCTTCCTGTAATATTGGTTGCCTACAGTCTTTGGCCTAGAGAAGCATGGGCTTACTTGAAACCATATGATAGTGCCGTCGTAGTCCTGGAACCAAATGCTTGAAAACGTAACGTATCGGAGACGGTACAGATGCATTTCAACAGTGGCATGGAACCGGTACAGCTGCAACACATTCATTACCAGCCCAAACCTCCACTTGGCCGAGCTGTACTAACTTCAGCAATTCCTAGCAATACCTGGACATGAAGCACTCGGAAGGAT
The DNA here is from genome assembly GCF_037157495.1 of Lathamus discolor. Classification (NCBI taxonomy): domain Eukaryota; kingdom Metazoa; phylum Chordata; class Aves; order Psittaciformes; family Psittacidae; genus Lathamus; species Lathamus discolor. The sequence continues at coordinate 3,575,138 of NC_088900.1, forward strand.
CTGTATGCATTGAGCTGCAACAGTCCTAGCTATGGATGAAATTGTCTTCACTGATCCTAGGCCATCCCCTTGAAAATATCAGTGAAGAGCGGTTGCTTAGGACCAAGTTTTCCTTCGTATCTCATCAAGGGCAAGGGGAGAGTTTCAGCAGGACTGCTCAGATGCTTGGACTTAAACGAATGCTGCTACACATCCTTAGGTGAGAGGCAATGTTTCAGGACTCTGCCTTGGCCCCTAGTAGAGCCGAAATCTGATGGTACCATTTGGCCTGGCAGGGGAAGGGTGGATGGTGGTAGAGAAAGGGGGGAAAACACTCCTCCAAGACAAATGTCCCCTTATGTTTTAGAAGGGAGATTTTCATAGAAAGCACAGTCATTTAAAGCCCTGGTTTCAAAGCCTCTCTCAACTCATTATTGGTAAATTGAAGCCGACAGAAAACTGCTTCTTTCTGAATTTCCCTGGCTGAGGTGTCATGTTGTGCTGGGTGATAGATGGGATGGGGAATGACAACTCACGGCAATTATTAGATCAGTGCTGGCTGATTCTAAAGGAGGCAGCTCTCTAAGAGCAGAGTTTTGCTGCGTGTTGTTGCAAGGCTGGATTAAGGAAAACTAAACCAAGACAGAGTTGTTAACAGTAGCTCTTAGCACTGACATCAAGCTGAGGGTCTTGGTGTGCAACACACAGAGAACTGCACCTTGGGGAGAAGCAAGCTTACTGCAATCATCTCTGCTTCATGGAGTGACACCTAGACGTTAAGGTAGGGCCAAGTTGCATTACAAGCACTAGCATCAGTGGACTGCAAGCAGCTTACACATTACCCAAGTCATGAGCAGAGAACAGGTATATAGGTATTCAGGCAATGCATCTGCTTTCTGATTAGAAACCCTCAATAGCTTTCAGTAGATATATCTTTCCACCATTCCCTCACCCTCCCCACTGCATTTCTCTGTGTTCAACCTTATCCTTGCTAAATAAGTTCTGGAAATATGTTATTTGGGGTCTAGAGCTTGGAGACTTGGGATCTCCTCCTTCTCTAGAAATGCTACAAATAAAAGCCTGGCGAAGAGCTAGGAAAACATGTTTATGCTCTTCATATGCAAGGTGATTTCCTTCAGATCCTGGGTTGTGCATATGCTCTCCATCACGCAGATCACAGGAGGATTTGCTCCCAGCATCTCAACAACTGCAGTGGGTGTCAGCCCCCTCTGTGGGAGCTCCAATGCAGGGGACAATGCGATGGATTCAGTGACACAGCAGTCGCACCACCTCAAATGGGAAAGGTGTCCAGATGCGCACCCACTGTTAAATCAGCCTCCCCGAGCTCTTTGAAAGGCGGATCTCACTGGAGTGAATTCGTTCTTTGCAGGCTGTGCTTGCAGAGCCTTGCAGCACTGGGTTCACACACCCAGCAGCAGTCATGAAGAGCTGACCTTCGTTGCCACCTTGGCGCTGCGCTGGTACCGTTTCTGCCTTGCTATACAAAACCGCTGGTGGAGAAGTGCTAAGAAATGCTTCCATAGAGCAGTGAATCAAATCGCATCACCAGCATCTGTCCCTCATGTTGAACCTAGTGAGGGGTCCCCTTGAGATGCCATGAGGGGTTTCATACTGGTCCCTCGGGACACTGGGCGTACCGGAACCATCAAGGGCCAGCCCAGACTGCACTCCCAGGTGCTGACCTCCAGCACAGCAGCTCACAGCCAGGCTGGGCCAGCACTGCATTAATACCATCTGCTTTTAGGTTTGTAAGGTCCCCCCCTCACACTTCTCCCATGCCTGGAAGCTGCAGAGAACAGCACAGGATCTGGCCCAGAGTGCCTTCAATCTGCTAGGAGCCATGCCGCAAACTACAACAGAAAGGATTAAACGGTTTCTTTCCTTTCCCTCTCCAGGCTCAGCTATTCCCCACCCCCATCAGGACTGGCCCTGGAAGTGGTTTTTGCCTTTGCCTTTTCTCAGGTGATGGGGGAGGGATCCGGCCGTGGACCCGGAGGCCCCCAAACCCTTCGCTGACTTTGCTGCCTGAAGCACAGACCTCTTAGAAAACACAGATGAAAGGGAAGCTGGGGGAGGGCTTCAGACTGGGAGAAACAACCCTCGTGGCAGGTCCTTTGGCAGGGGTCAGGCTGCAGGACACAGAGGAGATATATTAAAAGGGGGAAACTGGAGGAATCTAAATAATCAGGCTCCCCACCGGATAATGCCTTGACAAGAGGAGATGCTGCGAGAGCCAACGAAAACCGACTCGCACAGAGGGGCAGAGAAGTGAAACGCCTTCTCGGAGGAGATGGGGCTGGCGATGGGGCGGGAGACATGGGGAGGCAAAGGGGGAAGGGCTGGAGTCTGGAAGGAAATTAAATAATAGCCTGGAATTCCCAGGTGAGGAACAATGGAATTACAAACAGAAAGGCCCCCAAGAGATAAACAAATCAGGAGCGAGAGGGAAAGCGCAGACAGTGAGGCTTGGGGGCTGCAGGGCAGATTCTGTGCCCCTGCTCTGTCCTGCAATCACGGCACATGGAGCTGGTACACTGCCTTGCCAAGCACCCAGAAGCATCAGGAGAGATGCTAGGTGCCTACCCTGAAAGTCCTTATAACCCGAACCAGCAAAGCCGCATGAAAAATACCAGTTATCCCCATTTTACAGCTGCAGAGCTGAGGCACAGAGAGATCAAACCTAATTCTCACACACTGTAAGGCTCTTTTACCCTATGGCGTTATTCTAAAAGGACTTTTCAGTCCTAACCTCCCTATTATCGCACCAGCGTGAACCCCTGTATGGTTATTCCATGTGCCTTAAGTGAGTCGCAGCAACAGTTAAGCTGGAAATGATGCACGAGTCCCAGGTAAAAGGGTAAATGCTGTTTCTGTGCACAGACCTATGGGGAGTTTGCAGCAAAATAAGAAATTAAATCTGTGTTTGGGAATCCCAGGAAAGAGCCCCGGACATGCAGGTCATTCAAGAGGCATATTTCATGGCGTATCCATTAGGAAACAAGTTGGGAAACACAGATAAACTTCTGCCATAGGTGTTATAAACTGATGGAGCCTCGCTGACTGCAACAGATGTGTTTTGATTGAGGACATGGTCCTCAGGGGATGGGGAATTATTGACTTGGAACCAAACCACAGATTTTTTTGGCAATTCTGTCATGTTTTAAAAATTCATGGACAAGCCCTGAAAGCACTTTACCAATAAGCATTAATATTCCCAGAGGAGAAACTGAGGCTTAGGGAGCGGGAGGTACTGCACCACAAAGTGACGCGAGGCAAGAACAAGGCAAAGAACCTAGAAGACCTTGCTCTTGGTACCCACAACATCCACATAGTTCCCTGCCGGACTCTACCCGAGGAACCTCACCCGTGTTAATACTGAGCCCGCTTTGGTAACTGCCCTACAAATGGAATAAATCACTGGGGCTTCCTGCCCCACATTCTTCAGGAAGCAGAGATGCAGATCTCAGTGTCTGACTTCAACAGCTCCCTAATATTTAATCATCTTTCTTCCTGAAAGGGAGCAGGGCTGTCCGCAAACCCCTGCATTCTTCTAATGCTAGTCCAGTTTGTGTTCAAAAGCCTTTTCTATTTCCTTTTCCAGTGCCACATGCTGCTGTGTCAACATAATACAGGGTCTTCCTAAACAAAGGAATGTGTGTCTAGAAACCACGCACAGAGAATGATAGCCAGAACCCTGCCAGCAGCAAAAAAAGGAGGTCCCACACTCCCTTTTACAGCACAGCTTAAGAAGGGAGAGTAGCACAGGGAGACAGAGCAGCTCACGTGTCCCCTGGTCACCAGTACATGACACTCAGCAACTGTAGCCAAAACCATATCACATTAAGCTACAGGGTCTCAAGAACATTCACTGCTTAAAGCCTGCTCTCCCTCTCTGGATCAAGGTGGAACAAGAGGTACGGTTCTCAGATACACGATGGATACCTGACTGCATGGCTGGCAAAGTCCAATGCCCCAGAGGTGCTTCCATGTGATGTGCAACACTGCATTATGCATAAAGGAGTTTTCTTCCTTCTCTCTACTCATCAGAAACATATGAAACATATGAAGTGTGTGTGTGAAACATCAGAAACATATGAAGGTGTGCACGGCATTAATAGGATGGGTTGGCTTTCGTACTGTGCTCATCAACCGCAGCTATAAAGAACCTTGAGTCTTAGAGACCGCATTGCAGTCCCAGCTCTGCTACCAACTTGCCATTTTTGTCTTGGCCAAGTCATCTTCTCTGTCTTGTTGACTTAACTCAAGCTGGTTACGAGACTGCAGCCAAAAAGGTTTTCATCAGAAAATATGGTTCAGAGGGGAACATATGACCTGCAGCTGAGCTCTGCTGGGGTGTGAGACCATTGGATTGCACAGTGGCATGCCAGACCTCATCATTACCATGTAGGAGACATTCAAAGGACTGCCAAGGAACTGCAGGAAGCATATGCATTTGTTTAGCATGGTGGTAGCAGCAAAGGGAAGCTCAGGAAACATCAAGCCTTGCTGCAAGAGAAACTGCCCCCAAAAGCTTAGGCAGAAGTATGAAAATGACCCAGTCTGAGCCGGGATGGAGTTTTGACACAGGGCGGCACATCGTAAAAGAACCATGAAGTCAAAATCGGCATCCTTAGTAACTGCACAACCTCTACATTTTACACCTTGTCTATCTCTCTAAGTCAAGCAGAAGGGACAGGATGAGCCTTTTGCTCAGGAGCACAGACAGCATGCTTTCTCGCTGGACTTTTAGAGTTCCTATAATCCTTTTTATTCTCTATCTAGGTCCGGTGTGATTGTTTTATAATGACATATATGACCTCTGTACTCCTTGAGTGCTATTTGCATCTGTCATGAGAGGAAGGGAAGCCTCTTTACCCCTTCCAGATCCGCCAGACTGTCCTTCCAAGGACTTGGCCACTTCTTTTAGAAGAAATCCTAAATATTTGGTTTAATTGCAAAATGGATTCTCATAAACCAGCAGGCCTGTGTGCTATCAGGCTTTGGATTGCATCAACCCTGGCATGTGGGCTCATAAGGCAGATGGTCAGGGAAAAGCACCTTGGCACGGTCTTCACTGGCATCTTCGAGACAAAGGGCTGCACCAGGGACTTTGCTGCCATCGCGGCGCAGAGGATCGTGTCTTTCATCGCAGATTTAAAATGCTGGATCCAGCAGGGTGCTAAGCTTCTGTCAGTCTCTGTCAGCCCTTCACTCCCAATGTCTTTCTCCCCACTGTCTGGCTGGTGGGGGAGTAAGGTCTCTTGGCACAAACCGGAGCCATGGTTCTGTTTCCGGAGCCACCTGCGTGGCCGTAGGCAAAGCACTGCCTCTGTCTGCATCCCCCACCCCTCTCCTATCTCCCTTTACTGGAGGTTCTGACTGCCTCCATCCAGAGGATGGCCAAACTCACCCCTCAAAGAGTAAGATTTTCACAACTACTTGGCCCTGGCTAAATGTGACCCCAAACTAGAAATGTTTTATTGCTGGGGGCAGTGACACTGCTCCTCATTCAGCAGGGCACAGAGGAATGCACCCCCAGTAGTTACAGATGTTTTCCTCTCCCTTAAATTAGCAGGAATGAGCTACTGCCATCTTGTATGTGAAGCAGTGGCCTCCCACAGAGACAGGAACCCAGAAGAGGGTTTTTACTTGCAAACTGGATGAGAAACACTGATGAAGGCTGACTTTCAGTGCAGCACAGGCTGGACAACCCGCGCATAAGTCTCGCAGATGACAATTTTGCCTCTATTTAAAGTCTTTGAGGCACGAAGGCTGCACAGTTACGTTGAGGAGAGAGTAGATTCCTGTGGGTGCAAATGATATTCCTCCCTGTCTTTCCTAATAGTCGGTCAGATGAACCTCGATCTAAAATGACATGAGAAACCTTTTTCTGCTTCCTAACATCCAGCGTGGGCAATTTAGGCCGCTTTAGAAGATGCGGCACAGGCAATGCCACAAACACGGGCTGTTAAAATGCTAGCATTTAAAGCTGTAATTTAGCCCTGCACATTAAATCCACAGATCTTGCTGCAAATTATTTTAGATAATTGTAACTACCACCACAAACAGTTTGAGATGTACAGGACCTGCAATTATCTCTGTTTCCCCCCCACTGTAAATGAAAGGGATAAGAAGTAAAACTGTCAGGGAACGACTTAAAGCTTCTATTTGCTGGAGGGAATGTCTGAACCATTTCTCCAACAGCTCCAAAGAATTTATGGTCTGAGAAAAAAAAGGGGATGGACACTGGCAAAGTTATTTGCAAACAGACTCAAAAAGGGGCACTAAAAACGGACAAAGTGTGGACAGAGAACACGTGAAGATCGAAATCATTGGAACATAAAAACTCCAGAAACAGTGTTTACTGTATTATGAAACAGCAGAGATGCTCCCTTTGCTTGCACAGGCTCCCACCAGAAAGCCTGGACAAGAAAAGTCATATTGGAAGTGACAGGGGAAAGCTAGATAGAAAAGGGCCATCTCTCTGTCCTCAAGACCTCTTTCCAGCGAGCCAGCACAGCAGCCAACACAGCAGCCTAGTCACTGAGGGAGCATGGGAGGTGGATGTAAAGACCTGGGGAGTCTCTGGCTATCCCAGCACCTTGCAGACAAAGAAAGCTGTTGCCATCTCACAGCTCCCGATAGACCCCATCCCTACATTGTGCCACGGTTCAATCCTGCACCCCAGAGCAGAAACCCCTCTGAGCTGCAGTATGCGTGAAGACACATCTACATCCTCACAGGAAAAGGTAATAGTCATGAGAAAGGTTGCTGCAGCATGAAACATAAAGCAGGGACGTGGGCAGTTTACAATGCATCAGCTACAGAGAGGGAAATACCTTTAGGAAAGAGGGGATGGTACAGGGGGTGTAAAGAGGGGGTGCAAAGCAGGCAGGGAGGGTGCTGCTGTACCCCTAAACCCAGTAACACTCTGAAAGGGCTTCTGAGATGCCTGCAGTGATTCCAGCCTTATTCACACCATCCTTGCTGCTCAGAAGAGCTCCGGGGGAGGATGCAGCACTAGGGCACCCTGCTCTCTGCGTGATGGGCGGCTGGTTTCCAGCCTACCCGCATCGAGGGACATCGCCCCGATTGCGGCACCCGGGGCGGAGAAGCGCTGCGCACATCCAGCCGGGAAAGCCACTAGAGGGCCCCTGGGCCAGCAGAATGCGATTGCTGTGGGCTTTGGGACCTGGCCACGGCATCGGGGTTAAACACCCTTCATTTCTCTGCAGAGACAGACAGGTGACCTTTAAGGCAAGTATAAAGACACAGGGTTCAGCCCCAGCCCTTACAGCGGCTCTGCCATGACCCTGCCCCTTACTGCGGCAGTGCTGACAGAGATTCAAGGAGGAGCAGCCCTCCTTACAGCAGCTCCAGCGCTGCTCTGGAGGTCTTCCACCCAGCCCCACATCAAAACCAAGCCTATTTAACATCTATTAGTCAAGCACAGCCTGGAGAAGTCTGATTTTCCAGCCAGAGGAGCATCTTGCACCCATTTGAAATGTCCATTTGGAAATTCAGTGTGAATAACACAAACATAAGACAGATGCTGCCACTTACCCAAATGTCTTGGAGGAACAAATGGGAAGCAAATCTGAAAGCAAATGAAGCAACCAGATTGTAGCTCTTAAGTGGACTATGTACTATAGTGAGTGCAAAACTTGGCAGGAAGGAACTAAATGTTCACCGCTTCGCTTGATCTACATAATCTAGAAATGCACGTGTATCTGTTAGCTCTAAATCTAAAGACATAATCAAAAGCAGGTAAAAAACCCTTTCCTTGGACCAGTTTGTGCCTCTATGAGGGCATCTTGCCCCAGAAAGCCATGTGCAACCAAAGAGCTAGTGTTGGACTACTGCAGGTCCAGGGAGCACAATGGCAGCTGGTTTGGTACTTGCGGCAGCAGGTGCATAGGGAATGAATCAGGCACAACGGATGTGTTTTCACCATGCTGCCTCCTTCTCCATCACGATCCCACTTGGAGATACTCCACGCAGGAGCAACATTGACATTTGCCAAGGAGGCAAAAGTAGCACCACGATGCAAAAGGTTTGGCTGTGCGGGAGGCAAACGAGCTAGAAATGGGACCGGGGGAAAGCGTTGGTTTTGTATGAGAGCTATCAGCCACCCAGACACTGAGCATTCACTCCGAGAGCACATTTAGTGCAGCTGGCATTGTGTCAGACTAGACTTGCTTCGTGCAGGAAATACTGAGCACTTGGACGCTCGGAGCGAGGGCTGGGAAAGCGTCCAAGATTATGCTTCACATCTGCTCCTGCGAAGCCAGTGCAAGCCCTGTTTTAGCATGTAGTGTAAACAACAGCATCACTAGTGAAACACAAGCACAAGCAAACGTGCATATGCTATGGGGGCCATCTTGAGCCCAGCACCTTTGGAAGCAGAGAGGTGTCTTGTCTGGCAACAGCAGGGGAGGAGAAAGCATCTTCTGCAGGTGAAGGTATACCAAAGGGATGAAACAAACTGAGCACTGACAAAGGCACCAGTTGTTGGGATCCTGCCTGCACACAGCCCTCATGCACATGCAGGTTGGATCTGTGTCCCTTCTCTGCCAGAAAGCCCCCCGCAGGGGTTAACTGCCCACCTCCAACTTGGAGGGCTATTGTTCGCCCCTGCTCTCTGAATGAGGGGACGCAGCATTTTGATCCCTGCGCAAAGTCAGTTCTTCAGCAGAGCAACTCCGGTTATTCCCTGGATGCACTGCAGCAAAATGGAGCGGTTTACCGAAGAAAAGCCAAAGCTGTGCTTTATGGAATGGCAGCGTCTGACCAGCAGTGATTCAGGTGAACTGGTCACAGCAAACTGCTGTGAGGTAGGTTAGGCAGGGAAAGGTGTGACTTTACAGTTCAATGTAATGTTTGGTCAGGAATTTGAAGTTATTACATCAATTCCCAGATGAAACGTTGCAATCCTCATCAGTTGTGCCTATAGCATATCCAGCATCATACGTCTTGTATATTCCTTCTTAGGAATATCAGCTTTCAGCAATCAGAGTTTATTCTTTAATGCAAGAAAAATCACTGATGCACAATTCAAGCCACCCTTGCAGCCACCTCCTGACTTTACTTTGCTTTTCATCATCACCTCCATAGAGCACAAGCCCATTAAAGGCTTCCATTCCTATTTCTGGCACCAATAAATCTAAATTTTCAAGCTTGGCAAACCTGGCTAAACAGCTGGGCATAGAGATAAATGATTCCTCCAACATAATGTACAACTCTCATTAGCCAAGGACTTATTTTCCAAACCCCCCACAAATACTGGTTTTAAAGTCCTGGAAAACCACAGCTTTCTCACCCAGAAATAAAGGTACCAGCTTAATATAACAGAGCGTTCCTGCAGCATGGTGATGGATTCTTAGCCCTTGCCATAGAAAATGACTTGTGATATGGCAGTTCTCATCCAAACCGAGTTTGAAAACGCAGCCTCCCAAAACAGCCTACAGAAGAAAATCCATGCAATGAGACTTAGCAGCCAGCACACCCTCTAACAACCTAATAAATAGCATTCAGCTCAAACTCTCCAACACTGCAAGGGAACAGGAGAACAAAGGGATTTGAAGCATGGATTAGATCATTCCAAATGGTCTCAACACTGGTGGCTCGGGGTTTTCATCCCCCCACCCCCAAAGCCTTATGGCAAAGGCTGGATTTGAACCTTTGAGGACAATGTTTTGACACAAATATTTAAGCTATTTAAAATAAGTAATAACCTTCAGTTCCCTTCAAGAGTATTATATTTAAAACAGAGAATGGGATTAAAACAGATTAGCTTCCGACGTGTCTTAATGTGGCAAACAGCATCAATCAGATGATATCAATGGGAGCTGACAGCTCAGGGAAATCCAGAGGAACAAATTCTCTCAGAAAAATGAGATATTTGATCAATTTTTTCCAATTCTTTTTTCTAAGCTGTTGGAAACTGCATTGACTTCATAAAAATGTAATGACAGCTCAGCCTTTGCTTAGCATAACATCCTGAAAGTGCATGCGAACATTAAATTAACACAACTCGCTGCAATATAGAAGTAAATACTATTGTCAATTTACAGCCCAAATACTATTGCCCATTGATTTTCTACTTGGTGAAATAAGCAAAATGCCTCGCTCGCACTCCAAACTCCCATCTTGCAGTTTAATGCCTGAAGACAAGCTGGTGTGGAGCCCTGGCGAAATCTATACCACAGGGTATGAACTGAAAGATGAGTCCCAAGGAGCCGAAGTTAAAGTACGCAGAAATTCCCTTCTACCTCTCTAACACTACCTGCAGCTAATCCCAGTGTTTTCCTCTGGTTATCCTGCTCCCTGTTGGATGTATCTGTTAGTACTTAACCATCCATCCCAGAAAGAGCTGGGCAAGCACAGTGATGGGGTTTTCTTATGGATATTTGTTGGACTTCGATAAATGGTTTTGAGCAGATTTCCGGCCAGTTTAGTTTCCCTTCCTCGTGCACTGGAGTCATCCATGCCCACAGATATATTTGCTAATAAAGGAAAAGTTTCATACTTGAGTGTTATTTGTAAAGCAGCCACCTCAATGTTTGCACATGGGCAGCACATGCCTTTAGCCCACGAGGACCAGCTCAAGAAAGGATGGGTGAAAATGGAGCAGCACGGCAGTGCCGCTGCCACGCAAGGCGCTCGTGTCATGTTTGTGCTACAGATAAAGCCAAGCTACAACTCGCTAGCGCAAGCAAATCAAGCATGACTGTAGTAGAGCCTGGTGTTTAAAATGGCATTATCAGCATGCACTGTGGGAACCAGAGATCCAAATCCCCTACATTCACTTGGCATAATCTTTGAGAAATCTCTTCCCAACTGTTTTTAACTAAATCCTGTTAAATTCTGCAGTGAATTGTCCTTATCTCTCCACACCTGTGTGCCAGCCCTGTTTTCTTCTACCTTTCCCCCCCGCCCCGTGCCTGGACAAAAGAGAATGTATCTGCATGTGCCAGTGTGTATATATGTCTGAGATGAACTAAAGAGACAATTATCTTCAGCTGAAAATAAACATCATGAAACTATAGATGCCTAATTTTTGCACCTGGAAGATCCTCTTACAGCTATTCACTACTAATCACTCTTAGCTAATAAATGAATAGAATAACTAATGTGATTAGAGTAATTTGCCTATTCATCAGGAATATTTAATGAATTGAATATTCTGTATTTGACTAGTCTCTCAGAATTTCCCTGATACTGTAATTAGCCCTACGTCTATTCGTGCGGTGGTGACAGAGAAGCTGGTTCTCCGCTCTCATGAGCACTGGTTAGGAAGGTGTCCAGGAGATTCTTGGCCACCGTGACTCTCTTCCTTATTTTCTAGTTGTCTCAGAGGACATGTAGGTGAACTCCTAGACAGGCAATAGTCCTGTTAATACATGCCAAGAGGTTGGCTGTTACATTTTATCTCACAAGGGAATCAGGCTCAAGTTCAACTATATGATAATATAAAATAACCACTGGGCAGATATTCAAATAAGGATTTATGATACTCACATAAAGGGAAAAGATATGGGTTTGGAAAAGCGTACCCCACACAAGATTCTTTGTAAGAAAGGAAATATTCAGAAAAACAATGCTGGTCCTTGTCCATCTCTAGAAAATAATGAGGATATATAGAACAATACAGAAAAGGTGCGTTAATTATATTGCCAAAGATGATCTGTTACTTCCTCTTGGTAAGAGCCCAAAGCATTTTATAAAATGCATTTGCACTTCACCAGAATGATATCATAATCTTCCTTAGTCATATCTTTTGATGCCTTCCCAATGCTCCACAAAGTAGACATCAAGGTTTTCAGGAGACATCCTCAAAATGCTGCATTAAAATTAAAAAGGAAGAGGATGCATCTAAAAGCTGCGCAAACAGCATCACCTTCAGCAAAACCTTGAGCATGAAATACATGGCACGGTGCATGTTCGTAGCAGGAAAGGAAATTAAGAGGAGAAAACAATGAATTATTGAAGGCTTCAGGGTTCTCTAGTCTGGGTAGATCTAAAATCAAGTTGTCACTACAATTTCCTTCAAGGTCTCTTGCTGTCTTTGATTGGAGTGATGCAAATGTGAGGCGTTCTCACTCCTTGAGAAGGGACCAGGGTGCAATTAGGGTTTCACCTCCCTCCTTTAACAGCCGTTTACACTGATCTCACACAGTTCCAAACCCCTTCTTTTTGTTCATTTGCGTCTCTTTGTTCCTGTTTTGAGCTTGGGGGTTTGGTTTGGTTGGGGTTTTTCTTAGATAGCTGCAGAGAAAAGCCCAGACCTGCAGAATTCAAATGCTCATGTCACTGGCGCTCTGCTCAAGCTTCAGCCTTGATCCTTATTAAGCATGTCTAGCTAAATCTATACCTTAGCTCCTACATGTTCATATGCCAAAGTGAGAACTGGGTTCCTGTTTTAGGGATGAGGCGTTGTGCTACCTGTAGACCAACCTTTAAGCTAGAAAGAGGCTAAGTCTTGCGAATTCCCTTTCATCTAGCATTATACAACACCACGGTTTCCTTCTCAGATACCCGCAGCTCCTCGCCGTTATTTAGCTTTCTACTTAGACCTGGAGTTTTTTCACTGTGAACTTCAAATCATTTTCACAGATTTCCTTAGGTATTCTTAACCTCCCCCTCCCCCCGATTTCTTCCCTCAGATTGCTTTCAAACTGCAAAGCGTAAAACACTTTGATTCCTAGGTTGTTGTGGGAAAATGCTATATGAATAAGTTATAATAATAATAATAATACATTACAGTGATAATGATGGATGTGTTTTAAACAAAGCCTCTGGCTGCCAATGTGGAGGAGCTAGGGAAATATCAAAGATTATCTTGCATGAGGAGAATTGTAATGAGAAAGACCTGGAATATGTTATCTCCGAGTTGCTCCTATCTGCTTGCCCAGGAAACAGGATTGTCCCAGTTTGACTTGAAGACTGTGTCAGGTCTTCAGCTAAATTTAGGCCCAGGTGTTTGTCTGGTGTCAGGTGCTGCGGTTCCGCTGACAGAGAGTTGCCTCAATTCATTCTGGGCTTGTTTCTGCTACAGTGGGGCACAGTACATTGGTCTCAGCATGGAGCAGGACCCTGTTGTGCTCAGAACTGTACATGCCTGTTCCATCCTCAAAGCCTTTGCAATTTAAATAGGTGAAAGCGAAGAGAAACAGATGAAAAGCCTCACCCCAGTCACCCAACAGGTCAATGGCAGAGCCAGGAATTGCTTTTTGTACTCTCTGGCTGTCACACCAGTATCCCATTCACCACACCAAGCTGTCTCCTGTAGAAAGCTGTTCTGGCAATCGTGGTTTACTGCTAGGTACAGGAAGGCTGAGCTGTAGTTTAATACAGCTTCTCTTCTATATAGACAAAACATGGACATAAGCTCAACTGTGTGCAGAACCTTACAGATTAAACCAAGGGGATTCTTAGCAGCGCAAAGCAAAGCCTCTTCAGCAACAGAAGATGGAAGTTACCAAGCAGCAGAGCTCTGCAAGCTCCATACGTGCTTCAGAGGCTCCACAAGCCTTCCTTCCCCACGTCCCTTATGTACAGACCACGCCACTCAGGGTTTGGGACAGGGACTCTCAAGGGGAGGCTTACTTGCGCCCATGGATTTGAACATGTGCTGAGCCAACATCCTGATTCCATCTGCTATCTAAATCTCTCTACCCGCAGGATAGCTCCTAGGACCCTGAGAAAGTAATCTCATGATTTATTAGGTTTTATAACAATGGCAATAAGCAAGGCAGCTTTTTAAGCAGCTAGCTGGATTGTGATGTGGTGGTGTTTCTTTTTCACAGCACAATGTGGATCTATTTAGCCTTATAGCTTGAATTTCAGCCTTTCTTTGCCCATGAGAAAGCTTGGTAAATGGGATTTGTGCTAGAAGCTATGGGGGAGAATATCTTTTAATTAAGCAGGAGGGCGGCTCAGGGAAGATCCAGCACTGTCTCTTAGCAGAGTTTCCAGCTTCAGTGTGAGAAAAACATTCAAATTAAGGTAGAGCAGTTGTTGCAAATTGAATTCCCAGTGACTGGGATTCCTCTCCCCTGGTTTAACCGGGCTCGTGCAGTAGCTGGGATGACTCTAGTGCAGGTGCAGCTCTGCAGGTGCAGGCACTGCCCCATCTTCGGCGGGGTGCACTGGGAACAGGGCACACACTTTGCACTCCCTAGTGCTCAATGCTCAAGTGATGTAAACCCGAGTGGTTTCACTGAGATCAGCGAAGCAGCACTACTTACAGCAGAGGAAGACAGCCTTTTCATTTTCCAAGGCAAAGCAATCCAAACCTCTCATTACTCTGCTGGTAGAGAAATATTTTCCCTAAGAACACACCGAGTTCCTCTGCCCAGAAAGCACAAACTCGGCACAGATCCGGCCCTATCTGCATCATCAGCGTTGCTGAGTTTGGCACGGGTTCCAGCAGAGCAGAGGCTGGGGCGGTCACGCTGGCCACGTCTCCATCCCTGACTGCTTTGTCACCTGCTAGACACTTTCTTCCACCAAAGGCAGAGGAATTACATCCCCATGACAGTCACATCTGTACACAGGTCAGAGCAGAGGTGAATGCTCTGGTTTGTGGAAAAGCTGAAAGGATGCACCTCCTGAATGGCCAGGGAACCTACAGCAGAGAGCACTTCACAAACACCACTGCCACTGCAAAAGCCTTAGTGGGAACTCTCCCCTTCTTAAAGCCCGAGAGAAGCAAAAATGAGGCACAACTCCAAGAGAAACCCAACTTCATTAGCGCCAGGACTCAGGGAAGGGATACGCATGCTTCCAGCATGGATGTTAGGGATGGAGCTGAGCCCACAGCCTGTACACTGATACCCCCACTACTTCAGTTCATTTAGTTCTGGACCACAACCAGGTCCGTCCCTCCTGTGGCCCCGTCTAGCTCTCCATATTGCACTGTGTTATTCCTCGCCAAGTCTCACAGTGTTTTACTGGACAAGGCATGCAAGTTAAATTTACATTTGATTCGAACAATGTTTCATCTTGTTCCTGTGTGTCTCTGCCGGTGAGGAGGCAGTGAGAAGCTGATGAAATTCATTCCTGGTCTGCCACGCTGTATAAATAAAGGCAAAGAAATAAAATACTTCTCCAACAGGAAGTGTGAATGCTTTAATGCTTTGTTTAAATATGCAGTTGAGAGACTGTATTTATCACACAGCATCTGTATGCTTTTACAGCTGAAATTTGCTCTCCAAAATTCAAAGATCTCATTTACATGCATTTTATACCTGTGTCACACTACTGAACTTGGGGGATTTACTCTTAAATCTGTGCTGGTTAGGAATCACGGCCAGAGCTTCGTAGAAAGTGTGCATGCGTGTTTCTCAGGTACCACAAATTCTAGCTGGCAGGCTGCATTTCCTAAGAACAACTGGTATATACATATACCATGCGAGATTTAGATTTGCTGCATCTTTGGCTATACACAATATGATTTCAACGGCACAGGCACTAGAGAACGTGGACAGTAAAGCAGCACAGTATTGGAAAATAAACATGAAGTAAAATGGTTTGACATCCGATTTCACTTAAAATGTAATTGATGACCATTCGGAGCGTGATGTACAACCTCTTTAAAAGCACAAATGTTCTTCTTTTCGGCCCCCTAACTCAGATGCCACAAATCAGGAGAGCTCTCGGCAGCAGCAGGAAATGCTCCCTACCGGTTTTCTCCAGCCTTTCTGCTGCTACCCAAAGAGATGGACATGGATCCCCCCAGTCAGTTTCTTGACTTTCTCCCCACCTGGTGCCTTGGATTGAAATTTGGCTGCACTGTGGACTTTATGTTGTAGGTTCAGGAACAGAGAGAAGGCAGAGGAAGGAAGTACAACAGGTGAGCCTGTTGCTCATCAACTCACTGTTGCAGCCTCTTGCCTAGGTTTAACACCTTTACATACCCATAAACCTGCCTGTATCACTGCTCTCATCGCAAGGGCTAATGCTGAGACATCTTCATCGATTCCTGCAGCTGCCTGGAGCCTCTGACCGAGGACACTGTCTCACTAGCTCTTCTCCCATCACTTTTCGGTGTCTGGCTTAACCTGCCTCTGCCTTAACCTGCCTCTGCCTTATTTTCCAAGGAGCTGCAGCCTACCAGGGACATGGCATCGCTCTGCTTTGGTACCATTCATACGACACCTTCCCAAGCTGACCTTCCTCCTCCTCACCTACCCCTAGCACAGAGTAAGTGACTGCAGAGGAGAAACCCCTGACAGACACCAGACAGGACACTGGCTTAGGATGCATACCTAAGGGTTTTTTCAGGACTGAGCCACTCAGCATCATGAGTGCAAGAACTCACCAGGGTTTAAGCTCCAACACTCAGAAACCAACAAACCAACAGTCTCTTTTGCACCAGACTGCAGCACACGCGACAGTTACTTACCTACCAGCTACCTACCACAACAAGGTAGCCTGAAGCTTTCCCTGTGCACGGGGAGGAGAAGACAGTGCCACCAAAGTGACCCTTGTGCAACAGCCCTTGCAGCTCTGTGTTGTCAGTGCATTTGGGTCTCAAACCATGGCACTGAGGCTACATCAAAAAGGGATGAAGCAAACGTGCTTCTCGGCACCAGCTCTCCCCTTCCCAAGGTATAACAAAAGCAGGATGGTGGTGCGAACAACCAGGTGTGGGTCACAGAGGACTCTGCATGGCCTGAACACAGGAGGACAATCCCTGGAGCTGCTGCCCTGCTCCCTGCCCTACAGCAGCACAGCAGCAGAAGCAAGCCCTGAGTTTCCAGCTGAAACATCCAGCCCTTAAATCTTTAATAACCTTTCTTTCCTTTACTCAGAGCATAGAGGGACGAGTGCACATCTTAAGAGATCAAACCGAATCCTTAATTTAACCAGCTATTAATAAGGGTTAAATCTGCAGGCTGCGGTGGCCCCTCTGCCCGTCTCTCCTTATCCATGCACGCAGCCGATGGAGCGGGAAGCCTGAAGGGCGTCCATTTTGGAAAGCTGTAATGAATCATTTCTCCTTCACAAATCTGGCAAACTTCAATCCCGGTTCCTGCAGCCTCCCTTTCACATGTCCAAGCCCTCTGTGACACATCAAATTTAATGAGACTGCACAGACCTCAAATAAGGCACTGTAGCACTGCTGGGATACTTTATTAAGGAGGATCAGACAGAATGTGTTTGCTGTTTAAGAGACTTTAAAGGCAAATTACACTTCTTTTTGGGGGGATCGGGGGAAGCCTCCCATTTTCTTTCTGTCTCTCGCCCTTTTCAATAGTTATTCTACAGGCCAATTCAAACAGAGCATTAAGGTTTCTGCAAACAGGGATAGCAGCAAAATTGGCAGCGAGGGCTGAGACCAGCGATGCTCTATTGAAGGTTGCGGGGTAGGACACAGACAAAGAAACATGTTATTTTACTAAATAATAATCATCATAATCTGCCTCTAACAAGCTGCGCAAGGGAACACCCCACCCTGCTAGCAGGTGCTGCCCTTCCAGGACCAGGGAAGGACCAAATTAACCCATTCCTGATGGAGAAGAGGTGGGAATAACTGCCCAGAAAGATGGATGAGGGGAGGTATGTGCTGAGACATCTCGAGGACAGCCAGTCCAGGGAATGAAGGAGAGAAACAGGTATTACTTTTATTATGATATCTATGTAAATAAATACAAGCACCAGAAGAAGACAGAGTTCATTCCTGCATACTCAAGCATTTTGGGGAAGGAAGGCTGTATGGTTGTGCTTGACGTGAAGTAAGCGTGGAAGGTATGAGATGAAATCCTAGGTGACTGCTTTTACAGCCACAGCCAGCTAAGGGTATGTCTTTGTGGACTCTTTTGCTTGGAAAACCCCATTCTGCATCCAGACTGTAACTTTAGCTACAGTACATCACTCACGGCATGGCAACCTCCTGCTTAATTCATCATCTTCACCTCTGTGTCCACCTCTGGCTACACCTAGATCTAACAAGCTACCACAGGTCATCCATACAAGAGGCTCCTATGGGCAGGAGCACACCCCGACTGTCTTAGCATACGTTTGCCGATGGAGATATTTGAAACCCGTATGAAAAACACAGAAATGGGCCAAAGTGAATCTTAAAGAGAACAACTCCTTAAAGCCAGTGCTGGGCAAGGCAGCACACAACAGAAGGCTCCAAGGTCTATCTTAACCTATGGATTTCAACCTAATGGGGCTTTACAGGGGGATTTAAAAATCGGACTAGCTTTCAGAGAGCTCTTAAAGGTATTTTATTAAAAGCCAACTGAATACAGTTAGGAAATTCCATGTACCAAACCTGGCTCCCTGGTGTCATCCTCTACTATCTCAGAAACCAGAGCCCCTGGAGTCAGATAAGGTTAACACATCCAGGATGAGACATGGGTTGGAAGCAGAACACAGCAGGACTGCTTGGTCCTGCCAGGCTCAGCTTCCCTGTTTTCTCCTAAGCAGTGTGCCAGAGAATGCACAGTGACTGACCCTTACTCAGAGACAGCTGGAGATGTGGGAAGAATACACAGCTCATGGGATGCGTGTTCACTCTTAGTAAGTCTGTGCTAAAAGAAGAAAGTCTGTGCCTCAGAAGGTTTTTATGCAAACAGAGGAAAATGACAGCATCTTCATTTTGCCAAAGTAAGGACCTTCCAAAACGTGCAATAAGAAGAAACGAAATCATTTCTACATCAGAAATGCTTTGGTTGCATTTCTGTAATGTTTCCTGCGTCAGGGACACTGTGAAAGGTCCACGGGGGTGACTGGCTTCATTTAACTTTTCTTCTTCACCTTTAGCAATCTGAGGAGGTCTGGGGCTTTGCACAATGATTCAACAGTGATTTGGACCCAGGCTGCATTTTCTCTGAACCACCTGTATTTGGAGTCACAGGAAGAGTGTGGTTAATGGATCAGTTTAATGGCATCAGTTCTGATCCATCTCTAATTAAGGGCTCTGCCAGGAATACAGTCAAGCAATTCTAATGGCCCAGAGGAAAAATTGTCAAGTCAGGTAATGAAATTTGCTTATTAGACAAAATGGGAAGAAAGAGTGCAGGGGCACAGAAATCAATATGATAAGCAGGACACTAACATTTAGAAAGCACCGTACATGGAAAAAGCATAGCTAATGAAGTTCACTGCTGAGAAGTGTAATAATGCCAATAACAAATCCTGCACTGGTAACAGGCTTGAAGATGTTCACCTGGAAAAGGTCCAGGTTTATGTGAGCTTCTAAGCTATTTATTCCATGGCTCCAGCTTACATGGCTGGAGAGCGTGATTGACAATGACTTTCTGTCTCTCACAGTGCTTTTACAGGCAACTCCTGCCATGTCTCCTTGAGCAAGTCTGCTTCCAGTGGTGTCTATAGCGGAATATGCCTAGCATATATAGAGAGCACAGTGACATGACTCTTGATGATGCTAGTGAAGATAGAGAAAGGAAAGGTCAGCCAAAGCCTGGAAGCTAGTTGGACAGATGCTGTAATAGCCCCCCGTTAGACACCAGTAGATGTGTGATACAAGAACCCCCCAAAATGAATAACCTTTTATCCAAGGACCATTTAGATTTGTCCCACACCTGAAAGTACGAAGAAGCAGCACATACAAAAGCCAGAGAGAAATACTGATATTGACAATAAGTACGTGTTCTGTGGTGATCTACAGAGTGCTGGGCAGGGAAATATTCCTAAGTAGGATAGTTACAGCTCAAAAGCCTTCACTCGTAGGCTGATAGGAACGGAGGGAACAAACCTGACCCTTGTTGGCAACCTCTTCCCTTCCCCCTTGATTTTCCCCTTATTTTTTAAGGAAAAAGTTAACAAGTTTATAAGCTTTAGCTCCAGAGCGGAGCCTTTTGTGTCTCACTAGCCCACATAATTGCACTCCCCCCTCCTCTCACCCGGTGGCAAAGGAATGTAGGTGGAATGTCTTTACATAGAGACCAGCTCACGCAGGGACTACACAATAAGGGGAAGAAACAGGAGCCAATCTAAGTAAAGGATCAGGCAAGCACTGGAAGGAAAATAATATTGGGCTGTCTGTTACTACATCTAACCCTGCGAAATGCCTCCATGAAGCCCTTTGCTTCCTTCTCTCTTAAAATGTCCTCCTTCTTCCCAGAGGTTCAAGGGACATATCTTGTTACAGTCTCCTTTTTAACACTAAACTTCCCCCCCCTCCATGCTACTTCTTTCATTCTGCTGCTGCATATATATTTACTGGCAACGGAAAAAATCAATAAAGGAGAAGGAAATGACTTGGCAGCCTTCCGAAGTGTTAAAATAATTCTCATCTAATTGAGCCCCATTGTTTTTAAACAATATTGCCAGCAGTGCAGCTAAGGAGCTTGGCCTCAGTTTTCAGAAGCACCGAGTGATTTGGGGTGGTTCTGATTTTCTGGGTCCTGCTTGAAGTCGCCTTAAAGGGCCCCAGTTCGGCGCACACGTTCCTACACTCACACATGAGACATCCTCTGCTTCATGTGGCTCCCTTCATCTCCTCAAGTCAGCTCTCCCTCAGAGATTTATCCCTGGGACCCCACAGCATGAGTCTAATTTGAGGGCGTATTTAAGTACAGCAGCCCTAGCTATGACTGTACGTGCCCATAAAGTATCCTTGCTGGCTTTCACCAGAGAAAACTTGGAATGAGATTAGTACCAAACAGCTTGAACCAGGTGCATTCCAATCTGTCAATTCTTTGCGTAAATTATTGCTACTTAAATACAGACTTTCAGTCCCAACTGTAAAATGTTCTGGGACGTGCTGTGCAAGAGCATACCCAGCTAACCTTTACACTGAACTGCTTATTGGGGCTGGCTGTAATCTGGAAGCTCTTGTGTGGGTTACTCTGATTTTTCCACGTTTTGTTGATGTTAGTGCTTCTTAACAAAACCGGGACTCAAGCACTGCGAATGCCTAAAGATCCTCAGCGCAAAATATTCCCTGCACAGCTCAAAACGGTTTCACTTTAATAAACCCAAAATGCTTCCATTTTGACTTAAAAAAAACCAAAACCAAACCAAACTCCCCCAACTCCCTATTTGTCTTCTACTAAAATAGAAATGAAAAGTCACTTCCAAATGGAAAACCGAAGCGTTTAATTCTGAACAGGATGGAAAGCTTCTCCGGAACGCTTCGTCTTGATTTGAAACGGAGTAAATAACTATTTATTCTCAAAACAAAAGCTTTTCTCAGGAAGGTAACAGCTTAAAATGCCCCATCATAGACATCTCAGCAGCTCCACGTTTAGAAACTAAGCGTTCTTTCTCCTGCTTCCACACAGGGTGAAGGAGGACACTTAGCTGCAATCTTGCAGAACACGATCCCGTTTCTCACACCTACACTGCTGTCTGAGCAAAGCACAAGCCTCCATTTGAGCACAGCAAATACCAGGCTATCTTTTGTCCAAGATGTCTCCCTCTAACACCGAAAAAAAACCCCAACTCTTAGTGTTGCCATCGTTATGCTTTTCTGAGTTAAACACCCATTATCACCCTGGTACCCTGAGATTACACCTCTTTCACCCAGCAAGTGATCAACTTGTGGTGCCTCAAGTGTGCCTTGGACTGGTCTGTGCCCGAGTTGAGATTTAGGTTGAAAAGAGCTACCCATGGAAAGACAAACCACACGACTACATTTTGCTGCAGCACTTGCTGGTTCTGGGTTAGATCTCTCCCAGTCCTCGAGCTTCACTTCTGAAGGGCTCAGCTTGAGACACTGAGCGCTTGGTTTTCCCTGACCCTTGCAGCGTGTGCCCATTCTGGGTACCAATCTAAAGCTAAATATACCTTTTTAAGACTTAAGGCATAAGACCTCATCTCATCCAAAAGTGGTTTTATCAAAGAGGCACCGATGCAAGCACAAACTATGTGTGAATTATTCTGATAATGCTGCAAGAAACATGCCCCTAGAGTACAGGTGTGTTCGTGCTACAGGTTCCACAGTCCAGCTGAGAGCAGCCGTTCTCCTCTGACATCTCTCAGCCTGCAAGCATTATTCCTGCTGGGAAAGCGAGCAAACTGCACAGGAAGGGAGTTATCTGCTGCTACCAAAGAGCCAAATGTGAACAAGAGAGCAGAAATGTGCACCTCTGCGCGTTCTGTCCTGGGGAGCAGCCTCTCCCCTCTCACCCTTAGAGGAATGAGCGTTCGGGTGGGAAACATCTGCCCTTCAGCTCACTCATGGGGGGTTTCTGGGTTTATTGGCAGGAGCACAGATCCACATGGCACTCATAATGTAGCCCATTGTGCATGTGCAACCACAAATAGGTTAAATCAATAAAACAGAAAAACCTCAGTTCTTGTATCAAATACCATCCATATCTAATGCCTCCAGGATGTCTTCTGATCCCAGAAGGTCCTGCTCATTTGATGCCTTCGCTTCCTGGGTATCCCACAACACTTCCCAAAGGAAAGAGCCAAGATATTAGCTTTCCTCTACAAAAACTGCTTGTGAGAATGTAGGGCTGGTGAGAAGCTTCAGCTTGACCAACCGCAGCTTCTGCTGTATGGCAGAGAGAAGATCAGGCATGCTTCAGCCCTGACCTCATGGGAGCACTGGAGGGGTGGGAACCCCACGTCCCCCTCCCTGACGGCTCTGCCAACACCCGAGGAGGCTGCTGCCCCATCGCCCTCAGATGGAAACTGAATTCATCCAAATTCTTCACTGTGGAAACAACATCCATCATCTCTACAGCTAGCATAAATGGGTGTATTTCCAGCTAATTGAAAAACAGCCTGATTCAGAGGAGGGATTTAAACCATCTAGGGACCTGTGAAAGCCCTGTCATTGTATTACCAGCTCTGGCCAGTTACCCAGTACCCAGGTCAGCCTTTTATTTCGTGCAAGCTGGCACCAAGAGAGTTAGCTGTATTTCAAATCAATACCAAACGCTAGCATTTGGCCAAGGCCTCACAACAGAATAATGATGATGGGATTAGGAAAAAAGAATTCATAAAAAACTAAATTAAAAATCACACCTCACTTCACATTGGAAATTGGACTCAACCGCTGCACTCTGTTTGGAGCAAGCCTCTTTAAATGCAACCCATTGTGTAGGGAAATTCTCCCTGGAATCCGGATTTCCAGCACGGCATTACTCTAACTCCCCACGTCCATGAAATCCCCAGCACGACAGAAAAGGCAACCTCCTGGCAGGTATTGCTGCGGTATGTGTGCATTTCGGAACAAGTCCCTGCAAGACCTGCTGTACTGGGGAGAGAAAGCTACTGGCAGAGGGTGGCAAAGGCAATTCGTTTCACAGCTCCTCTCGAGTGACGCCTGATAAGGGATAATCAACTGTCTAGGGATAACTTTATACTTCCCCTCTCCCCCAAACCACATGTACAAGTTTTGAGTGATAGACAAAGGGAAACAAGTGCTTTTTTTTGGTTCTTGTTTCCCTCCTTTCTTTCCCTTCATTTCTTCATCCCAGTAAAAAGGGGCAAACCAAGGGGAGACGCACGATCTGGTTTGTATTGAAGTGGAAGCAGTAACAACCTCCCTACACGCAATAACGATCCCCACCACTCCTAGATATCCCCAAACTACCAGAAATAAAGACACTAGAAAAGGCTTTTTTCTTTTTGCCTGCCCATCATAAAAGGCTGTTTCCTCCTCACAGATTTATAGTTGAGGGGAAGTAGGAGGGAAGATGACAAACTTCTGCACCTTCTGCTCTGACTGCAAATGCTCTCGAGCAAGAGGCTCTCCCTCAACCCTAATCTGTGCATCATCGAGCAAATTTCAGGTGTTCTCTAAAACAAACTGCTGTCAGTCATTATTCTTCCTCACTTTAGGGCATTTATTGCAACGTATCTACATCAAGGGTGAAAAGGGAAGAGTTATTCCGTGCTTACAGCTTGTGCTACAGATCCAGGGACCCTGCCACGGTCACAACTGCACCCAGGGCTGTACAGTGACAAACAAGCACTCCTCCATCCCACAGGAGAGTTATCCTGCAGGTGCTTAAGAAGAGACAGCCCTTAGGGCTATGGTCTGATTTGTATACTTGACCTTTCAGGGCTTTACATTACAACCGTTCAAGAAAGAAAGGGTGGAGGGGTTAGTTTTCAGTTTTCCTTAGGCAGAGCTGAGGCTAGGATGAGGCGTTTCTAAAGGGGAAGGGGGAGACAGAAGCCCTCCTTGTGAAGCACTCAGGTGAAAAAGAAAAACCATGCTGCTGAGCTATTTGGCAATAGCTCTTCTCATCTGGGGGTATAAAAGACTCCAAAAAAAGACCACACAATAAAAAGGAAAGCCTGTCTGAAGTACCATGTTTTACACATTGTTAGACTGAAGCAATCTGTTTGAGTGAACCCTTTTAAAAGGGGCCATTTCTGTGTGAAAAGCCAGTTGTGTGGAGCTGGGAGGCATACAGCTGTAGACAGCTGTGGGGCTGGTACTGTAACTGAATCATTTTAACAGTGAACTCTGGCATGTCGACAGGAGGCCCCAGAAAGGGTAGCGCAGCCGGAAAGTACAGTTTGCTTCTGTATGAGCCGGGACGCAGTCACCTTCTTGCACAGCTCAAGTTAACCAACGTGGAGCTGGTTGGAACTAAACTCATGCAGAGCTGCATTTTTCTTCCAATTCCTTCCTCTCTCTTTTTTGCTGTTTTTTTCCGTTTTAGAAACTGAAATCTGGACCCACAAGAAAACCCTCCCCCTTTTGACCCCTGCCTTCTGGCAAGCTCCCAAACGCTCCAAGGATCCGACTAGACTGTTCGTATCATCCCGGGCTGGGATGGAGAAGCCTGCAGCCCCCAAGCTCAGGGGGAGAATGCTGCTGCTCTCCCCTGCATCTAAATCTTTCCACGCTTCCCTGTAAGGACAAACCAATACCAGAAGGGTGCATCTGTTCTATCTTCCTGACATTACGCAACGTATAAGGACGCACAGATACTTGGAATTAATAACTATTTGGAGGATTCTGTATTTATACACAAAACAGGGTCCCAGGAGAGCAATGAAATAAGGGTAAAGTTGGAGTAGGATCCAATCCGCCATGTCAAAACAGGCATGTCTGTCCGTAAGGAAGCAGATAACCCTCAGGAGTAGGCACCTTGAGTGTGTTTATTCATGAACAGGAAGCACACAAGATGACCAGTGGCTGCTAGAGAGGTGTCAATAATTGTGACAACCATTAACACAAATCAGCTTTCCTTCATTACGAGCAACCATCAGACACTTTCAAGTACCGGTGTACCTGATGTAAAGGAAATCACTAACAGAGAGGGGTCAAAAACGAGACCCAAACTTGCTCTAAACATGGTTCTGCTGGCCAACAAAGCGAGTCTTATTCAGCCATTCGCCAGCGGGGTACGCAGTGCCACAGGGAACAGTGAAAAAAAAAATGAAATCATTTTAGTTCTGGCTTCCATCCAGATCTCCAAGTTAGTAAAATGGGAAACCAATGTGGGATGGATAACCGTCTGTTTGAACTCTACCCACTTACAAGGTGGCGCTTCCGTAGAAATGCCAGTGGGGGAGACAAGTGAAGCACTGACTGCGTTCAGAGGAGGAGGAGAAGGATCAGATGTAGGCAAAGAGTTTGGTTCACGTTAAAGGGAGTCTTAGAAGCCCAGAGGTAAAGAAATGAGTTTGCCAGACTGACGTTTGAAGGGTTAATGGCATTTAAGCTTTGATCTTCCAAGAAAACATGCTGAAAATGTAGCCCAAGGCATGCTCACCATTTTGTTTGCTAGTAAAACAATGCAATTTGATTTTTGTTGGCTTGTTGTTTTTAAGTGGAACCTCATGGGTGTTCTGTTAAATTCAGCCCACAGAAGCAATTTGTGTCATTTTAATGTAGCTCCTGTGTTAGAAGTGTTTGTTTTTAAATGCAAGTTTTATTGTTTTCATTGTTTGCACATTAAAAGCTAGATCAATAAGAAAAGCAAATCATTATGTTGCTCTTCAAAATTCAAGCTTTATCTACCCCATAAATTGGGGCAAATATGGAAGTGTGAGAAATAACAAAGGCTCATTCTTTTGCAATATGAAAAGAATAATTCCAGATCTCTGCTTTGACCTGTCACTATCTACCATGTGTCTTAAGATTTACAGGAGAGTCAAGTAGAGATACAGCCCTATGACTGATAAGATGGAGCAGAGCATTCTGTTATTTGTTATAATGGTAGTTAGTTGTATTCTAGTTTGCAAGCATATAGGCATTTATAAAATGGAAGAGAAGGTTTCTTTCTGCAAGAAAGACATAACAGAATCAGGCATTACCAGACACTAGGTGTTTGTGTATGTATTTCTATTAAAAACCTACCCCAATACAGAAGGCAAGATTGGGACAACTGCTGCAACAAGGGTCAGACCTGAGGGCCAGATATGGGCTCTATCTCCTGATCTGCTACTAGCTTCACATTTAGCATTGTACAATTCTTTCTACCTCTTTGGGCCTCTATTTCCCATCTATACTCAAGGGACAATATCACAGTGGGTCTTTTGCTCTTTGATATTTGAAACATGCTTTGAGATTCCTTAGTTGAAGGTGCCAGAAAGAAATCATTATTGTTATAATTTTATAGCCCATTTCTTCCTGTAGGGTCCCAAAGGTATTTTAAAGTCTCTATAGTCTTGTGTAGGAGGGACCAAAGAATGCCCTAGCATATCATACTGAGTGCAAGCTGGCACCCTTGTAAAAGTACACGGTCACTGGATATACATTGAAGCACAGTTTTGAACGGCAGAGCAAATGAGAAAGGTCTATGTAATTGAAAAAGTGAAATTCGAGCAATCTTCCAAACTGTTAGGTGACAAGTACACTGTATTTTACTTACTCTGAGAGGCATTGATAGATAACAGCTTGTTTTCACCTTTCAGTGGAAGAATGGCCCTTCCAATGACTGTGTCAATGGCAGTTATACCACCTACAAAGCCATAACTCTTCATTCTGCAGTAAAGTGTATTTTAATGGTAACATGCCCTGTGAATCATCTCCAAGTGGACAGGCAGATTACACTTCAGTAATTGATAGATTGATACAAACCGGTCAATGCCACAATTCAGAGCAAGAGCAGAAGTCACCACATCACTGGATGCTGCACAAGAGTCACTACTTTCACTATGCATCAAACTTCTTGCTCCATCTTCCCTAAAACATCCCTTTCCCCATTTCAGTGCGTTTTTCCTTCAAAGGCTGGTGTTACAAGCAGGATCAGGGACAGTATAAGGTATGCCTCATGAAATCCCATCTATAATGGTGAAATTAATGAGGAAAACTGCCTACTGCAACAGTTTCTGAAATAGCTGTACATGTTTTACTTCTCAAGCGTATGCAGCAGCAACTTCAGCAAACGCACTCCGTCGAGTCTGGTAGAGAAAGGACATGCACAGGATCTTTTGGAATAGCAGACAGCCATAGCCAGACTAGGTTTCTAAATTAATCAGCATTAATTAGCTCATGACTACACAGCATACTGTAGCAAACCATGCTCAAAGACACATTCCTGCACAAGGCCGGTGTGGAATATCTCCTTGGTTTCCAATAGCCACCCTGTTTCTCAGGAAGCAGAGTGATGGTTTCCAAAACCTAAATAAGCAGAGAATATGCCACGGAGGATGCTCATTGTCCCAAAGCTAGGTTAGGTTTGGGTTGGCACCACAATAGGTACATTAAAGTCTACAGTGAAATGAACACCTGCCTGGTGTTCCCACCACCACCACCCACAAGGAAATGATTACACTTGGGTCAAAAAGATCATCTCCGCTTGAAAAATCAGAGACTGCATGCTAAATCCAGCAAGAGATTCTGCCACCAACCCATGGTGAGGAGGTGCATATGGCGGCTGCAACAGGAGAGCCATTTGCTCACTCTGTCTTTCCAGGACCCCTCCACCTGGGCAGGGAAGCAGAACACTAGTACTTAGGGCAGCGCTTGCTTTATGTATTGTTCCCAAGTTCACTGCTAGTGGCTGATGGATGGCCTGCACCAGGGTGGCACAGAGGTTCTGCACGGCAGACCCATATGAAGGATGTGTTGCAGTTCACAGAGGGGTGAGAGACCGAAGGTTGTGACCTGCTGGCACCTGGCCACAGGCTATACCTTCTTGTCCATCACCTTCCACTGCCACACCACGTGCTACCAGCCCACGAGGCCGTACAGCAGGGTTTGCAGACAGAGCGAAATTGCCAGGGCTACTCTATTTGCCTGAGCACTTGTGGCAGGAGCATTCACGTGAATGATTTGAAAGGCCCTTGAGAGTCACTCAGTTAGGTAGCAGAAAGAAAACCACATGATTTAAGTGGCCACTCCACACCATGCAAATAGGATTTGAACCCAAGAGGCACAGCACACCATGAACTCCCATTTACTCAGACCACAGCCGGGGTGTTCAAAAGCTTTTGGCGTCTTGCTAGCTCAGCTCAGAAGAGCAAAACTTATTCAAGAACAGCAAATAGCTGGTGCTAACTAATCTATATGCTACAAGTTGCTCTTATAAAACACTTGCTAAATAATTTAAGAACAAAACCCAGTAATAATAAAACCAAAAAAACCCCAAAGTCTACTCCCAGATGAGCTGCAAATACAAAACAGCAATAAGTCTATCAAATCAACTCACCTAGTGCTATTATATTCCCTACCATCCTCCCAATCCTGATTTGCTTTTGATTCAGCAGCTTTCCTCCTTTTGGCATTTCTGGCTGGCAGGGCTGTATGTACTTGGTTAGAATTCAATACCACGAGGGGGTTTAGTAACTGAAAGCTGCTTTCCAACACCCCCCCCCGCCCCTTCAGCAGCTCAACAGGAGGTAAAAAAAAGTTCTAGAAAGGTGACCTGCATGATTAAGGTCGATGGAGTTTAAAGTGTTTCAGTTCTTATCAGGACCCACCAGTAAAATTCACAAGCTTCCTTTACTTTCTTCAACTCAATTACACATGGAAAACGATGGAACCGGTATTTGACATTTTTTGATCAGCTGAAAAATACATCGAAACGTGATAGTAAGGCACTTGCCAGAGTTCGCTAACATTCAGGAGGTGTCTGTCCCAACTGCTCCATGGTGCTAGGTGCTGTATAAACGGAGAGCATTCAAGGCTGTCATGAACTGACTCTAAATGAATTAATGCAAGGAAGAAGAGAATGAGAAATAGGAGTAGCGAGAGAAATTATTTGCATGAGGCTTACACTGAGACCCAGGAAGAGCAATAAATTGGAATTCTTGGCCCTGCTCCAAGTAAAAACTCAGTTCTCTGTGTTACTTTAAAGATCAGTGTCATCCAGTTGACTTCAATGAAACATCTGCTTTCTGCTGTAGCAGATGGACAGCTATTATCATGGCTCAGGTCTCCCCTCTGAAGCCATCCCTCAATAGCAGCAGCAAAGTTCTGAACAGCAACACCCATGCTTACATCCAATTTTCAAAATCATTGCAAAAAGTTGAGAAAAATATTAACAGCAAGGAGACAGATG
Organism: Lathamus discolor; assembly: GCF_037157495.1. Taxonomy (NCBI): domain Eukaryota; kingdom Metazoa; phylum Chordata; class Aves; order Psittaciformes; family Psittacidae; genus Lathamus; species Lathamus discolor. Next base: position 3,604,543 of record NC_088900.1, read on the forward strand.
GTGCCATAATAAAATCCCCTCTCTATTCTTGCTTATTTCCACTGCTTTTACTTATCAAGACAGCCCCCCCAAGCATATTATGTTTGCACTCCACATGTTAGTTCCCTGCCTGCTAGATGATCCAAAGAAAGAACTAAAAACCTTTTAGAGCTGATGGCACTAATCTGATGACCTGACGAAGCTCAAACCAAGAACCAGTTACTAGGAAATAAAGACAAACCATGGCTGCTATCCAAAAGAACTCAAATCTAAACATCTCCTGCTTGCTCTCTCGTAACAGCTCTAATATTTCTTCTACTTTTACTTTGTAAAGGTTGTTCATCATTACTTTCACCTCTTAGCCTCTCTTAAGATGTCACCTCCATCTGTCACAACGTACAAGTGAATCTCAGAAAGCACAGTTCAGGTACTCACTTTTACCTTCCTCCTGAACTCTTATACTTGACATAAGGCTTAAGAACATACATAACTTTCTTTTGCAATCCAAATGGTGCAGTCTCCTCACCCCTTGACTTTTTTGGTTGCCTCTCAATTCACAATCACTTCTTCTCATCCTTCATTTCATTCTTACCTTGGCACTACCAAAAGCAATACAGAAGATGATACGCTGCCTTAGGAGTAGTGGTTTTGCTGAACATCTCAGCCACCACTTCAGTTTGCACATTAGCCACCAGAAAATCATCTCTAGATGTTTGGGCCATTTGGCCACCTTTTACCATTTGGCCACCCTTGACACAGCTAGGACTGTAGGCTTCAGCATTCAACTCTGCTTCTAGGAGCTAAGAATTTCAGTCTTTATTGACTTGTACTTGGCTTCTCCCATACAAATGTTTTCTGAACTTCTTCCATCTCTGCCTTACCGCTGTTAAGCGTGTCATTTTCCATTCTCTCTTATTCAACAGCCTTTACATTCACATGCAGCCCAATTTTGTGCCAGTATCATCTTTTCATTTGTGTCAGCTGGATTACATGTTGCTCCTACCTGCCTCCAAGTTACTGCTCATTTTCTGCGTCAGATAAAGTTATCGCACAGTAGACTGAACAGGTTTGATTCCACAATTGCATTCCTTTATATTTTCAGATTGCTCACCATAAAGTACTGTAATTCTCCTACAGTATAAAGCGTTCATCAAGACAAAAGAGCAATATTGGAGCTGGCACTAAGGGTTATGGTCATCCGTTCCTCCAGCGCAACAGCCTCTTCCCGAGAATTACAAGAACCGACATACCGCACTGAAGAGAAATCTAACATTTATGGGATGAAAAACCTGTCAGTAGGTGAGGCTTTCTCTTTTGTCAGATTAATTGGCAGTCATCTCCTTCCTTTACACACAAGACTATAATCCTTCCAAGACTCCCAGCCTTAGTTAGTTATTTCATTACTGTAATTGGGTAGTCTTCGGGTACTGTTGTGACTGGCGTCAGTAGATGGCACTGTGACATACACTCTCCCAGGTTCTTTTTGCGCGTTAGCCTGCAAGCAAAGGTTTAGTTTTAGGAAATTTTTGTGTGTGTTATAATTAGTTTTGTTTATGCAAGGTTCTGGAGTCCTTCGGGAGCAAACTGTGGAAGCGGCGAGATAATTTGCTTTCTGCATTTGCCCTGCTCTCTGATTGAGGTCACTTCTTAAACCAGAATCAGTCTCTGGGTACCAGTCACAGAGGTTAGGTCGAGATACCTATAAGAAGGGATTATCCTGCATCTTATTTGACCACTCTTGCTCCAAGACTGGCGCACACCAGTCTAAATAGGGCAATTAAACTGGCAACATAGTAGTATTGCCCTCCAGCAGAAAAGCAACCTGCAATGGCCAAGCTATCTTTTTGCCCTGTGACAACAGATATATGTCACTACATTTAGAAGAAGGCTCTGTTCTCCAAAGAATGGCACATGCAGTGTTTCCAGTCCTTTGGTTTCTGAAGTTGAAAGCCTAACATTGAGAACCCAAGCTACAGGAACCCACATAATCAAGTGCCATCGTTAACAAACATCATGCCCTGAAAGACAATTCCAGACCTGATGGATTTTCAAAGATGTTGACTATGGCTGGTCTAAGACATTAAAAACCTGTGGAATGTCAAGACAAATAATAAAATATGAAATTAAAGGCCTCTGAATTGGCTAAATGTGCAACACTTTCAGTGTCAAATGACATAACTCATTTGCCTTCTTTTTTGAGGGAAGAATAACAAATAGTGTTCTATCCATGCTTAAGTTAGGATGCTTGATATAATGATACCTCGAAATCTCAGCGAAGTAACAGAGCCCTATTGAGCTAAGTGCTTTTCAAATATGAGATAATAAATGGATTTTGATGAAAATGTCATCAACTGATTTCACAAAAACCCTTCTCTTTTTAAGGAAAAAAAAAAAGAAAAAAGAAAAAAGAAAGATGGTTTATCAAGTTTTGTACAAAAACACCTTTAGAGCTTCACTGCATTTTCTTCCTCACTTTTAAGCAGCAAATCCACCTCTAAAGTTTTGTCAATGATTTAACAATAAGCAGCATTTGATAAATGAGAATGAAGAGAAATATCAGAAGTATACAAAATCCAGTGTTAGCATAAACATCTTTTGTAAATATAACCATGTGCACAGAAATTCATATACACCTATGCACACAGTGTATTTAGGTGTATAAAATGTCTTTATGACCTCACAGGATGAAGCGTCCTTCATTTCATGACAATTATCATCAATGCTTGATTAGCAAGCATCAAATTGACAAAGAGTCATCAGCAAATATAAATATACATCCTATAAAGTATGGGAAACAGTTATGAAAAGGTGTCACTGAACTAATAGCTTCTTACAGCGCTGAAGCTTGGTAATGTGCTCCTACATGACTTTTTTAATCTGAGGATGTCAAAGAAAGAACAATAGAATTTCCTATCTGACCATCAAACATACTCTTCACACTGCGACTGACCAGTCGTAGCGCCCACGAGACAAGGACAAGTTTGTAAGAGTTGTGAGTTACTACTTACAGGGGGGGGGTTGACATCAGAGACCCCACATATGTAGCAGAGAATTATGTCCCTTTACCATGCTTACAGCTAAAGCATTGGCTTCCTTTCAACTAATAGAAATGTTAGTGCTTAGAGCCTGCATGCCTTGCATTCTTGCAGTAATACAATTCTGTATTAAAATCTATTCCAGTTGCTTGATTTATGAAAATTGCTAAAATGTGCTGCATTCGTACTAAGCTTATTGGATCAAAAGGAAGAAGAGGGAAAAAGAAGAAAGATAATCAATTTTTAAGCAGAGAGAGTCAGAGAGCGCATGCTGATGCCCCTATCTAATATGGGAAGCTTTAGTCCTTATAAAAGTTGCCTGTATCCAAAATGTGCCGGTTTCATTTCCGAAGGCGACGGTGTTTTAGATTTGTTGCAACTTGTGGACAAAGTCGTGGTTGATTTGCTCTCCAGCATTCCTTGGATTTTGTAATATGTCAATACATCATGTTAATGCAAGTTTTTAAAAAAGGAGAAGAGAAAGCAAGAGCTCCCTTCCTTTTTAAGTATGAGTAATCTATCCAAATCCTACTGAGACACACAAAGGAACGCCGGCAATTTTCCCTTTCATAAAATGCGGACTTTCTTTAAATACTTCCTCCCTACATTTTCAAAGCACAGTTGTATGAAATGAAGGGGAAATGACACCCTTACCCATTGAAAAGGAGATTATGTAAAACTGGTTGGAGAAGCCAGCCGTGTTAATGCAAATACAAGTATGATCTTATTCATAAGTTGCTATTGTGCTAGAAGAACATGCATTTCCTAGATGCGTCTACCTAAAACTCTGTGCAAGGAGAAAAATGTTTTTTCCAGGATATGTTACCTTGTTTTGTAAATAAAGATGAAATCCCAATGATCAGTTTGAAGAAGTGAAGGACTTGTTTTTCCATTGTGCTGAGCACTCAATTCCACTTGAAGTTAATGAGAGCAGTCAGCAGCCTTGACAATAAGACACTACAAGGATTTTGCATGGCCAAAGGTGCTGGAGACACTCCGTGAGGAGCCAGGGCTCAGCTCCTTTTCCACTCATGAACTATGTTTTCTTTGAGCCGATAGCAATCACCTGTTGTTTCTAAAGCAGCAACTGGGGACAGCCTGTACCTAGCTATTTTATAAAGTCAAACCCCTACTCTGCCTTTGCAATGGCCAATGCTACCGATTGTATTAGACATAGCCATTCATTTTGCCAACTACTTGAACGCATCCTTCCACTGGAAAAACACAAGCAAGTCATTCCAAAACCTTTCCTACATCCTCCGTCTGAGTACATGCTGCATTGGTGTCCTATTCCCCATAAATGCCACTTGAAGGAGATTTGGTAAACTGTAGGATCAAAGAACAAGATCACTCCAGACTACATTCGAGCTGTAGACCAAGCGATGCGTCAGAAGAAAACAGATCAGAAAGAAAAGCAACCTTTGCAAAACTCTGAAGTCCAATCAAAACCTAGCTCACAGTATAGACTCGAGTTGAAAAAATGAAGAGGTAAGTAATTGAATGTGTCTTTTTTTTTTTCTAGGAAAGAGAATATTGTGCGTATTTCACTGTGGTATACATGAAATAAAGGTAATGCATAATATGGTTGGAGAAGCCAGCTGCACTAGTGCAAACACGTATAATCTCATTCCTATATTGCTGTATGCTGGAAGAACATGTTATGGCATTTCATACTTGCATATGAATACACAAAGTCAATCTGGGTACATTTTTAAAGTCACTTTACAGGGAGGTTGATCCTTTTTCTTATGTTTACCACTTTTTATTCTGCTTGGCTTTTCATGGAAACTCTTTGGTGGCATGAGGAAGCCCAAGGCCTTGGGTATGTGTATTTAACTTTTGATCGGTAAGGAAGGTCTAATTAATCTTCATTATGTGGAGTCTTTTGAAATAGATGCCTGTATTGAGTGCCCTTCCTGTTCAGCTCTGGTCCAGATGAGTTTCTGGCTTGCTTGTAGGACCCTGGGGTCTTATCATACGAAAGGCTGTTCAGCATTCGATGAGGAAATGATTATACAGTCTTTCTACCCTTTCCTACTTACACACATGACAGCTGTTACCAGTCAAAACTGCCTTTTGTTTGTTTGTTAGCTAAGAGTAGCCTAATGGCTAGCCTAAACCAAAAATCCTGTTCAGTTTTAGGAATCAGTACTTCTTCAAAGGAGAGAGGGTTGATTCCCCCAAAACCATCCTTTTCTGCAACAGAGATAATTTCCTTATTTCAAAAAGAATAGTACCAGGCCCTTTAATAGGAAAATTGACCCATTTTAAATTCCTGGGGGTTTGTGGTTTGTTGTTTGGGATTCTTTTTAAGCAATACCTCCGAAAGTTTTAACACTAATTTACTTTGTGCATCACAGCATCATGAATCTGAGATAGCTTTCAGAATAGGAGCTGAGATGCAGAGCTTTTCAAGCTAAAAGAAACAAAAAGATAGTCTAAGATATAGTTTAGTAGTATCAGTGCAAAGACTTTCAGAGCCTGGCTTAATCAGCTGGACCCCAATTGAAGATGCTTGCCAAGGAAAATCCTGCATTGCTCAGGTACACAAAGGCCTCAGCAAGTTATAGAATATATGGGTAAAGCAGGGAAAATAAAAACAAAAATGAATCAACAATACTGTGATTGAAGGTCTGGCTTTTTGGAGACTCATAGGACAAATCTCTACATCGTGGAAATACTGATTTCCAAACATTCAATTACTTGGCTTTTTAGATCAATTTCGATTGGATATAAGCACATTAGACCATAGTCCACAATCTTCACCCGAAGGGTCATGTTTCAAGTGTTTATATAATGTTTGCACTATAACGTGACATGCATCCAACACCCAAAAAAGAGGTGGTGTAGGGAGAAGCTTAATAAGTTTAGGGATTTGCTCTTCTTATTTACTATTTTGACAGAATCAGGGAATGAAAGTTAACTTCCTCTCCTCCTCCCACCCAGTTTATTCTTTAATCTATCAAAAGAGTTATTAAATCTTTTAAAAGATCAAACACTCAGATTCCCCACAAAGGTTGTCACAATGAATTCATTTGCAGAGCTTTCATCCCTTCTTCCCCACTGTGCTGAAATAATGTTGACTATTTTTCGCTGTCTCTCTTGCTTGCTGTAAAGATCCAGTTGCAAAGGTTGTTGCAAGGACTCCATCTCCCACTCTTTTCCCACCTGGCACCAATATATCCTAGAAACTAAGGACACAGGTGGTGATACCTGACTGTTGCTGTGTTGTCCAAGAATGATCTCATAAAAGAAGTCCTTCAAAAGGTGGTTTATGATACTGCAGAGCAGAGAAAAAGGAATAGCAGCAGCAAGAGTGATTCCCAAAAATTCCATCCTTATAAGAGTGCTACTTCTGTTTTAAGAGAGCAGATCTCTTACTGTTTGGCAGCCTGACCAGTACCAGTCAACGCTACATAGAACACCAATTTCCTTTGGCAAATTAAGAGATCTTGAAAGTAACAAAACCACACACCTTACAAGTAACACATGCAGAGATACATCAACAATATTTGTCACTCTACTCAGTTTTATAGAACCAGAGGGTCTTTCCTCTAGAACTTTGCTTTGTAAAGCAAAGGAATGTCCGGTTGATACGCTGGAGGGAAGGGATGCCATCCAGAGGGACCTTGACACGCTTGTGAGGTGGGCTGATGCCAACCTTATGAAGTTCAACCATGACAAGTGCAAGGTCCTACACCTGGGTCGGAGCAATCTCAGGCACAGCTACAGATTGGGCAGAGAAGAGACAGAGCGGCCCTGCGGAGAAGGACTTGGGGGTGCTGGTCGATGAGAAAATGAACATGAGCCGGCTGCAGCGTGCGCTCGCAGCCCAGAAACCAACCGGATCCTGGGCTGCATCAAAAGGAGCATGACCAGCAGGGCGAAGGAGGTGATCCTGCCCCTCTGCTCTGCTCTTGTGAGACCTCACCTGGAGCATTGTGTGCAGTTCTGGTGTCCTCAACATAAAAAGGACATGGAACTGCTGGAACAAGTCCAGAGGAGGCCACGAGGATGATCAGGGGCTGGAGCACCTCCCGTATGAAGACAGGCTGAGGAAGTTGGGGCTGTTCAGCCTGGAGAAGAGAAGGCTGCGTGGGGACCTCAGAGCAGCCTTCCAGTATCTGAAGGGGGCCTATAGGGATGCTGGGGAGGGACTCTTCGTTAAAGAACGGTTAAAACTTAAACAGGGGAAGTTTAGATTGGATCTAAGGAGGAAATTCTTTCCTGTTAGGGTGGTGAGGCACTGGAATGGGTTGCCCAGGGAGGTTGTGAGTGCTCCATCCCTGGCAGTGTTCAAGGCCAGGTTGGACGAAGCCTTGTGTGGGATGGTTTAGTGTGAGGTGTCCCTGCCCATGGCAGGGGGGTTGGAACTAGATGATATTTAGGTAGTTTCCAACCTGAACTATTCTATGATTCTATGATTCTAGGTTCATTACCTTGAAGACTGGTTGTCTTCAAATAAGAGGGTTTTTCAAATAAACTACTTATTTGCTATGAAAACAAGCAAACAAACTAAAGCCAAACCAAAACAAAACCCTTTGGTTTTCCAAATTCTGCCCGAGTTTTGCCACACATAAAATGATTTTTTTAATTTATTTTTTAATTATTTTATGATTGTTTTGTCTTTTATTAGGCTACGAACTTACAGTTAGAGCAAAGCCAGAGGTATTGTGTATCTAGTTTGACAGCTCTACTGCCTGATAGGTCACACTGACCCATGATATTGCATATGCCCTATGATTTAGAGCAGGAAAGATGATCAGTGAGACAAGCAGAGGAGGAATGCAGGGAAGTGTGATGTTAGTGATAAAGGAGAGGTACAGATTGTTTAGTCTCTCACATCATAAATCCACCTCTTAGTGATTACAAAACACAATTTTTAGAGGACTCAAAGAAGGGATAATTCTGTTGTGAAAACCCTGCTCTTTGATCTAAGAGTATCACATATTTCTCTCCGAGCCGAGTCCTAAACTTCCTGTATGACATAGGGAACTATCGTGAGAGCACATTTGGAACCACAGTGTTATCTGGAATAAGTGAAGATACAGAGAAAGCCACATAATAGAATAAAGCCATTAGAAAATGGAATTTTCTGTCATAGGCATCTAACTCCCAGCAATTCCCTTCTATCCGCTCCCCAGCTGTAAAAGGTAACCGACATACATGATTTCAATTCTTGAGTTTTCACTGTCCAAGTCATTCATGTTCTGACAAAACTGAAGTAAGACATTTTCCCAACCCCATCACAGTGGATGCTTGAGACTCTCAAACACATAAGTACACCAAAATAAGAAGAAAACAAATGCACACCTCCAAAACCTCTCTGAGAAAAACAGGACACACGAACACCCAAGCTAAATGAGAGAATGTGACGCTTTCAAATTTGCACTGGAGCTGTTTCATGTTTGCTGGACTTAGGATTCTTGTACAAGCCCATTGCTTGCTTAAAAGCACTCAGCCTTTGAGGAAAAACAGGTAACTTCCTTCCCATATAAAGCGTACAGCATGATAAGAAGATGCAAATAGCCATCACTCTTTTTACAGGTAAAATGAAGGGGATCCAGTCACTGAAAGTTCTGAAGAAGCTGCATTTTACAAGGCTTTGGCTCAAATGTGCAGTTCATTGCCTAATCTCTGCCCTAACCTATTTTGTTTCTGTTTGCAGAAAAGACATTACTTCCTTAGAAAGACAACAGATGTGGGGGTTTTGTTACCAATGAACAAGTTTAACCACACCTGCTTGGTGGACTCCAGTATTATGAATTCCAAATGACCAAGTCAAAATTCAGTGCAGCACCGTAATGAAAAACGTACCATAGCTGACCCGTGCATTAACTGACTTTGCCCACATGGTGAGCTTTCCATCTTTATAAATACAAAGGAGAAACCTTTGGAACAGCTTCTATGAAGCAACAGGAATTCTATAGATCTTTCCATTTCCCCAGAATTGTAACAAGGTTCCCATCTTCATTGGTAATGATCAGTTGTCTAAGGATCTACACATTTTATATGATTTAATACAACCAAAGTCTTACGGCAGTTTGCTAGAAGATAGCTTTAAAAACAATCCAAGAAAAGAAATAACCTTATTGTCCAGTAATCACTTTACGTTCACCAATAAATTCTTCTATTACTGGCTTTATTATTATTAGATTTCATCAAATGATTCCATAGGAGTCTTGATTTCATGCGTCTCTGCATCCAGAAAACATTGATTATATCATAACCGCAGGCTTTGTTTTCTGAAAGGTTAATGTGCTTAAGGACAACGCAATAGGTGGACACTGGAGAGATGCGAGCAAGTATGCTTTCTCCTGTACCTCTATGGAGGAATTAAGGCTCAAGCTCATTTGTTTCTAAATCTCTCTTGACAACAGCTCTGTTGATAGTGAAGAACAGAGCTGTTCTGCTCTGGATGAGAGTCAACCACCCATACTAACTCCTGGAGGCACAGAAGTACTTCTTAAGGATCAATCTTGTTTAGCTGGTTACAGGAATAAGGTCTAAGGCAACTTACTCTATCAAAATTTACAACTTAACAGTTCACAGTTGCTAACTTTCCACTGATTTTCTATGAGATGCGGTGCAGAAGGATAACAAAAATCAAGACTTCAGCTCACGGATAGACCTGTCATTGACCAAATGTTGAAACTGAACTTGTTCCCACCTGTCACTCTCTTGCCTATACTCCAGGTCTCTGCTTTCCTTGTCCCATAGCTGGATGTTCCTATGTTTTGGCTGCTATTTCTTTGTTATTTGCTGCTCCCAGCAGCTGTAGGCAACTATTTTCTCCATACCATCTGCCCATCCTGGATTGCTTTACTCTCTCATGCTGTGCATTAAAAGAGATCTCACACAAAGCTGGGGTAAATTAGCATATGCAGTACTTTTACCTTTGGAGGACAGAGTGGCTCCTAGTTCTGCCCATTCAGGCCAATTCCCTATGCCAATATCCAGAAGTTTCTGGAGCCATCCTACTTTCTACAATCCTCCTTCCCCTGAACATAAACCACCAGGCTTTTGTGGTCTGGTGCACTCATAGGTTCCTCAAATCTAATCACCAAGGTGAACTTCATAGGCTGCTACAGACACATGAGCTCAATAATTTTACTGAGGTCCTGATGGCCAGTGTTGTGCTGCCAAGCAGATGATAGACTGTTGTGCTCCTTCCAGTCCTGCTTTGTCATCAACATCTGTCTGCTTCCCTGGCATTCAAATTGCATTCATCTTTCATACCCAGAATGAACTTTCATTGCATTTTCACTTAAGCATGTAGAGAAAAGTCACCAAGGACAATAGCTAAATTATAACATTTTGATGCCATACAAGATGTCATATTTCTTTGACTTACCAGTACTGAATATTGAAAGAGAGAGCTGATCTAAAGCATGAAGAAACTGAAACAATCAAATATGGCAAGGAAATAAAAAACTAAAGAAGAAAAGGACAATGGAAGTGTCAAGGAAAAAGGAAATAACTGAACATGCTCTTTGCTTTAGACAAAGCAGCCATCAGCCTGGTTAAATACATAAGATTGCACTAGGGAGCAACACAAAACCATGTTTTAATACTAATTCTTAAATGTTAGAATCAAATTATATTCCTTCTTGGCATCTAAGTTCTGTGATGCCTTTAGAAGTTTACTTGACTTACACATACTACGTTTCAGCAAAGGGAAATGTTTCTGGCACCATGGCTGCCAGTCTCTTGAGATTCGATCCTCTAGCTACGTACCTGATTCAGGAAACAACTTGTCTCCTTAAAGAACAATGAGAAGTTTCTCCATCCTCTGAAGCTGAGCAGATACCTCTCCCCACAGTGCCAACAAGGATCTTTATAACTTTACACATGCACCCAATACTAATTTAGGGAGCTGGAAGAGTTGAAATGCAATGCAAAGCAGCAGAAGTCTAGGGAATTCTGAGTTCATCTACAAATTCACCATAACAGAGTCACGGGCCAGAAAGAGCAGCCATGGGAATGATTTACCTCACTTAAAGTTAAGCACATGCCAAAACATTTCCAGGATTTGAGGCCCTAATATAAAGCAACTGCAGACACCCAGCAAGTTGGATGCCATGTTATAGAACTGCAATGTCACGTTGCAATTCCTATCCATTTAAGGGCTGGTTCCAATTTTGTTGCATTAATTTTAGCTTCTCTCTCTCACACACACATCCCCTCTTCCACGACCACCACCCCCCCAAACCGCAGCGCTGTAATGAGGCTGGAATAGCATGTTTATGCATTATATAATGTATGCTGATGTTCATCTAGACAGTATTACAGTTAATAAAGCGAATGCAAAACATGGAAGAAAGGGAAGTGACAGGACTTTAAATGACTAAAACCCATATCACGCGACAGACACTGGAAATCACGTTATCATTACTAGGTTCAATCTTAGTCCGCTTAAAACAGTGATTTTACTCTTGACCTAACGAATGGAGGAACTAAGGCTCAGAGCTTTCTCCATTCTCCTTGCCAGCGAGAAGAGTTTTGTTCTATATCCCATTGCCCTTCCCACACACAGCAGCAGCTGTAAACCCGATGCCATGAAATCCAGGCCTGTGTCCCTGCCTCCCCCACAACTCACTTCAGTGGAGCCAGGATTTCACTCAACATACGGTCTAGAATTTACTCCCATAAATCATTTTGACTGTCAACTCCTTCAGCAGATTGGGTCAGACCCAGAAAAGACTTAGGGGGTCTTCAAGTACCACACTCTCTAAGAGGGATCCAAAATTGCCTTGAGTAGTAGCCAGCTATTCCAGGAGAGGAGCCTCAATCCCATTTCTGCTATCTGAAAGTTCCTGTGTTTCAGTTCTGCAAAGAGCCAGTGTCCAGAACAGACTCCAAGGGGTCCAATAAGCTCAAGATCTGTTGCAGTATGCAGTGTTTAGATGCGCTGATACTAATTCCCCTGGATGTGCTCAGAATGTACCAACCCTACAGTAACTAGCTGGGCTGCTCAAAGAGACAAGTAGATATAACTATTCTCTTAGGGGAAAAAACAGCTGCCAGGTACCAGAGGGTTTAAATAACTCCAGAGCTTTTCAGGAAACCCTGTCCATGCCATAGGCATGACAGTGGTTTGAAGAACCAAGGAAGAGCAGAACAAGTGGTTAGTGAATGCAACAGGGAAGGAGGAGCAACCCCGGGCACTGGTCCCTGCTTTCTGGGTGTTTATTCAGGGGCTGCTTAATGTAAAATGCATAAGCAGTCCTGAATCCATGCATTTATTGTTAATGGCACTTGAAGTCAAAAGCATACTGATTCATTTACTGGGGAATAATCATTTACCGTATTAGCTAATCTATTTATCAATATCAAGTCATTTATTATCAAACATCAAGGGTGGCTGGTAATTATGCAATGTAAACAAAGGATAGAATGAGTAAATAATTGTATTTATTCACAATCCTAAGTATTGAAGAACATTCATAATAGCTGCAAAACACTAAGTCCACTTTAAAGAGATAGGAACATCTCATTCTCCAAATGAGGACTTTGTGATACAGAGACTTTTACTTGGTCACTAAGTATTAAAATACCTATAGTTGTGACTAATTTAGTATTATTGTATGTATGAACTATGTAAACATAAGAAGCATTTATACAAATGAAATAGGATATGTCACAAGGATTCCAAGTACCCCAGTCTGTAGTTTAAATCCTCCTGATATGCACTTCATTGGTTCCACTGAACTCAAAAGAGCTATTCACAAGCATCAAGGTTTTCATACACATATTTACAAGGATGACCAAGCAAAAAGCATCTTTCTGAAGAGCCAGAGATCCAAACACCAGAATGACATATGCCCGAGCAAATAAGTAGAATGAATCTCATCCGTTTTAATTATTTAGATTTAACAATTTCATGTATTAGTAACCTGGGAAAGAAAGCTGTGTTGTGAAAATACTTTTGACTGTATTGCAAAAGTTATAGCCACAGTTATAAGAGCCACATTCCCTCAGAGGACCATGTCTACAATGTCTGGCTAACACAGTGTATAAGAAAAAGCCCTTAAGTACATATAATCTCATCTTCCACTTCCACATTTGTTTATAAAAACCCAATCACCCCAACTGAGCAGTGTTGCTGTTTGCCCTTAATAAACATCTGAATCTGATCAGTTCACTTATTAATTCAGTTCCACGTATACCTTTCAAATGAGATTGCCGTTTAACAGATGATTTACTTAAGCAATCAATATTAAAGGTTCCAAGAACTGCAATTGTCTTATTTCCAATAATTTGCAGCATCATATTGAGGTCACCTACTCCATTCCGTGCTCGACTCAGGAGCTCTGCAACAGCGAGTGCATTTATTGGTCTTAACCTTTGTAAGAGTTATCTGTACCAAGAATAGCACAGCATTACTGCGCACTCAATTTTTAATGGAGTTATAGCAGAAGAACCTAATCTATTCATAGTCTATATTGCTTCAGCACTCACATCCTTCTTTCCTTACACTCTCTGCCATACATAATATATAATGATGCCATATTGTACATCTATGGTATACAAGAAAATATTGGCACATATAGTCCTGATTTAGGGACTCAGGTTGGAAGGGTATCTAAGCTGCTTTCCCACTAATCAATGCCCAACACCCAGAACGCCGAGACTTATTTATTGGCAACTCTACTACCAAAACAACCCAAACCTGCACCACCAAAAGCCTTGTGAATATCACAAGAGGCAGAGAAGTCACCTCAACACATCTTTCAAACTGCTGTAGGGATAAACAAGCAGCTTCTGTTAACCCTCAAGCCAACATATCACCGCAGTAAGCTTCTAAGCAATATCAGAATGCACCAGGGGGCACAAAGGGAGGAGTCTCTTTTGCCTGTGAGCTTTAACTTCATCATTTTTAACGCTGTCATTTCCAATGGTCTCTCAACAGGAAAGCGAAGCAGGAATCAGAAGCTAAGGTGCTTTGCAAACAGCGGAAGAAGAGAGACTTTCTGCCTCACTTCTCCCCCTCCTAATCCTAGTCACCCTCCTGGCATTATCTGAAATGGTACCACACGGTGGTCTCATCAAGAGAGAAAGTAGCAAAGATGCTGAAACCCCCAACTCGCTCCCTCCTCCGCCCCCCACACTCACTGCATGAAGGGGAAATGGTGGGGTTAAGAAAATAAAGTCCTCTCCCAGTAACACTGCCACATAATGAATACAGCATTATTATGCAGAAGGCCTCTTGAGACATCGGCCTAAAAAATTCCACTGAAAAAGGAAACACCTGTTGGAATATTAACTAGGACAAAGTCAAGCAAGGAGAAAGAGGATAGGTGGCCAAGAGGTTGGAAAAACTCAGAGGAAATGTTGGAGGGATTTTTCTCTATGTTTTTAGACGTGTGACATTCCTAACATTTGAGTTCCAAACTGCATTTTCTTCATGCAAGTATCTAGAACTAATGGAAAAGACAAAAGAAAACCAGCTTTAGGTAAATTATCTACGTAAGAGCAGAGCTTAGAAGATATCTAAGGACCATTACAGTTGTGATCACAAGGCTGCAACTCAATACATCACAAGAAGTATGCTGTGACCTCTGCTGTACTTCCCAGATATTCCCCATTTTGTTTTTCACAGGATGCATGGAGAAAGGAGTCTAAGTTCAACCATTTTGCAGTGTTTGCTGCCTGAGTGGGAGATCAGTTGGACCCCATCTTCAATTGAATATTCAATTCAGACTGAATTCAGCAGGACTTAGCACAGATTCGAGAGCACTATAAACAGCAGTCTGCCTGCAAGAGCACTTACACTGTGCTAGGAAACACGATACTTAGTTGTAGTGCACTTGTAGGCACTTTTTTTTCCTCCAATACTTTTATTTTAACGGGAATAATGTTTCTTTCCCCATAATACATCAGAGAAGTACCTTAATCCTCTTGTAAAAGTCCCTGCCGAGCATGAAAATAACGTGTTTCAGAGGTTTAAACTTAACACATCAAGGGGAGGGCTGAGCAGCCCAGTGCTTTGCAGGGCACATACGCTCAGATATACAGCACAGGTCTACAGCCTTCCTATAGACAGGCATGCTCAGCCTCTCTGCATCACAGAGACGACGCCTGATTCTAGAATCAAACCCTTTTGAATAGGCTGGATGCAGAAAATAGCCACGATAGATGTAAAGCACAAAGCTTCAGGGAGCCTCTTTCAGCAAGGCAGCCATTTCCCACTGCCTGCCTCGGGGAGAAGAAAGAGAAGGGGAAAATATAAACCCCCAGCCACTTACAGGGCTCTGCTTTGGCAGCTGAGCAAAAAACCACCGCAGCTCCAGTGCGGTGCTTGCAGATCAGCCCATATACCACACCCAGGATGCAGGGATGCTATCAAACCCTCCTCTGCAGCGTATTGATTATCCGCTATAGCCTGGCTAAGGAAATAATAAATGAGCAAGCAGCCATCCTCAGCCCTATTGACTGGGAGAAATAAACCCTCCAGCTTTCCTTCCTGCCTCTGCTCTCCAAGAAAGCAGCCCCACCCTCCTCTAAGGTGCTTGTGTTTTACACACAGCTCAAGCTCATCCCTTTCGTAATGAGCTGCGGTTTATCCCGATTACCTGGAAAGCACATCAGCCCCTCATATCCAGACGCCTTAATCTTTAACCCTTCGCACACTGACTCCATCCCACAACAGTGCCATGAACAAGACCGGACAACTAATTCCCTTTGGGAATTTCTTATGGCGAATATCAGCGGTTACTCGCATCCCCGTGCTGAAGCCTGAACTACTTGGAACCCTTTCTCAATAACGTACAAGGTTGTTTCTTTACAAGAGCAGCTGCTTTCACGCTCCCAGTGAATATTTTAGCAGAAGCACGTGTGTGAAGGAGAGAGCAGGCGTGTGACTATGGATGGATGCAGGTGAGGACCTACCTATGAGGAGAGCATCCTAGACCAGAGGTTGAAACACTGCCTTGAGTATAATGAGAGTCATACTGGCCTCCAAGCTCATCCGCTAATGGTGTATGTTACCTTGCTTTGCCAATGCCTGTTTCCCCTTCTGCGCTTTGTTTATTCAGACTATAAGTACTCCAGCAGGCACTATCTCCCCTCATGTAGTTATCAAGAATACAGCCAGAGAGGGTGGGGAAATGATCTTAGCTGCTGCCTATAGGCCAGGCATTCTTACACCAAAACTCACAAACAGGCAAAATACAACTTCATCTTGTATTTATGCAAGTAATTGGAGTTTTACTGGGATTTCAATTAGGGGTTGTATGCACACAACCAGGAAAGAGATTGATAAATCCCATTACATATGCAACTGCAAAAGATATATTAATACTACAATAGTAACAAAAAAAAAGAGATAAATTTGTGTTTCTCCTGCCTGCTCACAAGTTTTAACCTCCTTGTTTCAAACAAACCAAGCACAGCCAGTAAAGGCCTGAAAAATCCTTAATTCCATGCAAATTTCAATAAATCAGGGACCACATAAAAGCAAACAATCCTACAAATGCCACCACTGAGAGAAAGACTAAGTTCACTCTTCAATCAACATAAGCAAATCCACAGAGAAAGGGTGCTGCAAGTCAGGCTCCCATTGTTCTGAACAACTACCATTCCCAAAGCTCCACTCTGAAATAGGGAAGAAAGTGGGAGCAACAACAGGAAGATTTTCGCATCCCATCAGCATGGGACACCCATTCCAAGCAGCTCTATAGGGATTAATAAACACGTTCAATGATGTGCTGGTGCAATTCAGGCTTTTCAAATACTGGAAACAAATAACACCTAGTTTGACTTCAACAGTTCCCAAGGGCCCCAAATCTGTCTATGAAGCAGGTCTGTCCTCTGAAAATTAAAAGCTTGCCTTCAAAAATCACAGAAACACACAAATCCACAGGTCCACTGGTACAAAACAGCTTCCAGAACATTCAGTTAAACACGTTTTACAATCAACACCATCAAAAGTCCCTTTGAAAAAGACAGAACGGCTTACCTTGGTGCAGGGAGAACAAGCTCTACAGAAGGGTGCTGGAGCTGGGCTGGTGCAGCAGCCATCTTCATCCCACAATCACTGCTCTCCACACCTTGGGTTCCCAATTTGAAAGCTAATTGCAATCAAACGGGTTTGCTTCCAGGTGTTGTTTGTTTGGCTTTTATACATATATATATATATATACACACACACCGCCTAAAAGAAAAAAACAACAAGAATTTCAGCAATGTTCTTCTGTTGAATATGCCTTTTTTTAATGAAATCTCCTTCTTTTTCATCCTTAGAGCATTACCACACCCAAAATACCCATCACCTGTGGGCTGTAGAAGCTGTAATGACTTACATACTTGAAATGTCCCTTCAAAGCCACAGTGTCTTGGGAAATTAGGCCCGGGAGATCACAAACTGTGACCAGAAGCAGCATTGCAGAGGCAACTTTTGGAGGCATGTCCACACATATCTGACATTTCAGCCACAAAAGGTCCAATTATCGTCATGCTGAATAAGACACAGGGTCAAAAATACAGAAAGAACATGAATTAGAGTCACGTTAAACCACTGTTAACTGGTGTGTGATTATCTATTTAAAACCCAACACTTAAAGAATCCATTTTATAGGTTGGTTTTACTCTTTCTGCATCTTTCTCTGAAAATAAATCACACGTGGCATTGACCGCACTCCCTCCCACAGCACAAGTGAACCCCTGTCCATTTTCTATCCAAACGGTGCCAATTTCTTTGTGCCAATATTCTCGGGCAGGCAGCCATGTACAGGGACCTCACCAGGTCTTGATTCTTCAGGTCTGCTTAGGCAATATCCAAATGTCCTTAAAGGCACTGCAAGAAATCCCCTTTGCTCAGTAACAGCAGTAACTTGATGGCATTTCTGTGGCTCCGTGTCCTCAAAGTCTCTCTCACCTGTGATTTAAAAGGGGAATCTTAACTTTGCAAAGCAAGAAATCCAACAACAGAATGCTATAGCCTTTTAAAACACACGATATTGAGATTGAGTCTAGCAGGAAGAAATACCCAGTCCACAACCAGACCCTAAGTCTAGGATCACCAAAAATGATGCGGAATGTGAAATTTAACCAGGGTAGAAGCAGAGCTCCGTAAAAGAGAACAGTGCACAGGACCATGAGTTCTCAAAAGACATCCAGGTCTTTACCTTCTACCTTTAGCCAGTTACAGGTATCTAAACCTTTAGATTCCCTGTGCTATGTTGAGTACGCAGGAGAGGAATAGGAAAGGCACATGGCTTGAATGCAGAACACTCTATTTTTCTCCTCTGTGACTACGAGCACATTATTTAGTCACTTGGTGACTGTTTTCCCCCTCTGTGGAAGAGAATAATATTGAATACTCACTTTGCCCACACAGCATTGAGCAAAAACTGTTTTAAAAGGTACATTTTCAAGCACGGTAGCATCATCAGAAGTTCCATCCTGGGTATCATTCTGCCCAGACACTCAAGCAGAGCTTTAATTCGAGAGTCAGGGGTTCTTTTTCCTGCTTGGACAGATTTGCATTATGGGGTAATTAATTTTGATCAAGGCCTTTCAGAATGTCACAGAAAAAGGCACAGCATAAATGGAAACCCATTCTTAATACTGCTGAGATGAGGCCAAGGAAAACAGATCTGGATCAGAACCTGTATAGCTCTAAGCCTTGGGGTTGCTCGAATCTCTCATGATAGTAATTAATGAATGAAAGTGCAAACATTTGTTTTGCAGACAGGAATTATTACCTTGATATGAAATGCCTGAAATCACTTCAAAGCAAAATATTTAAGTTGTAAATATGTCAGAGCACACTGAAAAGCATTTGAATTTAATCTCCACAGTTGTGCTCTGCACTTAGCTCTTCTTGTACTGCTTTTATTATTATAATCCTGATAAAGGCACTCTGAGGTGAGAAACAGAGCTTAATAATTCACACCCAGTTGCAAAAGGCAGTACTTGGGCAAAGCTCTACTTGTGAATTATTACACCTGAAGTCACATCCTGGAGCACGTCAGCCACAAAATCTCATCTAGGTGGTGGGAGAGGAGGAAATGGATAGGGAAAAGGATGCTGCGAGGACGTAAATCCATTTTAAGAAACAACCTACCACTTAAGCATGCCTGTTCAGGTGCCCTCTGGCAGAAAACAACCCAGAGGGTGGGAGCGAGGGGAGAGTGCAGGTGTAAGTCATACAGGGAGAATTCAGCATCAAACCGCTGTTGGTTACATCAGCCTAGCAACTGTTTATGCAAACAATCCGGCTGACTCATTAAAGTACTGCTCTGATCAGCTATTAACTGTAACTGACAGATTAAGAGGAGAACAGCATGAGACAGATACTTCAGAAGTGAGAGCAAAACATACTGGGAGCTTAATCTATGTTTTAATTCCAGCACCCTGCTCCCCGCCCCCATCGTTCTCCTTTGTCGCAGCAGCTCCGCGTGGCACGGCTCATATTGTGTAGTGCATATCTCGGCGCCCACCTAGGCAGTTCTGCATTCTCAGCAGCACCCAGTGGCACCCACATGTTCGCTTGGCATTCCAGGGAACCCGTTGCAACAGCCACACATTCTTCCTCGCCTTTCCGAGGGCTTCTTAGATCACAGATGCTCTTGGTATCACCCACTGTGCTTCAATACTTCTCATGTCCCATGCACATTCTTCAGGGTCTAATCCTTTCAGATAATAGAGCTTTCCTTCAGATGCTGCCTGATACTGATGAAAAAAAGGCTGAGATAGATGCTTGCTCTTTTTCATTTCCCTAAGCTGATAGACAGGGCTTGTCAAATGCAATCAAGAAAAAATAGCTCAAAACCTGCTACTGTTCTATTACATATTTCATGTTCCCCGTGTAGCAGGGAAGTCCCAGTCCTAAAGAACTCCCACTTTGAATTAGAAAAACCTGATAAAAGCCACACCTGGTTCTCACACAGCCCACAATGAATTTGGGGAACTCAGTGCCACTGAAGGTTACAAGGACCATTAATAAAAAGGGCTTTTAAGTGCATGTAGACTAATAAATAGAAGAAAAGCCCACCTGGGCCAGCAAACACAAAAGCTGTAGGTTGCTGGAAGTGAACACCTCATTCTGGGAATCTGCAAAGGCATTACTGGCATTGCTCTTGAACTCTGAGCATCAACTACTGGCCCCTGCTAGAGGCTAGCAGCTGGCTGAGAAGGACCTTGAAGTGAGCACAACACAGCTGCCCTTATGGACAAACTCTATACAAACAGCATACTGTGCTAAAACCTGTAAGGCTTTCCATACTGCCCTCGTCAAGGTTTGGAGCACAGTGGGCATGGGATAAAGCCAACAGCCAGGACTGCCTTAAATACTGACTGAGGCTTTGCCCTTCCCCTTTTCCTACCCCACCAGGCTTGAGTCCAAATATGGAATCATCGCAAACCTCTCTTTTTTGGGGGGGATCCCGAATGAGAAGCAAACCTTAAGTAAATGCACCTTTGCACTACAGAAGGCAAGCTCAGTGATAAGAATTCCATTTCCTTTTCATACAGGCCACATCCTTCAAGCACTCTATGTGGAGCCCAGGTACATTACATGGCATCACCCATGCCTGCCTCCTACCCTAAAGCCTTCAATGAGGTGACTGGCTCTCCATCAAACCCAGACCCCAGAAATCCCTGCCAGCCTCTGATAGTGTCAGGCTGGCTTCAGCCATCATCCCCTTAAACCTCTTCCCTCTCCTGTGTCATGGAGGAGGCACCACTAATAGGGCTACACAGCAATTAGGCATTAAGCCTGATATCCCATTAATAGTTGCCAACAGCAGATGCCTACTGAAGGGTAGGAGAGGAGGGTGAGTGTACACTGCTATTTCCACAACACGCTCCTCTGGTTTCAAGTGGTCTGCACTGACTTTGGGGCAGGGGTGGGATCTTTATCCTTAGACTGTAATTTCCTTTCTTGCTAGCAGTTAGCCCCCGGTGCACCTCCCCTGACTTAAATAAGAAGCTCTGTGAATGATGGGGTGTATAAGCTGGTCACCATCTTGCCCATAAATATTACCCAAAACACTTTATTTCCTGCAGAGATAAGAATATCTTCCATCTTTATAAGTTCCACATTGAAATCAATATGGTCTGCATTTAAAATGCACACACAAACATGCATCTATCTATATATATACACTGTATGTTTCAATACATACCATATATATAGTATGTACTTCCACATTGTGCAGGATTAAGTGCATGTTTCCACTGAGAAATGAATAAACAAGCAGCAATTTCTCAATTTCTCCCTGCTGTGTGGCAGTGGTGAAAATTGCTTAGAAATGGGACTATTATAAATATTCTATATATAACAACGCATCCTAGAGGAATGGGGGGGGGGAAAAGGGGAGAAGGTTTGTATGCCTGAAAAACGTGAACACAAAGGAGGGTATAGAAACACATCCAGGCATTTCCACCTCGGTGCTATTTATAGCTATAGTGTTACGAGGTGTTTGTTTAAAGGGGCACCGGTGGAGTATGGAAGGACCTAGCCCTCCTTCAAGGAGGCATGCAAACAATATTAACTCGGCGAAAGAAAAGCGTACTAATCCAGCCTGAGAAATTGTGGCTGTTCTTGCCTTTTATGCCTGTGTCTGTAAGAATTGAAGTTTTATACAGCATTTGCTTCCTCATTAACACTTTTATTCCTGTAGCCTGAGGAGGTGGAGCGCTGGTTTTGGGATCAGGCCCCAAACTGAAGCAAGAAGAAAGAAGGGAAATTAGCAACCATTTCTGCCACCACCCTTCCCCAAATTCCCCTTCTTTCCAGCAGGCACTGGCAAAGGAGTCAAATTGCAAAATGTTCTGGTTAGCTCCGCAGTTGGTCGAAAGTAAAAATGAGAAATATTCACTCAAACGCTGCCAATTCTTCTGTGAATGTTTTTAGTTTTGAAATTCAGGAGAAATATTGAAATAATTGGGATTAAAAAGAAAAAAAAATAAAAATCCAACAGTCTCCTCAGAGAATACTGGGCTTCTGAAGAGTTATAGTACAAACCCCTGAAGAGATCCCTATTGTTCCCTTGTGAGATGCCATATGGAGTAGGAGGGGTGGGAACTCAAGGGAAGAGTTATGACAATGAAAAACAAAAACACAAATAAAATAAAGGAAGTTCTGTGTTCTCTGCAGGGACATGACTAAGGACTCACCAGTCCCGCCACAAGACATCGCTGCTCCTCGAGCATCGCAGGGCTAAGATGGCAACAGCACTGGAGGGTTCCTTCAGCCCTGAGTTTTCCTAGCTAATGTGGAGGCCAGCAAGTGAATGAGGCCCTCCGGCTGGATTTGCCATGCTCTAGTCAGCACTTTGCCAGCTCAGCCCCACTGACCAGACAAGTTCTGTGCGTTTTTATTCAGAAGAGGTAATTGTGGCTGCCCTGTGACAGGAAAAAGATGTTCTCCCACACTCCTGCTTTGGGAAGATGTTGAATCAGGGATCCTGTGGCCATAACTGGAGTGAAAAGCTGTCTCAGAGCATCCTATGCTGCTCGGTGTACAGGGAAGACCTGTTTCTTGCTCTCCTGGAAAGCTGCAGAGGCAGTGACAGGCAAGGAGCCCCTTTTTGAGGCTGCTCTGTTGGAGCCCATCAAGTATTTCCAGTTGTAACGTGCTCTTCCCATGTTAGCTGACGTGCGGGTCCTTACACAGTGCTCCAGCCCATTAACTCCTAGCTCGCAGGCATGAAATTTGCTTACAGTCGCACTGACGCTAAGAGAAAACCACGTTAGTAATAAAAACACCCACTCATCCAAGAACTGCAGTGTGGTAATGAATATCTCAGTTCACTTTTAAGAGGCTATCCTTTTTGCTATTGCAGCTGATAGCTTTTTTAATAAGCTTATAAAACCCATCTGAAAGAAAACTGGTTCTGTCTCTTCGAACTTAATCCAATGCAAAGTGGAAGGGAATAGAGCTAGGCTTACGGGCTAGGCTCACACCAGGTTAATTCGGGATAGCAATATCAGGAGATGAAAAGGACACCGTGCCTGGCAGCAAACGACCATGCAGGAGCCGGGGTACCATCAGTTCAGGGGCCTGCTGCAGTAGAAGCAGGTCTGGGGTGGCAGCAGATAGCAACAGCTCTGCACCACACCTCCATCTCCTCCTCCCTCCCAAAGCTTCAGATTCACCCATGAGTTTATTAAGGCTACTGGGTCGCTAATCCTAACAGCCTTGTTTTCTGTCTCCCAACGGGCTTGTTGACACACAAAAGCTGTCCTTGCTTTGGCTCCGCAATATAGCCTGGAAATAGAGTACGGGCATGCTTATGGGTTGGGGAAAGACTCACAGCAGTATAAATTACTTTTACACTGGGACACACTGAGTACTGTGCTGTGCCACTGTTGCTGGTTTTGTGACAACAATGCTTATGTCTATATAAAAACTGTATAGAAATCTAGCCATAAAACAACAGCTATCAGATTCTGTGCTTAATTACATGTTTTAATTGTTTAACTGCAGAGGCATTTGGCAGTCATAAATACACACTTAAAAAAAGAAAAAGACTTGAAAGAAGTTGAATCAACCTGAGAAAATAAAATATCATCCTACGAAATGCTTGATATATTGTTACTTTGATAAGTTCAAACAAGTGTGACTCACTATACAACCATTCTATCAATTCTGAACAAAAAACTGCATGGGATTATTATGCTTTTAATCCAAAGAGCCGGGTATTTGGAATTCCTCAAGCCCTTTGTGGTGTCATATTAGCTAGGCCAGTCTCTCATGAAAAGAATGTATTGTTGAATAGAGTTGAGTCCGGATCTCTGCTCCATTGGGTTGATAAAATGGCAGTTGATTTAAAAAGAACCAGCTTGTCTGGAGAAAGGATTAGCAGATTAAGAGACTGCATGTAATTTTTTTTTATGTAATGTAAAGTTACATTTCATAACTAAAAGGGATTAATTAAAACATTAATAGAAGAAGAGATGTTATTTTTCCAGGGACAAATGCCTCACCACACATATGAACATTCACTTTAGTTGCTGCTGCCTCAACAGTAGGAAACGAAATGCTATTCTCTGCAAGTCCGAGTTGACACAGAAGACAGACAAGAGGTTTGTGTGGTGGCTCAGCATTTTATTTTCCTGTTGCACCCATCTGGATTTCGAACCAGAGAAAGATTTCCCTGTGCAGGGGTGTAAATACCCACACACACATTTTACCCCAATCCTTTTTACCTGCATTGAGCAACAGAGCAAAACTATTTTGCCCGATATATTTTATGCTCTAATACGATGCTTTTCTTTGTGCTTTGTTTCTGCTTTTTTAGAGATCTGATTCTGCTTCTCTGCATGTAGATTTCCAGAGAGTTAACAGCAGTTTTGCAGTAGGGAAAGGACAGGAATGCCAGTGCCCCGTTCGGCAAACTTTGGCCATAAAATCCCTACCTGAGTACAGTTTTAGCACTGTTTATATTGAAAAGTTCAAAGTAAATCCCACCAGGAGGAGGTGGCAAGAAGCTGTCAGATTCACTGCCCGTAGCACCAAGTTTCGGCTCATCTGAAAATCCCGGGTTGGGGCTTTGCTGTTTTTGTTCTGGTTTCTTTTCTTGCCTAGGAATCAAGTTTTGCCTCTTGAATTTTGGACTCCCCAGGTTTCTTTTGTGAAGGGATCCAGGGGCACTAAGCAAATCTGTGCTGGGAGGAGGCACCCAGTGGTGCACAACAGGCAGCCCCCAGCACTGCACCCCCCCCAGACATCCCCTATATCCCCAGGGCACCTACTCATCCTGCCCTCCCATCTCAGCTGAGGATGGGCTTCCCAAACGGGACAAATGCTGCTTGTCCGCTTCATTTAAAATAATAATAAATCAAAATTCATCATCATTTTCAGACCTTTCATGACTGGGCAAATAATTTGGGAATTGTGCAGGAGCCTCATCCCCTCCATTAAGAACAACCGCAAATAATCTCCCTCAGCCTGCCATTTATTGCTAGCACTTAAATATACCTGTGCAGTCAATTTTAATTGAGTGTTATAAACTTGTGCAATTACCGCCTTAAGCATCCGTGTACAGATGTGCATTGATGATGCCATATTGCAATTATGGGAAATCTCAATTCGCTCTTAAACCACCCTCCCTTTCACAAGACTTTGGACAATATGCTATAATAAAAGCTATACGTTGCCATATTTAGTTAAACCAAACAACTAACTTATTACAGTGATAATCAGATTGCAGAATAAAGTACATATCTCCTCCTGGATCACAACAGAAAACCTTAATGAGGAAATTTCTTCCCTATCCTTTCGCTCAGTCGCTATTGAGCTATGCCCCAAAGTAGGAGCGTTGGTGCCGGTTCTTTTCTAAGAATAGCATCTCACCATTTTCCTGCAGATGTTTCCATTCACTGTACAAATGGTCAATGAATTTTTCAATCCCACCAGATTCCTGGCCTCAACCACGTCAAGAGACAAAGAACTCCGCAGGTTTTTGTCAACTGTACAAAACCCAGTTCTTTTTAACCATTTTGAATGTACTACCATTCACCTTCTCTGCTCCTTTTATTATTTACTTCTATGTTCTCTCATCTGAACAATCTCTTTCAAGAAATTATTCTTTTGAGAACTTCTGCAGGCGTCTAATTATTTCTGCTGTCCATCTCCCAGCTGTTTCTATTTATTCTGTACCCTACTTGCATAGCAGTGACCAGTATCATGGGACACGGATATAGTATCTTTACATTTGCAATATCATGTTCTATGCTAGTTGGGGTTTTTTCCCTCCCACTTCACCGGTGTTTTTCTTAGCCACTGTAAACTGAACAGTGATACCATTGAACTGTGCAGTCACAGACCTCTTTTTTCCCTTCAGTGATAACTTAGATATGGGCTGTCCAAATACTCTTTTGAAGAGACCCTTGGATTGTCAGCCAGGAATTTCCACCCTGCCCCTCAGGTTTCCCTTTTACTATGCAGGGTTCCATTGAAACCATTCAGCCACCTCCAGCTTACCCTGAATCAGCTTTTCCTGCCTTACTTTTTATTTTTCCAACTCAACAGTAAATATATTTAAGTGATTACCAAACCCTAGGCAGAGCACCGATTTCTTGCTACGTTAAAACCAGTCTATTTACTTCCTTTCTTTGGGGTGTGTATGACGAGAGCTTTTTATCCACATCAAATCCACAGCAGTGCTTTACCAGTCAGCCCTTGGGTACTTGGCTTCCTTAGTAGACTCTTGTTAGGGCTTTTGTCCAAAGACTTTCTGCATGCCTATAAAATTAACGTCAACCAGTTCTCCTTTATTCACTAGTTTGTTGACCTGTTCCCAAATGTGTTATAGAGACATGAATTTCCTTTACAGGAGCCGCACTGGTTCATCTGTATCGCATCCAGTAGTTTTTACCGAATTCTATTTTAAATAATCTCTTCATTCAGCCTGCCCAGTGCTTAATTAAGCCTTGCTGATTTGCAATATGCAGGATGAACACTTCCAAAGAGGCAGCCTTTGCAGGCTTCCCATCGAGCAGCTGATTTGAGCAGGATTATCACTTTTTTTTCCCCCAATAGCTCAGTCACATCTTTCACAAATCACAAGTATGTGCTTTTTAGTCCTCGGAGCTTCTTGCTCTTCTAGTGTTACAGGAGCAGATAGGAGCCATAAACCAGGCCTCCACAGTGTTGAAAGCTGCACAAAAGCAAACTAAAAGGTATCATCCATCTCAAACCTCAGTGCTTCCTTCTCTGCCACTGCATTGCATCTTCCCCTACTATCCACTGTCACAAGAGTTAATAGGTAGCTAAGGCTTTTATTTGTCTGCAGTACTGTTACTTTACTTAAGTGTTTCTCCTAACATTCGAGCGTAGCAAGTATTTCCTTTGCAGTCCCCACTGTTTCTAGCAAATCAATAAATTCACTGCAAGTTGTTTGTGTCTTTATGTGCTCTTCAAATTCCCCATTAAGCCTTTCTAATTTCCATCTTGTATTTTAGCCAGTATTGTTTATATCCTATTCTGCTAACGTCACCGGGGTTGTTTTTCCATTTTCTGGTGATATTTGTACTGTGAAAAGCGCAGTCTGACGGGATTATTACCCCTTTTTAAGGTGCTGCTGAAGTCTAAGGGATGAATGGCTGACAGTATTAACACTACATTCAAATTGTCTAGCGCGATCCATTGCAGGGAGCTGTTGGAGAAGTGCAAAAGAATAGTAAAAAATCGTGCATTAGTATTAATTAGATCAGTCCTCCCTTTAGCACATAACCTGTAGGAGTCAGATTCTTCCATCTTGGAACCACAGTAACAGCAGTAACCTTAGGGTTAAAGCTTTCTACAGCTCTACAGAGCACCACGATAAGGCTTCAGCATATCCTTATATCATTTTATGCAAGCCAGACAAGGTGATTTATAAGTTATTCTCCCCGAGCTTCAATTAATTTCACTTAGGACATTTTCACAGTTGTACAATAAATGTTTAAATTAAGACATTTCCCTGCTCCCCACCCTGCCATGGAATGGAACTGAATATTAACTGGTTATTGGGTGCCATTCATGGCTTGTGCAATTACAGATAAGAACATCGATCTGGCAGGAAAACAAATTGGCTCTTAAAAGAGGGTGGTTTGGATCTGACAGGTTAAGATGATTAGGCATCTCTCTAATGGATTCTGTATATTACTCCTGGACACAGGCAGGAAGCAGACATCCACCCCACTCCTGGGTACCAGACAATTACCTGCCCTCATGCAGGAAACCCAAATAGCAAATTACCTAGTAGCTTTCAGGCCAGTTTTTGCTCCCTAAATGAACCTTCTTGGTTATCCTCTTGCAATAGGAGTTCATAGTACTGGGTAGATAAGGCCATATTTTAAGGGAAATATAGAGCAAGTGACACCATCTAATAGCTGGTGTTCAGAATAACCCATGCCACACTGACAGTATCACCTACCTGGATTCTCAAGAAAAGAGAGGGCTTCACAACACAGACAGGTCTGAAAGGGTCTGGAGAATCTTTCATTACCTTAGAATTTACAGAAGGACATTGCTGCAGTTGTGAGAGAAAGATCAGGACTATTACACTTCCTCTATCTCTTCCTTGCTCTGCAACAAATCATGTACCTTTTCTTTGCCTCTTTTGTCCTCATGGAGCAATAAAACACAGGAGACGGAGGCGTTTACTAGGAAAGAGACATTCTCAAGAAATCAGAGTTTTGTCAAAAATGCAAGCTTGCAAAATCAAAGTATTTTCCAGGGAGGGTTTGGGTTTTCTGCAGATGGGACATGACCCAGGGAATCCTCTCTGATTTCCAAGCATAACACTGGAGAGCTGCTAAAAACTCTGACTTTCAGGCTGGAGAAACCCACCGTTAAAGCTGACCCAGCGGAGTGCCTTAGATCTGGGACCTCTGGGTTTTCACAGCAGTAAACCCTGGACCTGCCCTTGGAATTAATTCCAACTAAGGGAGGACAGTAGACCCTGGAATTTTTATTCCCTAATAAAATATGAAGTTACCAAAACACTCAAAACTTCTGGGGACCTGAATTACCCGCATCCTCCCACATCATAATAAATATCAAGCCTATACACGTATATATGTATATGCATCCTAGAAAAGTGAGATTCTGAAGCTTTACAAGCAACAGACTTAACTTCTCTTTAGGAGAAAGTCCAATGTCCAATCTCAAGCATGGTCACCAGCAGCTGTACCTTTGGCAGCCGTACCAAGGCATTGTTCTAGTTGCTCAGCTATACTTGGGTTTAACCAGCCTAAACTATACCCACACCAAGTTGGCACCGGCCAAAAATGTGACCACAACAAAGATTAGTCTGGAAATAACCGATCTATAGTTCTGCACATCTCCTGGGTAGGACAATCAATTCTACCCATTCCTTGTCAGCAGAAAGGTCACTAGTCATGTTATTAATGTGCTCCAAATATAGGCTACAGATTTCCTTTGCAATTGCTGCCTGGTCTAGTCTTTCCCCACAAAGACAAGTCTTCTCAATGGTAAGTATTCTATCATCTATCTATGACTCTTACTGTAAGGGCTTGAGAAATTAAATGAAAGTCACCCTAGATATAAGTAATATTATTCACAACACCCAAGAATGGTGTTTACACACAGATATCTCAGTCCCTGTTGCTGGTGGTGGTCCCATTACTATCAAGGGTCCCACTTCAACCTGGACAGAATTATACACACAGATGGCTTTCTATCAAGGATAAATTTGGCCCAGACTGACAATTCTGTCATATGGAGAACTGAGTTTTTTGATTGCGGCACTAGGCTTCAATTTGATAATATAATCTTATACTGGAAAATATCCTGTTCCCAACTATGTGACATTATCACTGCTATGCTTTCTCTCTGCCTGCCCACCCACCTCTCTCTCCAGTCTCCATTGGATTAGCAACACAGTCAGCAAAACAAAAAAAAGGCTGCTATTTTGATTTTGATGATAGTCATAATGAAGCATGACTCGTCAGAAGGGAGCGCGAATTCCTATCACACCAGACATTCAGCAATCTCACTACAGCACATCAGGAATCAAATTCCTCATGGGGAGAAGCCTCATGGAGGAAAACAAAACAAATCAGAAATCAAATATCATCAAATAGCTACATTCCGTTGCTTGAAATTCAGATTTGGGTTTATAACATTTCCGCATGATTCGCAAGGTGGATTTCTTGGAAATCTTGGTAGATTTCCTTCAAGTATTGACTTCTCTTACAGAGTAAAGCACACAAAAGGGCTTGAATGTTTTTTCCACCTTCAAATTTGATGTTTTCGGTTAGAGAAATAGCAATATTTTGAAAAAGAATGAGAAAACATGAAAATAATTCTCCATTTCTCCTCATTTTATGAACAATCATGCTCAGAGTTTTGGAAAACCCTAATGAAGTCGCAAAGACAAAGTGGCTCCTATTTTTTCCTCCAGATTCCTCCCCTGTGTTGTGGGCCATCTGTAGCTACAATGAAAGACATTTTCCACTCAGTTAATCCAGAGACTAAACCTTCCCAAACTCTCTACATGTTTTGTGTTAAGGATACATTCTGAGATCCTGTTATCGGTGCAGCTTGAGATACTGCAGTGACATAAAATCTTGCAGATAATACAAGCTGAGCTGCATTCAGAAAGCACCTGATAAAACCAGCAGAAGTTCACAAAATCCACTTTGTAACCGAATGACCTCCTTGTCCCTCCCAAGTCCATGGCTCCTTCTTGACATTTTATGAGCAGTTTGGCTTTAGACTTGATCCAAAGCCCTTGAAATCATTTGAAAGATTCCTATTGACCTCAACAAGCCTAACATCAACCCCGAAGACTACAAAGGAGCTGTTGCATCTTTAAAATACAAAGATGAAGATGTGCGCCAAAAACGTTTCATAGGTACATCTGCCACTTGTCCCTTGCTATTTCCATGGTGTCCTGGAAACTGACTGCAGCGTTTGACCATAAACCTCTATCTTGTTCTCAGTGCTAAACTCAGTATCTGATTCTGCTGTAGTAAAACCAGTGGCAGAT
The DNA here is from genome assembly GCF_037157495.1 of Lathamus discolor. Taxonomy (NCBI): domain Eukaryota; kingdom Metazoa; phylum Chordata; class Aves; order Psittaciformes; family Psittacidae; genus Lathamus; species Lathamus discolor. Next base: position 3,635,009 of record NC_088900.1, read on the forward strand.
TTGCCAAAGAGGTAAAAGGAAGGAGGGTCAAACCCTAAAAAAAACATGTAAGTCTTTTGACTTAGCAATGCTGCATGTGCCATCCTAAGTTCTGCTCATTCTATAGCAAAACATACAAAGTAGTTTTAGTGCAGAATAATCACAAGGAGAAACATTGTAAATTCTAGCAGTGAAATGTGATCAGGATAAAAACCACAAATGGACCCAAAAAGTCACTGTGTCAATTTAAGCCAGATTCATTAAAATACACGCACAATATTACAAGTTTGGAGTAGCGCTGGGTTGGGCTTTAACAACATAAAATCACCCCATAGGGCTTTACAAGCTTGACTCCTCATAGCAATATAGACAGTTTGAAATATTCACCTGAGTACCCCACAACATCAGTCAGGAACATCTCTGATAGGCATCACCTTCACTGAGCTTCCTCACAGTATTGCTGCCAGGAGCACAGTTATTCCTTCTTTAGATTAAGTTCAAATTGGGCCTGATAGTTGCCTAATTTATTTTTCTTTTTAATTGAGCTGGTCCATTTATATAAGTACATTCAGTACTCATGAAAACAGGCCTATTGATCAAACCTGACCTATTTTCTTGGTCCACCCACCATTAACGTACCATGCAGCAGCAGTAACACAAGCCTCCGCCGCCTGCTCCATCAATATCCCTCATTTGCTCCAGCAATGACAAGATGCATGTTCGGTGTCTGAGCCCTGTTCAATCATTGATCTTATTAATAAAATTGTCAATGGGAATAGGTGGGTAAATTATTATCAATTGTAGAGACAGCTTTTGTAACAGACACACGTCCTACTCTGCTGTCAGGGCTGAAAGCAGCAACTCATTTTTCATAGGCCATAGAGCAGGCAGCCAGTGATAGCTCCCTTAGGTAGCAATTCTGCATATTCAAATGAAGACTGTAGAAATTACATGTAGTAACTGCATTTACCTAGAGAGATCCCTGCACTGCTTAACCCCATAGCACTTGAGCATTTCAATAGAGTTAAAAAACCTATCCCCAACATATCGATGAGGAAAATGATGATTAACTCTTCCTTTAACGGAATTGGGCACGAGCACAACAAGAGACTCAATAATGCCACGGAAAAGGCAGGGTCTGAATTCAGATCTCCTAAAGCATAAGCTAGAGTTATAATGCTTTGCTCCCTATCCCTTTTTTGAAGGGAAATATTGGGAAAAACCACATCTGTTCAGTGGAAAAGCTTCAGAGCCCTGCTCCAGGCCCCATGGTCATCCAAGCCTTCTTTAATATATTTCTTTATTGGAAACCAGCACCCATATTCCGAGGACTTGAAGTCAGCATTCTGTGTGACACTCTTTCTTCCCAAATAATATTGCAGAAATTTGGTATTTATCAGAAGAGATTAATTGAATCCCAACAGCACTGGACATCAAATGAAGGAACAGGGCCCCTATTTATCTCTTAAAGTTCTGAAAATGAAAAACATCTAATCACTAGTTCCCTTTGATGAATGCCTCATTGTTCGCCTCTACGGAGAGGCATTTCATATGGCACTGGCAATACAGTGTTGCTGGGAAGGGGGGGTGGTGGTGTTACAAGATTGCTTTGAGAATTTAAAGATAATTACATTTACATCCAACCAGAAAGTATAAGTTTCCATGATACAGTATTTTCTTCTTCCCCTCCCAAGGAAAGAAAACCCCACTTTCCTAAGGTGGAGCAAGCGGAAACTAATACAATTAAATACTTTGCTTTGCCTGCCAAGGACATTTGACTGCTACTGTGCTACATCAGGTATGTAATGAAAGGCAAATGACAACGAATCTTAATGTGGTGGGGAGCTTGGGTAACTGTAGTTTTATGTCAGGGATAGCCTGCTAGAGAAAAGCTGCATTGTATCTAGGATTAGCAGAACTGCAGGATTTCATTAATGACCGAACAGCTTTTTAGCAAAACAAAGATAGTTAGGGAGTAAAAAGAGAACATGACTAGAATGTGTACCACTAATTGGAAATGTATATTATCTTCACTTTGTCAGGGAGGAGGCACCAGGGTGCTCTATAATGTCATCTGGACATTGTCAATTTGTACAGAAGCTTTCCCAGGTTGGACTATGAGACAGCAACAGTTGGAAGTGGCCGGGTGTAAAGTAGACACATTTAACAGGAAACATACTGGAGTCAGATGGGAAACGGGTTCCTATCCTGCCAGCACTGAAGATTGCAACCCTCCACCTCCTCACCCTCCTGAACCAAGAAGAAAGGGACAACCGCAGCAGGTTGCGCACACAGATTGGATTTCTGCCTTTTAAAAAGCCATTCCTCTTCTCAAACTATAAATTACGTTTGCAAAATGAAATGGCCTTTCAGAGCATCAAGTAGACTTCCTCTTGGACAGCTATGCTTTTTTCAGACCTATCAGCGACACTTTCTCACAGGCAGCTTCACTTCCAGTAAGTCGTAGCTTTCATTTGCAAAACAAACGTCACTGGAAAACTACAACTCTTATTCTACGTGTATAGTACCTGGCAGCATCCGTTAAAACCAGCAGGAATTCCTGCACTGCTCCTTCAGGGCTAAGCTCCGTTTTGGCCTACGTTTCTCAGTCTTTAATTCAGTCGCTGCCACGGAACCCGGAGCTATATTTTAACCTGTGAAACATACAAGATGGTTATGGTCATATCCAGCAACAGTTTACTCAGAGCAGTGAGGAAAATAAACGTGGAAGGATAACAAACCTCCCCTCCCCTTTTTCTGCACAACCTGGAATTATTCAGGGCCAGATCCTCCCCGCGTTCTGAGCTGCCTTTGCAAGGCTTGGGGGTGTGAAATTTACACCCACTCAAATGCTTTTCTACATGGTCAGAGTGGTGTAAAATAGCTCAAGTCAAATGACAATTAAGCTTATTACTTGAGACAGCTTTTTTTCCCTTAAACTCCTTGCCCTTGACCACTAGGCATAAGAGGGTTTGGGGGGGGAAGGGAGGAAGAGAGACTCAAGACAATTTTGAAACAGTCCAGTACTTTCCTGATCACTTTGCAAAGTTGAAATATGATTACAACCTTTTTGCATAGAGAAAGAAGCCATTTAAATGAAAAATTAGCTGCCTTAACAGGTCAAGCACATAGTTACATTAATGTTGTGTAGAACAATAAATCAACTTCGATCTCCAATTGAAAAAATGCTAATTTAGTGCAGTGATTCACTGATTGTACTTCCCGTGCGCCCCAGCGATAGAAATCTTTTCTTTTTATTTAATGCGAGACAGTGATTTGACGGCCCTCCTAATGGTGCTTGCAGACTATCAGCATTTCAGTGGAATTCTGATCATGGTTTTAATATTCCATGCAGCTTTGCCCCCTCTGATTTCATGCTGAAACATTAACAAGAGCTGACACTGGAGATTAGAAGCAGACAGCTGGAATGCCAGGTCTTTGTTGCAGCATGGACATGAGCCAACATCGTTCAACCGCAGCCAAGAGGGACCTGGGAAAGTCTTCTTAAGAAGGGGAGGTAGAAAGGGGGAGACAAGGTAGTTTACTGAAGGGCATATACAAGTAGATAATTGCAGAGTCCTTTCATCTCTTAAAGCCAAATTCTAATCAATCCTGGTTTATTAAGGGGAAAGAGGGTCATTAAAGGTAAATTTTGCACCAAGGGAAAAAAAAAATCACCATTTAAACTCGGCAAGCATAAAAGTTTGCATAGAAAGCAACTGCATGTCCACAGCCACCTCCAATTTGTCTGTCTAACAATCGTGATTATTTGCAGTGCTGGTCTCCTTAAAAAACAAAATAAACCAAAAAAAAAAAAAAAGATTTAATCCACTTAGTTCCAGGTGAATAAATTGAGAAATAAAACTGGATTTATGTGCTGGTGCAGTGTGCGAACTGTAAATTCCCAGGCAAAAAGGGGGAGGTAGCGTAACATAACATTCTTGCACCTAATAAATTGTTTCTTGAGAAGAGAATCCTAATAAAGATACATAATTTCATCCAAACCATAAAGCAATTCTTATTCTTCATACATTCTTCAGAGAGAAACTTGGGGAGAAGACAAGGGATGCCCTATGGCAATGCTGGGTGTTTCTGTGGGCTATTTTATGTTGTTTCGGGGGTGTGTGAGCGTTCTTTTAAATATAAAAGTTGTAGAGAACAATCAGTGCAGATATTCAGACAAGCCCTGGCTGTGATAAATTCAAATTAATAGGCCAAGAAAGAAATACCAAATGAAGGCAGGACTGGGGAAGGCTTATCATCGAACATTATATACCTGGAAAAGCACAGTAGCCCAGGGAGCGGGGCTCCCTCAGGCTGGGCATGAACAAGTGCTTTATCCCATCTTGACCAAACACGTAACCGTGGGCAAGCCACTGAATTTCTGCATTTCCCCTTCAAGCTTTCATCTCTCAAGTGCATGAACACTCTTATTTTGTACGGTAAGCCTGGATGGGTTGGCTTCTCTCAGCTCGAGCACACAGTAACACTGATTATTTCCCAAAACAACATTCTCTCACTACAGTTATCAGTGATTATGAAACAAAGTCAGGCCAACTACTGCGCTCAGCACTACACAAACACGTGGAGACTAAAAAGCAGGGACAGATGCAGGACTGCAAGATGCAGATGAAGGGCCTGGTCCCAGCCCTGCAGCAGCTCCTACCAGAAGGAAAATACATCCAAGCATGGACCCTCTCAAATCCGGTGACTTTGAGCTTGGAGAGGAGGATCACCAGCATGAGGGTTTGCACAGAGTGGAGACTGGAGTGATTAATGTGATGACTGACCTTCTATTTACTTATTTAATAATTCCCACCTACCCCTCTCCCCAGCCATTCCTTGCTCCCTTCCTTTTCAATCTTAGGACGCAGAACAATAAACAAAGAGCAAATATTTGTGCTAATAATCAAAAGGTGATCTACAGACTCAAAATATTAGCAAAGAACGTGTGAATGGAAAGCATTCTGCTTAGTCCGTTTCCCTTAGATATCTTCCCACCAAAGGCATAAAACTACATTGTGAAAATGATTTACGGTTACCTGCTGCCTCCTTTGATTTCTTTACAAGCCTGCAACAACACTCGGAGCTCTGTAGAGTCAGCCCCAATGTACAGATCCCATTGTTAATTATTAATCCTCATAGCAGCACCTGTCAGGTCAGTAATACAAGCATAACTGGGCCTGCTGGACAGATGGGTAAACTAAGGCACAGTGAGGAGGATAGGCAGCCTTACCAGTAAGGACACATCTCATGCTCCAGTTATCATCCATCTAGTGGAGGTGAGGGCTTACAGAAGCCCCAGGAAAACCAGTCTCCATGCCCGGAACTGCAGAACACTTCCACACAGCAAACATAGGGGAAGGTGGGGAGCTCACATCTGAGCTTAAATGGCTTCACCTGAAAGCCACAGGCGAGGCGAGGCCACTAACACCAGCTGGAGCTCTCAACTCCATGCCCGGTGGCAAGAGGCGGTTTAGTGACTTACTAATGAGTTCTAATTCTGCAGCTGAGCACCTCCACGTTAAAAAATAAAGCAAACCCACCCACCCCAAACCCCTCAACCAAACAAGAACCCAAACCCGACAGTGTATAAACACATGTACATGATTTCCATTCTGCATTTGCCTGCCTTGGTAACAGGCTTTTATCTCTAGTGGATTACATGGCCTTTCGATATCTAGCATTTTCTTCTCATGAATGTCCTGCTAAAGTGCCAGCATGGAGTAATCAGGTCATCTCTCTCTATTCTTTTTCCTAAATAGACAGCTCTTTCAGTCTATCACCGAGATAGACTCACCCCTCAAACTGCTTCTGAACCTCTTTATAAAAATGAGAGCTCTATACAGTGCCAATTCCTATAATGGCTCTGTGTAAGGGTGGAAATACCCTTTCTTGCACTGTGCCTTCGCATTTGCCTCCTGAAAGGACAGCACGAGACCTTTAGCCAGAACCTCATGTGACATCCTGCCATGAAGCAGCATCCAGTCTGACCCCATAGTCTTCACAGGCTCCCTTCTAGCACTCTGTACCGCTCTGGAAGGCCTGCTTTGCTCGCCTACCTGAAGTCAGTGTTGCACAGGCTTCTGTGGGCTGTGGATTAGGGCCATAATCCCTGACCAGGGACAGGGATAAACTAGAAATCTGTCAGCGCAGATATATTACTGATAGTTCTATGCCAGTGAATGCCTATTTAATACCAGTACAAATAGTTCCTACAGCTCTAGACCTTGATGTCATACCTGAACTTTGCAGACCAGCTCTGGCAAAGAAGCTCCATTTCTTGCCTCCCTGTAGGGCCCTTTTATGTCTTTCTGTTTGATCCCACTTCCCTCTGACATTGCCCTTTCCACAGCCCCACAATGCTTCCTGTGATGCCCAGGCCCCTGTTTTGGGATCTTCTGGGGAAGTATTTGGCTATGTAAATGCAAAACATTGTAATTGTTGTAGTGCCTGCTGTTGTACCTGCTTTCATTCTGCTAATCGATTTGGTGTTGTCTAGACTTGAGCTCATTACAAGGAGTGCTAAGGCTCAGCATCATTTACTTCATAGCTAAGTCAATCCGTGAACCAAGAGGCAGGGCTCTAGATTAGATAAGGAACATGTTCTTGCAGATGTAAATGGCCTCAGAAGAGAAAATAGAAGCTGAACCAGGTAATGAATGGAAATGGAATGGCCATCATTGAATCCACGAATACCATTGACCTTTCTCAGATTTACATCATTATCTAAAGTTCACCAGAGACCTTCCATGCTTGTTATCATTATCCCTCATTAGAAGTCACTCTAGAAACATTAACAAGCTTCTGAAATGCTTGGCTAATTGCTTTAATAAGACAATACCAATACTAAGCGATAGTTCCCATGATTACACATAAGGCAGGGGCCCTTCAGGCTGTGTCTTCTTGGGTTTTACATGCTGTGTTGGGGGGCCTAAGGGACAAAAAAAGAAAGGCTTTACTTTCAGAGTAAAGCACTCACACTGGCCATGAAATGCTCCGAGGTTGCAGATTGCAGCTGTGTTTTAAGTAATTGGGGCTACACATTCTAATCAGTAGAGGATATGAATATTGTCTGGAAGATGCCTTCATGGCCCTTCATTTAGAAACGCTTTGGCACATGTAAGCAGTCCAAATGTAGAATGGGAAGGCTGGTGAGCTTCCAAAGCAAGCCATTTCTCATACAGTTTTATGAAATAGATAAAACACATACATACATTTATCTGGGCTTGAATCTCAGCTAACAGTAACCAGTGCAGCTCAGTTTTACTCCAGCAGCAAGTCCCTGATTCATACCAGGAAAGCCCGTAATGAGTCTGAGCACTAACCATTTCTTCGAAAGATGGAGTGCATTACTGGAGAGCAAAGGTGGACCATATGTGCAAACACACACATGTCAACACAGGCACATCAAACTGCTGTCATCCCTGAAATCACTTAGCAGTCATGCTCAGAGCTCATGGGTAAACTGAAACACAGACCCTGAAATGCATCATTCCCCAATGCTGGACATAAACAGATGAGCCGGGGGAAGTTTCCTCCTGTGTTTTGCTACTATCGTGTTGGGTCGCATGTGGGAGCATAGTGCTTCCCATGTATTTGTTAGTCCTCCTTTCACCTGCGCTGAGTATAGACATAAACATTTTATAACAGATATATTTTTCCATATGCTCCACCTCCCCTCTCCCCAGCGTGTGTCCCTAATTTCCATTAATGCTCACAGGATGCTTCCAGGGGAGGGAACAGCACTTCCATGGTACCTCTTGCTTATTCTGTCTTCTAAAATGGAAGGATGAAACAGGTACCAGGAATCAGTGCACCGACTTTATTTGTCTGCAAACTCCTCATCAGCTCTCATTTGCTGATTTGCATTCGATACACAAACTTGGAATTGTTTTTAAGGGGGGAAAAGGGAAAAAATACACGTACAACAGACATCAATACATATTTAATGAGGTTGATAGCTGTAAATTTACTCAGATCAGTCTCAGCAGAGAAAGGCTGACTGGTCAAACTTACAGTAACTTCAGTAAGATTGTGCGAGGATGCACAAATACAGTTTATGTGGACTAGGAAAGGCTTGGGCCTCAGACTGGTCCCAGCTCTGCTGTGAACTTCTGGAACAGTGAACAAAAGCAAGGAGTTCAGCTCTAATATAATGGAAACCAGGAAAGGAAATCAAAAGAAAGCTAAAGAGAGGAGTCTAATAGACTTTTTTCTTTAATTGATGTTCATAGGCTCAAATAAATCTTCAACTTCTGATGATGATCTTCTGGGGTTGAATATTAGAGTCTCTTCTTTTACAGTCTTAGAAATAGAGACAGAGAACAGCAGAAATGACTAGTCCAGTGCCTCATCATGAGTCAGAACATTAATGAATGTCTGAAATATTAACATCAGTCCCCTTCATCAACCACAGGACACTACAGCTCACTAATCAAACCAGGCAGGGGAAATACCCTTTTTTCTCTTGATAGTCTCTACTTCTCATAACCCTACAAAATTCTTGTCGATTTTGTTTTCTCTCTAAAACAGGCCAGGGCTAGGATTACCTTACATACAACTGACTGCATCATTAGGTCATTGATTTACATGGAATTATTGAGTTAAGCCATTCTACAATGCCACAGTGAGAACCAGCATTTTGGAAAGGATAAAAAGTGATCTGTGTTGATGCAGCTGCAGACTCAGGCAATGGATCTACACAGGGACAAGAGCCACGGGCATTTTAGGGCATAAGTAGGGGCATGAACATGCTCAGGGACAGGGGCCTCTTGCAGCAACTGCCCAACAACCTATTTTCGCAACAGCATTTGATTTGGAATTACACTCGCTCCTTGCTAAGCATCCTGCTTTCCACTATGAAAGTAAGTGAACCAGTGCACATGAGAGGGGTGAAGACACAATCAGTTCATGTTCCTCTCACTTCTGTATGCATCACGTTATTAACTTTAATGGCACGACCTTGTCTCTTGTGAGAGAAAGGAGAGCAGGATCAGGCCTTTAGAGAGCAGAACAGATAAAGTAATGCTCCTGAGTCAGCTTCATCGTGGGGACAAAACCACTTTGTTTCAGGAAATGAAGAGTTCTCAGGGTTGGATATTTACATTCACTGTGTTATATCCTCCTTCAGGCACTGGTGCTAAGATAAGATACTTCTCTGAGAAGCATCAAAGGTGAAATACCTTGAGGACAGGCATTGGTACTTCGAGAAATGATTACAGAACAGAGTGCTTGGTAGCTCTCACTGCTGATCCTTCCCTCAGGCTTCGACAAACGGGTGTGCAGTCCTGCAGGGCCAAGCTGTCTCCACATCTCAGGCTGGCAGGAAGATGCTTCTCCACTCTCAGTGGGACAAAACCTTCAGCTTTTTCAGCAAGTGACAACTTCTGCAACTGGTTCTGTGTTTTCCGAGACTCAAGTCTGCAGCACATATAAAATGGAAACAATAGGGCCCTCCCAAAATAGACTGGATTTCATAACAAACTAAATACTGAGCTATTGTCAAAGAGTGCTATTGTATAGGGCCATGGCAGAACATTTGGCTCCAATACTCAGTAGTGAGGGCCGTGCCCACTGCATTATAAAAAATGCTATGGCATCAGTTTTCACTTTGTGATGGTGTTTACTCGGCAGATAATAGCAGATAATTCCTCCAGCCATTCTGACAGCTTCAGCTGACCAGCATACCCAAATTCAGGTTTCTATACTAATGAAAAGAGGATTTTTCTTTCCCATGTTTGTTTTTATTTGTCAAATCTCTGTAAGTAATTTTAGGGGAAAAAGAAGCCGTAAATAAGATCATGGACTGAGGGGCATTTTTAATATTGAGAACTTCGAAACAAGGGGAAAGAAGTTGGCTTTTCAAAATGAAATCAAGAAGATAAAGTCTTCTCGTTTGGTTTTGGCAGGAGATCCTCTATTAATAGGTTCATTTCAACTTCTACAACTTATATTAGCATTCTTGAGATCGAGCCAAACAGTTAGCAATTCCCTTCTAGACAACATATCTGCTTTGTATTCAGCCTGGCACTAAGCATTTTAAAGGTACACTTGGAGGAAGTGCATCAATTTTGAGGGAAGCCTGCTGGAATGAGATGAGGTCTGAGGATAAGGTGTTGCTGAATGTGATTATACACAAAACCTGGAACCACATCCAAAGCCAGCTGAAGTCCCTCAAAAGACTCACTAACTGAGTGACTTTGGGATTAACCCCCATGTTTGCAAATTACCAGAAGCAAAAGAACACAACTCCTCAATAATCCTGAATCTTGCTCGCACTGATTTAACTAAAAGCCTCAGAGACCTTTTTGTTTCTGGATCATCCCAGCCCACGGTCCATGAAGTGCATTATTGTGTTGCTGACCTTGTTTGTGCAGCTACGTTCTGGAAGTGAAATGGTTACCAAACTACTTAAACCGTTGTGTGTGTGGAGGATCAAACCAGCATTTTTGTTCATCAATTCAGATTAAAAATTTAATTTCATGCTACAATGAACCCATACAGAGTTATACCTATTAAGGTCACCTATTTCTTGTACTTTGGCTTTCCATAGGTATTGATGACTGCAAAACTCTTTAGCAGATAAGAATCACAGCTTCAGACTTCTCGGCTCTCAGAGTTTTAGCGTTAGACCCCGTTTTTCTGATTCTCAAATACCTTGGACTTCATGTTTGCAAGTGAGAGGGGGAAAAAATGAAACTCCCTCTCTCTCAGTTGCTGCCTGGAATTTTTAAATAACAGAGATCTGGCTTTAATTGAGGCTTTCATTGTTTGAAAAGGAGCTACAAGTATTTCTAAACTAAAATATTTGCATAGTTTCTTGCTCACTCTGCTAAATCCTGAGAGGTGCTGGACGTCTCCCTGAACTGTCCCTTCTAGAGAACACAATTACTGTCCTGTTACTGTAAGAGAAAAGATTGGAAGAAAGGTCTTCTGAATACATATTTAACATCTAAATATTTTCCTTGCTGTCTTTGGGCCAAGTCCTTATTCGATTGTTACTCAAACAAAACTCCCATTCATGTCAAAGCAAGCCAGCCTTTCATTAGCTCAGGAATTTAGCAAATTTGTGGTTAGTGCATCCAGAAATTGGTAGCATTTAATTGATCAAATAAAATCATTTCTAAAAGGGATTTTCACCACCGAAACAAAGATCTGAGGCCATTTGGAAACACTTCAGGATAAACTCATTGATCTAAGTCAATTTTTTTTTTGAGGGGGGGTTGTATTTTTTGGGGGGGGTTTACATCTCTGGCTCTTGCGTGCTTATTCCTGGGTACTGTCAAACACATTGCTTGGGAGAAGTGGTGCTCTCCCAGAGATCTGTGACTCGGGAAGTGATTTTTGACATAGCTGTCCCAAACTCATGTAGGGTCTTGAAGAACAGGTCTGTCTAAAGTCCTGATAGTGAAACGGAATCAAGCACAGGACAGTATGTTTTTGGAGGGAGATATTACTATCATCTTTGCTCTGTGCCATAAGAAGCACAAAGTATCCTACATCTCCTGCCTGCAAATTTGTCTCTAACACCCAGTTTCATCTGGATTTAGTTTTGGGTGTCCCAGAACAGAAGCTCAGTGCTCGGGCACAATACTCATGACAAATCAATGCTGTCTTATTCTCCAACTTGTTTCTAGGTGTGAACAAGTAGCTGGTTCAATTACTTTTTCCAATAGTCTTCCATGGCCTGGCACTGAAATGACTAGTCTGTGATTCTCCACTTCCTGGAGTTCACACCTCCCCTTCACAACTTTTTTTGGAGCTAAGCATCACACGTGTCCTTTCATAGTTGTTTCTTCCCTCATCCTCCACATGTTCTCGGAGATAGGTGTTAACAGCACAGAGATTACACCAAGCAGTTTGTAACTATTAGAGTATGAAGTTCATCATGCCAATTGCATTTCAGACATCTAACTATCCAACACCATCCAAAACCAAACAAAAAGCGGCACTATGTTCGGGTTTTTCACCTTTACACAGTATCACCTCTTTTTCCTTCACTGCACAAGAGAACAATGTTTCCCTTAGTCTTTCTCTTGTTTCTAATGAGTTTACAGTCAAATGCTGGTTGTGTTTAACTTCAAACAGTCCGCTGAAATTAAGGAGAAATGAAAGGATTACGTGAGTAGACAGGCAGAAGTACCTTAGTTGCTTAGCAGCAACTGGAACAGAGAAAGTAAGTCACTAACTGGACAGGGCTGGTCCAGCCACTTACCTTCAGTTACCAGGCTCTGAAACACTGAGACTTTTATCTATGAGATTGGCAGCATCTCGCAACTGAGTTAGTCAAGCATCAGCAGCGGAAACGGGGAGGGAGAATAACCTAATCCAAAGCGCAAGTCTGTGAACTGCCAGTACCGACCAATATAAGGGAGGTGAAAAGAAGCTCCCTTTGTTTCAGCCTTTTATTTGAAAAATGAATAAATAAATACTTGAGTATTTAGAAAATGTTTAACTTCTGCTGCAAGGCAAACAAAAGGTGGTGTTTTACACGGATTTAGATGAAATTTAAAACATACCCTCTCTTTGAAATGCTGTGCTGGAGTCGTATGTTTGTATGCAATGCATGTACATATGTGTCTTGTATTATTTAGTTATGGCAGAAGAGAAAATATGAAGCAGACCTCAGCAAGGTTGTGGAGCTGCTGAACCTGCATTTTCTCTTCTAAATCAGAAATGACTCCACTGAAATTATGTTCTCAGACCCAGGAGCGTTAATCTCCATCTCTAATTGCTGTCATTCCACCCTGTTTGTGATTCAGTGCTCCAAAGCAGGGTAAAACTTTTGACTCTGCGTACCTACGTACTCCCCTCCTTGTACATATGCCAGGGCCCTGTCCTGTGACCAGATACACCAGCAAACTTGATTCTGCAGTTGATTCAGTGCAGAAACATGTGCTTGTTTCATATCTAATCTGTGACAGCATATGTGTGTTTTATCCACCGGCCTCGGGAACTGGAGTGTGTTTGTGCCATGCACAGCACTATTAGGTATTTTGTTAAAGAATGTCTCTGAAAGAGCTCTCTTGTCTACAAATTGGGGAGATATTTTCTCTGCTGAACTGGAGCAATCTCCATACTCCTCCTCCTGACCAAAGGGGAATCTACAAAGATAGCATTTTCAAGCAGCTGGAATGACTCACAGCAAGGGGATGGAGCCATGTTGTCTCGGCATGGGCAGCTACTAATGGTCCTCCCCTGGATTCAGTAACACCATTATCCACGCTACTATATATCAAGTTCATCGTGTGAATGAGTAACCCAAAGATGAGTTCATGCAGGGATGCCAAAAGGAATAATTAAAGCCCCCCAAAAGGTACAAATTGCCTGGGATTTGCAACAAGGACGAATTCATCTGCATGTGGGAGAAATATTAATTTACTTTTAATTGTACTGTAGCCACGTAAACTGAGAAGAATCATAGAATCATACATTAGTTAGGGTTGGAAAAGACCTTAAGATCATCTAGTTCCAACACAGCTGCCATGGGCAGGGACACCAAGAAGGACAACAACCAACAATGTGTTCAGGAAAGACGTTAGACACGAGCAAGAAGGCTACGTTTTCAAGGAAGTTTGGAAAAAGGAAAGCATGAGGCCAATTTCCACAGGGAACATCGTCCTCTTACATACTGTGCTTTATTATGTGGAAGGATCTCATCATAACCTTAATATCTCATCATAACCTTAATATTCTCTTACCTGGCTGTTACACAAGCAGTTCAGTTCATTGTAATTGCCTTCTGAGACTCAACTGTTTTCAAACAATGAAACAGTCACAGAAAGTACACTGCATTTTCATTTTGGGTGCTTTAAGTACTATATTTTGACTTCAATTATAGGTACATGGCAGTAGAGGCTAAATTCAAAGTGTTTATTTAATTTGCTGCCATTTTTATCATATTAATAACTAGTGTGCCATGCCTGTTCTACTTAGATTATTGCTTTAGAAGAGGGGAAAAAGTAATAACTGTCATGGTGTAGCATTCAAAGGAAGATGTCAAGGCAAATCCTGTGTCAGGCAGCCAGGGTGTTCTTCAGACGAGAGCTCCAGCTCATAGCAAAAGTACAGATTTTGGGGCACTCCCATTCAGAGCACTGATGGGAAGCCAAGTTTTGTGGCTGTTCTTTCCCTGCTGAGTGAGCCAAGGTGGAGCTCCACAGGCACAACACAGGAGGAGGGAGGGATGTAGGACTCCCAGGAGACAGGTTTGTCCTTACAGCTGCTGCAGATTCCCTGCCCAATGTGAATTAACATTAGAGCTCCACCTCCCAGTTTTCTTACCTTTAAAATGAGTCGGGGGGAGCAGGATATTCCCTGTCTCCCAAATCGTGTCCTTTAACTACACCCATCCCTCACCCCTCACTCATGGAGCAGTTCTGTGCTGATACTTCCCACCAGGATGTTGCAGGATAAAATGTAGTAATACACGACACTGGCAGTCAGAGACAGCAGAGAGCTCTGGCAACTTGCTTAGCAATTTGACCTGAACACTGGTTGCTGGAAAGATGGAGCAGTGTCCCTAAGATTTAAGGAGTACATTGAAGAGTAAGAACCAGTAAGTTTACAGCTATCAATCCCAGTGTTGTTAAATATAAGGGCTGTATAACGCAACCAGCAGTGACTAAGACTGAAGTTAGGTTTTGCAGAGAAATAAATCAGCCTTTGCCTACTCTTCATTGCCTCAGCCCAATCTGTCTAGGACTACAATGGATTTACAGCAGGGATTAATTTAGGTCCCATCTCACAAAGTTCTTGCTCCCTAAAGCTGCTTTGTTTCCCTTTGAGTTCTGAGCTCATAAGCTGTTTTCCCTTAGTGCTCAGAATATAGGTACGAAGAGTCGGTAGAGCTTAGGAAACCTATAGATTTAACCTGGATCTAATCACAGCAATTTGACATCTTTTCTTAGCAGTAAATCTCTCCTGTATTGTCTCCTGAAGTTGGAGGAGAAAAAAATCGCAGCAGAAAAGAAATGAAACAAAGCAAGATCAACCTCCCTTTCTGCAGTGCTCTCACACACAAACATCGACCTGGCCAGCTGAGATTGCAAAATACATATATATGTACCTACATCTCCCGTTGTCGCACGGTGAAAGAAAAGATGGTACCAAACCGCAGTTCATTCCATTGCTCTTAAGCACCCCTATCAGGATAGGATAAATCATCCTCAGGAATTACTCAAATCTCTGCACTGAGACAGGCAGTTCACCACTGAATATGTGGTTAACAGAAACAAGGTCCAGAGCTATTGGACAGACCAAACTCTCTGAGATTTGTCCCACTCTGCCTGACATTGTCAGGTTGTCCACTGGCAACACTGCCTGAAGCTTCACCCTCTTCAGGTAGACTATACAGCTTTACTTCTGCTATATGCTTAGTGGATATTTAGTTACATAGAAAAAAAGAAGTGAACAGGCATCAATCTTCATGAAAAAGGTGTTAGGAGGTGACATCTTCCCTCCTACTGCAGGAGGCTGTAATGGTGTATCTGCCTGTAGGGAAAGAGACAAAACCATGAATATTTCAACCCTTGCTACCCACATGGAAAAATGACTCTGCAGGGAAAGGAAGATTAAGTTGCATTCAAACAGTAATTCAGTATGGAAAGCCATATAGAGTGCTGTAGCTATAGTATAAAGAATAAAACCAGTTACCTGTGGCTGGCTAGCAAACTCCCCATCAAAGCCAGACAGCCTTTATAAGCATGAGCCAGATGCAAGACTGCAGCATGGTTCCAGACTGAAGTGATCTCAAAATGACTGGTGCCATCCATTGAGATACAATTACTGGGCACACAGCAACGCCCATAAACAACAGCCATGTTCCATTATGGCACAGGATGGGTTAAAGCACGAGCACTGGACAATGAAAGCGGAAATACCAAGTATTTGGTTGTTTTATCATGAACTGTCCCGGCCTGATGCAAAACATCTTAAGATGCCAGTCAAAGGAGAGCCTGGTGTTTTTCAGTGCTCAAGTGGGTAGCAAGTGCCTGCAACCTGCTTCAAAAACACTGTTGAGGGCAGCTGATTAGGGACAGGACATCACAGCCTCAGGGCACAATTAACATAGACCCTTCCACCTGCTCTCCTGAGACTACAGTAGGGATAATTAGTAAACCAGTACCTGCTCATCGCAAGGTGCAGCCAAAAAAGGATCAAACTGGGTAACTGAGGATCTGGTCTCAGACACCCTGCAGGCTGAGAAAAAAGGGTTGGATTCAAACCAGAGATGGCATTTGGCACCTAAACTAGGACATAAAGAGGTTCTGCTTTAATGTATGCTATTCCAGAGGGCAGAGAACTCCTCCAATCAGCAGGAGATCCAGATTCAGCCCTGCCATTCGTGTCAGTGTTTCCCAAGAAATGTTTCATCAGGGAGAGAACTGGTGTAGAGGGTCCTGAAATCCAGAGGAAAACTGAAGGGCACAGGGGCTGACCTGGGTCTGGGTACATATAAGTTCCTATTTTCCCCCTTATTTCACACAGGAACTGGGAAGATATTTGTGTTTCTTGCTATCGCCTGAGCAGGACAGGACACGGACATCTGACCTTGCACAGCTCTTAAAAAGGAGCCGTGCAGAGAACGTCTGAAGGACTAACCCATAAAACAAACTGGAGCAGTCAGTACAGGAAAATGATGAAGACCTGAGCAAGGCAAATGGTGTTGACAGGACTAGGAGGGAGGGATTATTTCTTAGGTCATAAAAAGAAACGCTAATGCCAGAACCCAAGGCAGCTTCCAGTAGCAGAAATGGGACAGAGATAGCCAATACCATGGCAAACAAGCCGTGAATGAATCAGCATCAGCTGCTGAACCTTGCTTTCTGGTTTTATACCCTGCTCAGCCGGGTATTTGAAGGGAACAATCTGCAAGGGTTTTAGTTCAATAAACTCTGCTGAGACTAAGAATCATCCCTGTGACTCTTACCCTTGCAAGGAATGACAATAGGAATATGCCCTTCTTTGCCGTACAAGGTTCAGTTTCTCTTCAAACAACAAAATAAAGAAGGTTGGGTGTTTCATTAGCCTACTCTCAACCTGCCTTAAAGTGGCTAACGAAAGATCCCTGGAGCTTCACCTTGGCCTTGGCTTGTGCTGCATATTTAATTGTAGGTAATTATTTCCTACCCTTTGGGTTACACTGAATCTTGGGAAGGAAATGTGTAAGAAAGGAGAGGATTGATTTCTAGAGTGATTAAGGGAAGATAACCAAATTGATTTGTAATAACATGGAGCTTTCTCCTACATATTATTTTGATCTTAGTCTTCAGTTACGTCCCTCCGATACCATTAGGATATGATTTTGAGCTAGTACATCCAGGTCTTGCAATAAATTCAAGTATCTGGACATTGGTACACTGATACTGGACTTTAGTATGTCTTTGCAGCTGAGTAATTTGTACTATCCTGAAGAAGGCATAATAATAAGCAATATCAGCTATTTGACCATGAAATTTTCACAAGAAAAGCAGTAATCTGTCATTGTTTCAACCAGTCCTATAGAACAGAACAAAACACTACTTTTTAAATTCTCTCCCATATTCCTTATCTCTTGTCGATATTATTTCACCAGCGGGAAAAGGAATTGAGAATACTCTATTTGCAATTTTTAACAAGCTTCCTCTTGAAATATTCATTTTAATGCCTTTTTTCTTTTTTTTTTTTTTTTAAGGAAAAGAGGAAAATGCTGAGCAGAAATGAGACGTTTGAAATGGTTTTTGAAAGAAAACCATGCTAAAATGTTTCTAGTATTTCCCCCTGAACCTTGTGTTCTGCAGACATCCAGGCAGGAAATGCATTTTGTCTGCAGTACTGGAAAGACTATATGCATTTTGAAACAACAGATAACAAGTCTGTGGGCTTCTTTGGGCAGAGAGGGAATAGGAGAAAGGATACAACTTTCTTTGAAGGTTAGAAAACACATTATTGAGTCCTCAAGTTCTGCTTGTGCATTACCTATCTGCGCATCCATCTGTTATGTATACTGGATTACCCTGACCTTTTCGGCATTCTGTATGCTGATTATCTAGCAGCTCCATCCTCTGATGATTACAGCTTCCTCAACCTGTGGGAAAGGGCTGTGGTAGCCAGTCAGTCAAACTGCAGGATAATGAAAAGGTCAGACCGGTATAGCATACAACCGTACTTCGGAGGCTGCATCAGGCATTACATTTTGGTACCTCATCTTCCTAAGAGAAGCTCTAACGAGGTCAGAAATCAGCACGGTGGTTGCCAGACTGAAGGAAGGAAACCAGAAATCCAAGAGATGCTACAGTCCTGAAATCTTTCGGAGCTTTGATCCCAAGGGCAGAGAATGTAGCTCATATCCCCGCTTTGTGCTCTGAAGTTGTGCTTCCTAGGTAATAAAATGAGAGGCAGAACCAAGCAAATTGTACTAGGTGTGCTAGGAAATAGAAATTGTATATGGCTGTTCATTTTAATGATGAGATGCAGTGTGGGATCTGCAGGACCCCACAACAAGGAAGCAGCATCACAAACCAGTTCATAACTTAAACATGCACATCTTCAAAGGCATACCAGGAAATACATACCAATGTGGCCACTGGGAACCAGTCATCCACAGTTCGGCACCTTCAAGTCCGATGCATCAGCTGAAAAGAACCTGACAAAAGCAAGCCCCTGGGCTGAAAGACACTGGTATCACTTGAACATGTGTCTATAATGTGGCTATATTCCACATTACACTCATGCCTTTCTCATCCTCTGTGCCTCATTACAGCTCCCTTGTACCCCACCATGGCTGCATTTACTCCATCCTCTTGCCCTTCTTTTGCAAAGCATCACACTTCTGTGTCCTGCTTCCCTCCGTGTTATCTATCTAGCAATGGCATAGGCAAGCCTGGGAAACTATCCTGCCCCAGAGCAGAGGTGCTGTTTGAGGGGACACTTCTGATCTACTTCCATGCAAATTCAGCCAGGATAGCAGAAAAATATTGCTTTGAAAAGAACCATCAGCCATTAGGAGCTAATAAACAGCTTGGCAAGCTGGTGTGTTAACTGGTAAACCTGGCTCCACAACTGCACATCCATCTGCAGGCACCACATCCTCAGAGAAAGAACCGTCTATTACTTTGTGCGCTACAAGGGCTCTGAACTTGCTTTAATCCTAGATGCTAAACACCATGTAATAAACCACACTAACAAAATGCACCAGGCCTTTCCCATGTCAAAGAAAAGTAAATTGAAAGAAAAGAAAAAGAAGTGAAAAGTATAAAGGGGATTTCATGGGATTTGAGTGCCAAACTCCAACAGGCTCTTCTGAAAATCCCAGCTTAAAGCAATAGACTTGTATTCTTGCATTTCTTTCTCCTGATGTCAGTAATAATGACTGCTGAATTAGCTTAAAGATCTCACATACTGCTCCAAGTTTTGTTTGTTCATTTATTTTCTGCATTTTAGGCTCAAAAAGTTAATATAAGGAAAATTCCCTTGCAAAAAAAAAAAAAAAAAAAAAGGAGAAAAGATAAAATCAGAAAGGGAAGAGTGAATTTTCATCCTATGTAAATGTACAGCTGATAATTGCGGAGGAAAGCTGTTTTAAATGAAGGAGCTATTCGAAAGGTTTTGTTTCTGTGTTCCCAATTACGTACTTTATATTCCAGAAACAAGTTCAAGTGCAGGGCTCTGGCAAAGTCCATGGTTAAAATTCAGCACAGGCTTAAAGTCCATTGACTCCAATGAGACTTTTCTATTTGCAAAAAGCCATGCTCGGCAGAGTTGAAATTAAGTGTGTAGCTAAGCAGCTGCTTAAGTGCTTTGCTTGCTCAGTGAAGGCTCGGTAAGAACGACAGTAAATGTGCTGCGAGACCAGAATTTTGCCCACAAAAAGTCATAGAGACCTCCTTAAATTCTGAAGTCAAATAATCACTAGGTCCACCCAAGAAAGGACTATGAGCTGTACTCTGAAATACATCTGAATGAGACATCCAGGCACTGAAAACTCCCTGCTTTGTCTGAAGAACTTGATTCATCATGAGCTGTCCATCTCACCCTTTGCCCATCATTGCAGCATGTGGGCTGTTGACACATCCCTTCTGTATTGCAAGCGGGATGAATACAAACTGTGCCATAAAACCACACAAGAGACTTGGAGTTTGGGATGTCAGGCTTTGATGCGAAGGAAGAGTTTCCAGAAAACCAGCAAGGAATTTCCCTGTGGGGTTTTTTTAGTCCACTCTGAGAGAACCAAGACCTCAGGAGGAAGTGCATAATCCAGCAGTTAAACCACAGAACTGGCCACCATCTCAGTCCTAATCTTACCCTTCCCGAATTACTCCCTGTGACCCTGAGCAGATCGCCTCTTGAACTTTCAAGTTCAAGGGCCTCCATTTGGCACCCAAATCCCTATTAACTGGTTCACAAAGTGCCAGCGCAGCACTGGCAATGTCCAGGTGGGCTGTGAGAGTGCCAACAGCACTCATTTACCTGAAGCTTTTGAGGGAGATGCAGGCCCTTTGTATTGTGAAAGCTCAAAAATGCAGACAGTGGTCCGAATAACATAAAAACCCAGTGTGTTATTAGTGCTGTCAATTTAGCCAAGAATGTTATGGCATGTGTGTCACTAAGAGAGACAGAAGCTATTATTGAAATGAGATTAGAATCGTTTTGAAACATCAACAGTGGCATTATAGTTGGTAACATTTCCATCTAAAATAGATGACATTGATGCTATACAATCAACAATGCCACTGGGAATACGATATAGAACAGAAGACTAGATTGTTTTACTCTATATTGATTTTCCCTTAGTAGTTTTTGATTAACTGTCAAATCAATTAGCTTTCCCTACCCAAACATCATATCACATTGCTATATTTTTTGATGTCCCCCTCACAAACTCCCTGGTCAATAGCAAGCAAACAAGAGAAGCCTGGTCTCAAGTGCTCAAAAGCACTCTGAAACAGAGGTTTTACAGGCGGAGATAAGTTCCCACAGATAGCCTGCTTCTCCTCATAATACTGGAGTCCAGCCATGTTTTTATTGAATCAGGTTCTGAAGCTAAGGCACTAAGAGATCTGATTATAGCCTTGCCGTAATGTCCTTTTAAAATAAAGTGCGTGGCATTTTCACGGTGACATAATGTTCCTTTGGCTCTAAAGAGACAGTGTGTCAAGAAGATTTTGACCAGTTCACCTTCCTATATTGCAAAGGAAACACATCCATTTATCTATCTATCTATCTATCTATCTATCTATCTATCTATCTATCTATCTATCTATCCATCCATCCATCCATCCATCCATTTATCTATCCATTTCTCTCTGCCTGCCTGCCCATCTTTCTGTCTATCATAATTTCACAGCCCCTGTACAACCTTACCTATTTTCTTATCTTTATCCCACAATAGCCCTACAGAAGCTGCAGGAAAATGTTATTACACATGGGGCAGTAAGGGGAATCAGTGAATCATAGAATCATAGAATAGAATCATAGAATAGTTCGGGTTGGAAAGGACCTCAAGATCATCCAGTTCCAACCCCCCTGCCATGGGCAGGGACACCTCACACTAAACCATCCCACACAAGGCTTCATCCAACCTGGCCTTGAACACCACCAGGGATGAAGCACTCACAACCTCCCTGGGCAACCGATTCCCGTGTCTCACCACCCTAACAGGAAAGAATTTCCTCCTTAGATCCAATCTAAACTTCCCCTGTTTAAGTTTTAACCCATTACCCCTTGTCCTGTCACTACAAGGGACCAGGGAACTTGCCCAAGGTCATAAGCAGTCCCCAGACCTGCTTGGTTAACTGTGAGCTTCCCAATTACAAGGCTCCCTCTTTTTCTCAACTATTCCAGTCCAGGTGAAGGGACACATGGAGCAAGGAAAAGAGGGTTTCAATCTGCAGAACAGAAGGTGAGAACTCCCATAATTGCTTCTCACCTATGTATTAATGACTGGTAGTACAGCATCAGAAAGCTCAGACCCAGACTGAGTCTAGATGTGACCTTTTCACAAGTTCAGAAACTTGCTGGACCTTGTCTTTCATTACACTCCTCATTCATCTTTCTTCTACACCTTCTCTTTGTTTTTCTAATTCAAACTGTATACATCTTAGGCATTAAAAACCTCCCAGGGATGCCATACTATCTACTGTATCTACCAGGACTGATAAATTGGACAATATATATTACTATTCGCATTGCACCAATGTTTATAGGGCCCAGCTGGGACCGGGCGCCTTTTATGTTAGTTTGTACAGCCGCGCAACAGAAGCCAGCTCCAGCTGTGAAGTTCTGGCAGCCTGAATGGGGACGGCAAGGCAAGACAGGGAAAACTCAAAGTCACACAGCAGGTGAGTGTCTGGGACAGGTCCTGGGGTGTCTCAGTTCCCAGTCCTGTGCCCTATCCATTCGACCCCGTTCTTTCTCGTGACGAATGCCTTGGGAGAACGCGCAATAAACAAACACCTCTAATAAAGACCTCCCCTGTTCCTCTAAAAACAAGATCAGCTGAACAACTTCACAGGACTCCATTTCCCTCCTGCCTGCTCCCCAGTCTCCTAATGAGGAAAAGGGATCTTTATCTAAGTCAAAGCTGCCCCAGTGTTAGGTGTAGGGAGCCACAGTAAAACCAGCTGCTGCTACCACGCAGGCAGCCAAGACTCTCATTTGTTTTGGCTAGCGCTGAAGAATCAGCTTAGGCATCTTTGAGAACAAAATGGTGCATGGAACCGGTCCAAGCTGCAAAAGATAAGAAGCAATAAGAATCGCAACAGATTATTTGTCTGGTAAAACAGAAGGAGAATTCTATCGGAAAACCAAGAGGATCCTGGTCCAGTCCTGCGAACATAAGTTCTGTTTGTGTAGCGCCTCTCGGGCTGCACTACAGGTGCTAAGCTGCAGCTATTCCTGGCAAACAACAGATCGCTGCTGCCGAACAGGAGTGACAGAGGAAAGCGATTTCTGCACGACTGCTGGAAAGAGGGAGGATCTTCAGCAACACGGCCGTGCTCACAGCCGCCACGGCAGAGTTGGAGGGGAGGGATGTAAGTATTGGGCTGGAATAAACGTAAATAACAACTTTAAATAACCAGTTTGCTCTCCTGTGATGTGAGATTCGGTTGAAGATTCGCCACAGGCTTCCCTTACTGATTCTCAGCAAGGCAATTAACCTCTCTGAAACTGGACCGGGAGTAAATCTTACCACCTCCTCATGCATTTCACATTATCGGGCCCATTTCCTCCATGTCTTTGACATAGAAGGGGAGGAAGATGGGGAGTATTAGGGAGAGGGACCCAAAAGGGATCTAACCAAACATATCTGAAAGAAAAGAAGAAATAATAGGGGAACTCAGGAACCAGATATAAGCTTAATAAGCGGTAAGGGAAGACCGGCATAAGTTCTAGGATTAGATTCTCACTTGACATACCCCACCCTTGCTGAAATACCCTTAGAGGACCTAAAGTACTTTTTATTACATGAGGGTCTATCTCCCTTCCTTAGCCAAGTGTAAATTTAACAGTACTTGAAAGTACTGGTTTCTTTAAGAAAATCATTTCTAACCATTAAGATTCAACATCACTTTCATCACAAGTCAGCTAACAATCATCCGAAGCTCCCTTTCAGGTTTTGGTTCATTCAAACCCAACTCTGAACCAGGAAATGAAACTCAGAGAGGAGGTTCTGAACACGCACTGAGCAACACCCACCTTCAGTCTAAGCAACTGAACTTTCACGTATCTTGTGCTAAAAAAAGGAGCATACGATAGCAGTGTCTGCAGGGATGTCGAAACAGTGTGCACAGGCACGGTTCTCACAGCTGAAGGTTTCTGAAAGGAAAGTGGTAGCGGGCGCAATGCAAGTGAAGCTAGGTCCAAACATCTGCAATGAAATCCCAGAGACAAATGGACTCATTTCATCCTCAAACTGTGTTTGGTCCAGAGAAAGGGGTGGTGTGCCTGAAAATCTGTTCTTTATGTTCTTTCATTCTTCAGCTCCATGAGAGGATGCAATAAAAGAGACTGCTCCTCCCTATGAACCCTGCCTCCCTCAGCAGCGTATAGCATCTCTTCAAATTCAGGATGTTAAAGTCTTTACGATAAACACATCTCTGCAGCCAAAGGGATTTTTAATCTCACTTGATTTACAAGCATTTCATTGCATTTGAGTATAATGTATTTTAATAGCATGGTGGAAAATGCAGGAGGGACTAATTGGAACAACTAAGTTAGTTAGATTTCTGTGTATTTGGAAAACAGGCTGCATCCTTCTAATAGGATAATCTAAATGGATCACCCAGACTTGCAGAGTTTCTCCATAAATAGCAGGAGTACTTCTGCAGCTAGTCCAAATGGAGGCAACTCCACTGAAGTTAATGGGACAAAGATCCCCGTGAGTGTGCAACCCATCTGTAGGGTTAGAGCCTGCAAAGTGGTGGGCATCTTTACTTCCCAAAGAATTAGTGGGATATCTGGGGAGCTCAAAGGCTGGTAGGACTGAGCCCTGAGCACAAAAGCCTTTGCTTTCACAGCCATATTATTAGTAGATGCTCAACTTGCCAGCAAGACCCACTGTTTGGGGGTTTTAAGACTCACAGTCATGGTCTGAAACTAAATTACAAACCATTGGGCCTCAACCAAATTTGACTTGTTTCAATACCATCAGGCTGGTTTGAATTTTTCTCAACTTGCAGTCATAGCCTACAACTAATTTGAAACACATTGTGAAGGTCAAAACCCCCTGTGCCTGGCTTTCCCTCTTGCCTTGTTTCTCAAGGTAAGTTCTTTACCCGTAGACCTAGTCATCCTTGGTTCCTACTACAGCTAAAGGAGAAAAAGAGACATAGTTAGGGTACAACACGTGTATTTAATGATAAGACGAATCACATCCTACAAGTAGCATCTATTTCCTCTATGGAGCACCAGTGAGTCTAGACAGTGTGCAGGTGTCACAGCCACGGGCTACAAGACCTGCCACATCCACTCCCTCCTGCAAGCATCCACACGAGAAGAGAGGAGCAAACACAGAGAAAATTAGATGTCAGTGCATGCTGATCGTAAGTCGCAACTAACACCATTCTCTATCAATGAGGGACGATGAATGTGTCATACCCAATGTTAGAAGGACACTTCAAGCTGGTTAGGTTGGCTGGGATACTCACATGTGCACTCCAGCTCAAGGGATTGACTGTACACCATTCTCCCTGCCCTCTGCCACTGTCCACACAAGCTCACTGCCCTTCCTAAGCCTCAGTTGACCCGATTTTATTCTTATGAAGTAAATTCTCTGACTTCCAACAGTTACTTTATCTAAGACAAAGAAGGAAAAGGAAAATCAAACCTGCTTTTTGCAGAAGTGCTTTTCCAGGGGTTCCCTACCTTACATTTGAACTAGGAAATGCCACACCTGGACTCGAGCAAAAGCTGGGGAGCATCTTTGTTCCCCTTTGAAATTTCCACAGAAGGATTTCATTTAATTTTCCAGGCTTCTTTGCCTTTCTCGTGTAATAATAGCTGATATCATTTAGTGCAAAGCACAACAGCAGCCATTAAAAATGGTTATTAGTCTGGAACTGCTTCCTTAATAGGAAACACACATGCCACACTCTGGGAGTTCAGTGTTTTTTTAATAGACTTCAAGGTAAATGCCACTGTGGCCCTTATTTTTAAGGAGCGAGGGAGAAACAGGGAATATGTTTCGTGGGCTGAGATTTTGCCCTTAGGCAGAGCCTTGGGCAAGAGGTGGAGCAGCTCCACCTCCCCTCCACTCCTCCCCTCAGGAGGGACCCTGCCTCTGAAACACTCCTCTGAGGATCTGCTCTTCTGCAGCGACTCATTTCTGCTGGAGGGAAGGAAGATGCATTAGCACTTCAGCATCCTTCCTCCCCGCCATCCAGCTGGTGCAGAGGAGCAGAGCCACAGCTCAGCATACTGACAGCCTTCTCCTCCCTCTGCTCACCCTCTCCCTGCCTTCTCCTTGCCACAGGCAAAACAAGGTCTTTGCAGAAGTGGGGTGCCCTTCAAGGTAACCCTCACAAACCTCAGATAGGCAAGGAATCTGCACGCTCTTGAACAGTGGCATTAAGACTGACAGCAGCCTTGCCTTAATGTTCCCTGTGACTGGGCACATGCCCCTTCTAGAGCAAGAGATACTAAAAATTCCTGCCTTGGGGAAAAATAGAACAGTATATGCCAACCTTCAGCAGACTGAAGCCATTCAGTGTGGTGTGGAACTACACAGCTAACATTTAGAAGTAACACTGGTACTTAAGACCTTGAAGAGCTTTCTTTAATTACCTTCCCTTCTCCCACGCCTGACCCTGGTGTTTAAAAGCAGAACCTGGGACCTCCTAAATGCAAACAATAACAGCACCATACCCACTGCAGAATAAGGACAGAGGGGAGCTACTTGAGGTGATGGTGAAACTCTGAATCCACAGAGTTTCCACTGTTTTCAGTTCTTCATGTTACCTAATAGAAGATAGTCCCCTTCCTTCCAAGTGTATTTCACTAACAGGGGATTTTATTTGCACTGGCAGAGAACGTCTATTTCCTATCTGATGTTTGCATTGGGGTTTGTTGTTGTTTTTGCTCCTTTCATCACCTTATAAAGGCCACACGATGATTGCGTGATGTTGAGACTTTTGACAGATGTAACATATGTGCAACAATATTTATCATTTATTTAGCATGCTGGGTATAGCGGCTGGCAAGACGCTGCCATGCCTGACTTAAAGGCTGCTGGCATTTCCATTAGATACAATCCCATCATGCAGGGGGTTAAGAATTCAGGCATTTCAAATCGCATCAGGCTGAATCATGATTCAAATCAGAAAAGCCAGTTTTTGGTTCACTAAGGGCTGACAAAGTGGGGATAGGGGGAGGGTCAGGAGGAGCAGGAATTGATGGCAGGTCACGAATATGTTCCTCTTTTTGAATGGATGATGAGGTTAATGCTTATGTTTTTCAATAACTGGGGAAGAGGGGGGCTCTGCACTATTCAGATGTAGCTCTCAGATACAGTATTTCACGGTGGGATTTTCAAAGGCATTCATATCTTGGCCTAGCTCTCTTGCTGCTACAGACAATTTCAGTAGAAGCAGACATAAGCCAGTAGTCATCCGCTTTGAACATCCCACTGCAAAGTGTCTGACAGTTGCATTTTAAGGACCACATGCCTGCCAGACACAGAAAGCCTCCTGCTACGTACCGAGGTCCTGCAGCTCGCAAGAGCAGTGAGAAATGTCTGTGCTAACCTATGCTGATGGTGAGACGCAGCAAGACCAGAACAACCCGAACCCCAGGTCTTGTTCAGGAGCTCAGCATCAAATCCTCTGTGTGTCTGTCAGGTGTGACAAAGAAATGGGCAAACACTTCCAACCTGGATTCAGTGCTGGAAAGGGTAGCCCAGTGCAAACAACCTTCCTTAAGCCACCCTTATAAACAAGACACAGCTTACGAGTTTAGCCATCATTTCAGTATTCTTTTTCCCGTTCTCAAGGAATAAACCCCCCCAAAACCACCAAGGATTGACAATTTACCCTGAACCTGGCTTGCCTGAAAAGCAACAAGAAGAATCCTTCAACTTCTGCCCAGTTGCAGCTTTTTCTGTTCTCATGGAGCAACAACATACCACACATTTCATAATTAGGGCGCGAGTGAGAGATAAGGCCATCGGTCTGTGCACATGAAAGGAATGTGCTGGGTGTGGGGAGATGGTGCTGAAAGGAAGAAGAGTTTTATATGGGCTGGAAAAGGCTCTGGGAGAGCAGGGTTATGGAAGGGGGAGCTGCACGTGTCAGTGGGAAAGTGCACAAGTTAGGAAAATGCTGTTTCCCTCCAAGCTCTGCCTTAAAAGGATTAAAAAGAGGCTGGTAAAAAAAATACTTAAGGTAGATTATGTATAAGCACACACATTTGTGAGGGAGGTTTGGCATTCAGGTAATAGGAACAAGTGCTCTGTAGTGCTGCTCACCCCAGGAGGGACGCAGCTAAGGGAGAACCTCTGGCTGTGGCTCTCATTGAGGTCCTGCAAACCTATCAGCTCGGGGCAATGGGAACGGGCTGTCTTTTCCCTGGGAGTGTTTTGCACAAACCCACCTCAAGATAATATTTATAAAGGCCCACTCTGCATTTTGGAGGGCTTTTGTGTTTGTTTGTTTTGAATAGCCTTGGTTTTGGCATCAGAGCCTCGGAAACCGCACATTTTTACAAGCTTCCAAGGCAAAAAAAGACCTTAGCGCCGAACACAACAGCACTCCATTATGGCAGAGGTGGAAGACATCAGTATTTGCTGAATAAAACCAGAGAAAAGTCAAGAAAGGCGAAACTGCAGCAAAACACAGAACCTACAAAATCTGCTATTTATTCTGGTCTCTGCTACCAATGAATTACGTGACCTTTGGCGAGTCACTTGATGTCTTTGTGCCAGTCTTGCTCCTCAGACCTTGGGCTTGCTTCCTCCGATTAAGACTGGGCTCTGAGCCCACAGCACTGGGCCTGCTGCACTTCTGACCTTTCTGGGGACTTAGAGCTGAAAACACCAATAAATGCCCGATATTTCGCTTCCAGCCCGTAACCTTCACTGACCAAATAGGAGACGGAGATACATCTGAATACTGGAGCCCGGTATTAATCACGTTAAAATGCCTAGGTATGAGTAAATATATGAACTATCAGCCTAAAAACCTCCTCACTTGATCTTTCCCCCTCTTTGCTCTTAGTATTAACACACAGGTCTCATGGACAAGGTATTTTTCGCTGTGCTGCTGTGTGAGAAGGCTGGCCCAGAGCATCAGGTGCGGGAGCAGCGAGGAGCTCCTTTGTCTCAGATAAAAGAAACTCTCCTGATTTCCACCACTGCAGCATCCAAAGCTTCGTTCCAAAGAGCCTTACATAGATTTCTGTCAGTGATAAACTGCTACGGAATGACCTGAAAGCAGTACGCCGTTCTCTTGTTTTTAATATATATTTAAATGCTGTGCTTCTACCTGACAGCCGTTCTTCTGGGTGTTTTCTCCTCTGGGCAATGCAATAGTGGAAGCAACACTTAAGCAGCAGGCTGACTACAAAGACGCTTGTACCAAAGCCTCGCATTTTACTAACAAAAGCAGCACATGAACCCCCTGTATAAATGGTGTGGGGCATTTTCCTAAAATCAATCAAGCTCTATTCTTCGGTTTAAGCCCAATCTCATTGTCTACTTCTTCCTCCGGAGACCGATTTCTGCCAGGTAGAAAATTAAGTTTCCTTTACTTTTCTTCCCCTACACAATTTTGCAGTGTTTCGGCACCGTTGTTCGGTGTGGGAAACCGACTTCCTGTCTCAATAAACAAGTGCACACAAGGCTTTTCTGGACACATAATGGGGTCCTTTTTTTTTTTTTTCCTTTTTTCTCCTTTTTTTTTTTCTTTTTTCTTTTTTTTTTTTATTTTATACAAAAATCATTCCACACTTAACACATCAATGAAGCCACTTAAGCTCTACTGCATCTGAATTAAAGGGGGAATTGTGTGATCAAAGAGTGTGAAGGAACCACACATGGAGTTCTTCAGACACTTTACTTTTGTTACATTTGATACATAACAAACCCAATAAATATGCTTATCCCAGTAGCCCATTTCATTATCTCATATCCTTATGTTTAAGAGCATTTCCTTTAAGAGCTCCCCCCACCACACACTTTGTTTTACAGCATCATACTTTTGAGGAATTTATTTTAAATTAAGATGCTAAAAAGACATAAAAAAGCATTTTTTTTCTTCCTGGGTATGCTCAAACAAGACCAAAAATCCCTCTGCCCTCTGAGTTTCTTCATTGAGCTGAATGTTATCTATTCCATGGCAGAATAGATATATTCATGGCAGATCCATGCGCAGTAACCTCCAAAAGGCATTATTAGAGAAGGACACAGGGAAGGAGAGGAATGTTTCCTAAAACTCATTGCAATAATTCTTTGCATATTCAGCAGTCTTCCCTACACTATACATCAAATTGCTTGGAGAAATAAAGATTTCATGCACCTTCCCTGATGCTTTCAGTCCTGGGAATAATGGCAGATTTACAGCTCAGGGAATTTCTCCAGAATTACATCAAAAGAATGAAGATAAGATTCTGCCCATTTTTTTCCCCTGTTGTTTCACATGGAAGTGGCCACTTTCTCCAGCCAGAAAAGAAGCTGCAAGGTCTGATTTTCAGAAGTGGACAACAGTGATTTCTGGTTGGTCAAAGGGTCTTCTGCCAAAAGAGCTCTGGCTGAGCCAAAGCGGGACCTTGTTCAGTCCCTACAGTGGGCAGGTTTGGGATGCTATGGTCTATACCCCTGCAGAGTAGATGGTCAAATCCACTGCTCCTGTGATGTACCTATATTTACACAAGGAGTTTCAATAGGATTTCTGTTGGAAACTGTGTGCTCAGAACTATACAGAATAAAGTCTACCACAAACAATCATAGTAAAACATTCACCATGCCTTCAAGATAACTTATTTGGAAGTGAATAACAGATGCTTCTAGCAGAGTTGTTCATTAAAAAGCATTTTAAAATGCAATCTTAAAAATTGCCTTTGCATCTTTTTGGTTTTCCTGTCTTCCCCCCACTTTCCCCAAGGGGTCCTGGTAGAAATGGTTGAGACAAGATCTCATATCCATTGCAACACTGAGATCAGAACCCGCTTTGGTAAACCCCGCTTTCTGCCACATAAGATTGCTTTTCTTCCTTTTCTAAAACTGGATGAGGAATTATCCTGCCCTAAAATCATAGATTGAATTCAATACATCTAAATGTTTGTCACTCATGTGCAACAAAGGCAGGGAGAAAAAAGCACCTGAAATACCAGGGAAAAAAAATGTATTTTCTGCTCTGTTTCATTCTTATCATTAAATATCACGCTGTTGTAATAAGCACGGCCTGGTTATAGCTCCCTTTGTTTCGCCGAGCAGTGTTTCTGTCTTGTCGCTTCCCAAAACAAAACAACTAAACAAAACAACCCCCTGCCAACAAGACAGGGTCTCAACTTCTAAGTAGGACACATCTTCATCTCTTCGCTCCAGCTGAGCTCCCACTGTAGTTGGTAGGGACTCAGCTAAGCAGAGATGAGGTAAGACTCGCAATATTTGACCCTGTGTCCCTCGACCACAATCTATAAATGCCTTTTACAGCCCGGAGAAATCTAACACTCTGGTAACAGAGTTTTCCTGCCACCACGTTCTTACCACAAGTTTAACAATGTTTTTACGGTGTCTGCCATGAAACACAGTTCCTGAAATCATGGAAACCTGTGACAATGCCAGTTCTCATTAAAAAAGGGGACAGAAACAAAAAGAAGATGCCCTTAACACTCAGGGCTGAGGAGGAAGATCCTGTAAAAGGGAACCCAAAGAGAACCGACAATTTCAAAAGTTAGAAGGCAATGAGAATAAATCCCACGTATTGCTTTCCTAATCTCATCGCTTTAAGACTCATGATGTTAGGCACCTGACACTTGGGTCTTGAATGCTTCAGTTAGCAATACTACACCAACACCTCATTGCTGCGAAGTGTAAAAAGAAAGTGCTTGGCAAGGACAAAAAGGAGGATCAAAACCAGCAGCCTGGCTGATACTAAGAGGTAATAGTAATACATCAACCGAAACAGCCACCCTAGCCCTTTGTTTGTGGTGCATGGGGATTCATTTTCATCTTTTTTCCTTCCTCCGTTGCTTTTTTGAATGCAAATCCATACTGGTCATTAAATCAAAATGGAAGAAATATTTAGCAGCCAGCAGCTGGGTGGCAAAAGCCTGCTCTAACTCCTTTAAGCTCCTGCATCCCATTTATTGGCGGTGTGAAATATCTATCCTACGCACATCCATGTTATCATGTCTGAAATGGTCTAGTTGAAACAAACAGGAAGAACAGGAGAACGTTAAAGGCATTTTTACCATCTCAGGTATTTCCACAATTGAAATCTTCATCCAGTGGTGGACTTTTGTCTCACTCTCTAAACAGGAGCTTTTTCAAGGCGACTATACTGGGTGTGGTAATCCATCAGCACTAGCGGTTCTAACCACCTTTTGCTTCTGAGAAGATACGCTTTGGGGGAAACTAACAGAGGAATAACCAGATACTAGGTTTTAAAACAGTCTGATCACAGGAATTTAAGGGAAAAGGTGGAAAGGCTGTAAAATCTGGCTGAAGTCCTTGCCAAAACAATTTAATGATAACGAAACAAAGCAGCATTTAGTTTTTTACTGATTTAATAGAGAAAAGAGACCGCAACCCCCACTCCTCCTCACTAAAACACTGCAGATATCTAGTCTGGCAATATACCCAACGATCAAGCTAATCTCCCATTCAGAATTTCTTAATCTTGATCTGAATTGTGAAGCAGCTTTCAAAAAGAAAGAGGTGGATATTTGAGTGGGGCTGCTTGGTTTGTCCTGCTGTAAGAAATAAGGTTTCCCCAGGTGGATTAATGCAGTTAAGCTTAAAAACTGCTACACCTACTAGATACAGGGCTTAGAAAAGCTGGCATCTGGATCCCTTCCTAAGATCTAGAACTTAACCTTCAGTGGAGCCACTGGAAACACCAGTTCTACATACGAAAATAGTACAGAAATGTATACACTTTATATACGTGTGGAGCAAGGAGACAAATAGTATCAGCCTTCCTCTAGCTGTCCCACAACTGTATCTCACTTTGAGAATAGCATCATTCTCTACAAGGGAAGA
This sequence comes from Lathamus discolor, assembly GCF_037157495.1. NCBI lineage: Eukaryota > Metazoa > Chordata > Aves > Psittaciformes > Psittacidae > Lathamus > Lathamus discolor. The sequence goes on from NC_088900.1 coordinate 3,667,665, forward strand.
TTTGTAGCACAGGATATAACTCATCATGAGCAAAAGTGGGAATCTGAGCCATGACATTTTCATCTGAGGCATATTCAAAGGTAGGAGAGTCACTGTGTTCTGAGTGAACTTTAGATAAGCACGCACTGTGCCATGGTTTTGGTCTACTCACAGCATTCCTCAAATTTTCACTGCAGTAGGAGGAAAGAAAGGAGATTAAAAGAAAGAAAGGAAAAAAGAAAGAAGAAAGAAAGAGAAAGAAAGAAAGAGAAAGAAAGAAAGAAAGAAAGAGAAAGAAAGAAAGAAAAAGAAAAAGAAAAGAAAGAAAGAAAGAAAGAAAGAAAGAAAGAAAGAAAGAAAGAAAGAAAGAAAGAAAGAAAGAAAGAAAGAAAGAAAGAAAGAAAGAAAGAAAGAAAGAAAGAAAGAAAGAAAGAAAGAAAGAAAGAAAGAAAGAAAGAAAGAAAGAAAGAAAGAAAGAAAGAAAGAAAGAAAGAAAGAAAGAAAGAAAGAAAGAAAGAAAGAAAGAAAGAAAGAAAGAAAAGAAAAAGAAAGAAAGAAAAAGAAAGAAAGAAAGAGAAAGAAAGAAGAAAGAAAGAGAAAGAGAGAAAGAAAGAGAAAGAAAGAAAGAAAAAACCAAAGAAAATAAAGAATAAAAGGGGAAAAGAGAAAGAAAGAGTTTGTTTTACAGGAGGTGTTTTATTGTGTCGATACCCAAAGGCTGGATTCAATAAAGTCTCCATCTGGCTCTCACACAGAGCAACCTCTTCTAAGACCTCGCAGCAGCCCTCCTCACCTCCAGAGTCAGTTTTTGGAGGCTTATGAGCCTTTGCATGGGTTTCCCTCCTGCCACAGCAGGACAGGGCTTTTTACTGAGCAAAACCCATAGAAAGCATCTCTCTGACTTACACTTACTTTGGAGACTGAGGGTGACTTCAAACCCAGAGGATGGGCCAAGTGTGTTTCAAAAACTTGGCCTCAGAGAATCAACTATTCCCTACGTGCCAGAGTACAAATAAAGCTAAAGTAGTTGTTGAAACACTGCGTGTAGAGTTTACTGAGCGGGGTTCCCTGGCTTCGTTTACAGAGGGGGCCAGACAAGCTGTTTATGAGGGTCTCTTATGGCCTTACCGTCTACAAATACATTTCCTTCACCCAACTGAAACTTCAGTCAACAACTGGGGTTTGTTTTGCGGCTGAATCAGAACACAGGGTTAAAAATGCTCAGAAATACATCAGGCCTTGTCCTGCTGCCCTTATTTTCTAATCTATCACATACTCAGGTACCAGGATTATAAGCACAAAATAAGAGCCAGGAAAGACAGTGAGATAAATGATACACACATCAGTAGACAGAAACAATTAATTAGATAGATCTGATAGATGTTTAGTCCTTTCTCAAGGAAAACAAATATCAACTCCCAAGGACTTGGCTTTTTCCTTATATTGTGAGATTTGATCAATAAATCTTGGTTAACGTATTTTTTTCCCATCATCAGCATTTTAATTCCCGAGCAAGTTAATTCCTTCTCTGTTAATTCCCACATAGCTTTTCCTCCTCCTGAAAGTTCATTTTATAGCTGGCATTTTGGCTCCCATTTTGTTTCGCAGCAAAGGCACAGAGACAGACAATAACAGCAAAACCTATTCCTTTCTTCACAGATAACACTCGTGTCTTGTTACAGAGTTTTCAGGCTGTAAATCAACTTGAAAAGCTAATTTAAGGATATTCACTTGCACTATTCGGGGCTGTATAAACATTCCAAATTCCAATTTTTCATAAAGACATATGCAAACATTTAAAAGGGATTTAAAGAGCCATTCTTGCAGTTAAGAAGATCGAGATCGAGCATTTTATTTTGCTTCGACGAGATTATCATGTAATATTAATATAGAGAAAAAAATACTTCCAGTGCCTCTATGTATTTATGAGGTCCTAAGGGATAGCAGAATTCCTTTAGCCGAGAGGGAGGCTGGAAGAAACTGCAAGAATAAGACCGACTGTTGAAACATCAAATACACGACAGAATCCGTTCATCCACTGCCATTTCTGCGAAAGTGCTGTGGTATTGGTTTTCACTGTATCTGCTGGTTTAATTGTTTCTGCCTGTTCATTTCTTTGTCCGCTGAAACCACTAGCCTAAGGGAGATTTAAAAATCAAAAGGTAGGGCCGAGGTTGAACAGGAAATGAACACTGGTGTTGCGGCGTTATTAAAGTAAAAAGTTCAGAAGTGGCTCTAGGAACCAGCGTATTAATACACGCTTTAAGTGCCATCTCCCTCTCTCTCCCTGCTCTTTTTGTTGGTGGGTTGCTGCTCCAAATAAACCTGAGATCCGCGTGGCAAAGCACCCTGGGTTTGTGAGTCTGAAACGGGAAGGCTGCGTCCTGGAAGCCTGTCCCAAGGACCCTTCTAATGCAAAGATCTGCATTTGATTCGGTGCCATCGCAACCATCTCTTTTCCCCGTGTATCCCTTATCCATGTGGGAGTTTGTGTAGACAGAAAGCTCGAGCGGGGAAAGAGAGCAACACGCTGATTTCTATTTTCGGGCGGGGGAGTGCAAAGTGAACTCCCAAAGTTCAGAGCTCCTCACCCCTGCAGGCTGGGTATAACGCCAATGACACACTTAATGAAAATAAACAGAGCTGGCATTAGGATCTCTGCGAGGAATTCTTTTCCCCCCTTTTCTAAGTGCACTCTATCTTTTCTCCTCCGCTATCTCCCTTTCCTTTTTCCTCTGATCTCCAGGACAAAAGATTCGACAATCAGAGATTCGAACGCCAAGCAAGGAGGATATGTACTTAAAATACCACATGGCCAATAAAACCTATTTTACAACATATCTCACCTTTAACAAGCAAATTGACCAATGTAAGCAAAAACTGACCCCCAAATCCTTTTATGAAATTGCCAAAGAAAACCTTCCCTCGATTCCAGCCACCGAAACAGCCATGCGATTAGCAGAAAAAATACTCGGGTTTTAAGAAATCACAGCGCTGGGTGTTTCACTGCATAAACGTGCTCCCTAACCAAAAGGTACGAGGCCACAGATTTCAGGAATTAATTTGGGTTAATTCAAATGGCAAAGATGAGGTAGGCAAAATAACAAGCAATTACCTTTTCCTGCCTTTGAAGAACAATGCATTTGGGACTGGTCCAACTTCAGAAAGAGTGATTACAGATTTTTATGCTCAGGCAAACCTCTACCTATTTTACCACACACAACATACACATGCGTACCCACACGCTACATACGTACTTTCTATGTCCATACACTTGTCTGTATTCCATACCACTCTGCACTTGAAGGATTAATTAAAGATAAAATTCAATTATTTATTATATACCCTGCTAATTATTTTTGAAGCTCTACAAAGAGAGCAGGAAAGCTAACCAACACAAGCCATAATTAAGCAGAAAGGCAGCATTTGTGTGGTCATTTGGCGAATTCACCGTGCAAAACGTTTATCATTTAACCATTTCCTTTATATTGTGCATCGGGGTGGAAAGGTTTGAAAGCAAGGCAGAATTCCAAATTTGACTTCAATATATTTTGGAGGAGGGAAATATCTATTTCTACGAGTATCGACAATCGCTTTAGTGGATAATAAGCAACATTAAATAAAACATGTAGCTAAATAGGCATTAAAGGCCTTTTACATACTTGGAAGAAAAGAAAACAGTTTTTTCCCTTTCTTTTTTTTCTCTCCATGCTGCAGACTGCAGGCATTTTGGTCTATCTCTGTCAAGTGCAATTCTTTCTTGATGAATGACAAGGTACGATAATAGGCTGCCGTTACCAGGGCAACCAGACAGCAGAGCTGTGTGCCTTGAATTTTGTCATCTGAAAATGAAACCAGAAGCAAAAGAAAAGCTGAGAATCTAGCGACAGATTAACTCATGGGGGGGGGGGGGACCGGCGGGGGGAGAGAGCGCGGGAGGAGGAAGGAGAGAGCAAGGGGGGGGGAAAGGGGGCTACATTACAAGCAATTAAAATTACTGTAATACGCGGTATGTGTGTATCTGCGTGTGTCTGTGTTGCAATTTCAGATATCGTTTGTCAATAGGCTTTTATCCTTCTTCTCGCTGCCACTCTCTTTGTTCCAGAAATACACAGAAAGCTTTAAAAAGTACCTTTCAGAGAGGCCTCTCCAACACAGCCACCTTTACAATAGGTGTCTTTGCAGTGCTGCTCTCCACCCTACTTCCAGCAGCACCCTACCCAATTCCCCCCAGTCCCACTCAGCCCCTAAGAGCCCCTGGGAGTTGATGGTGGGGAACCAATACTCATTACTATAGTTTATGCTGGGTACCTGGTATGGAACCTTACTTTGCATGCAGTTGTTCAGTTCATGGCTAAATAATGCCCCCTCAACCTGAGGATTCATCCAATGCCTTCACTTTGGGCTTTGAAAGCCTCTGCTATGGTCTCTGTGATGTCCTCCTGGATGAGACCCAGCCACTGTGAACCACCGGCACTGGATCACGGATGCAAAGTTAAGGGGGCATTCAGCAGAAGGTTGAAAGCAGAAAGACTAAAGAGGAGCCAGTTGCCAAACTCTAACCTGTGATCAACAGGATGTCCGGATCTGGACTGAGTTTGGGCTTGGACCTTTTGGAGGTGAGCGAAAACTGCAGCAGCGTATTTCCTTCTTTGTACCCCAAAATCCGAATAAAATAGAATCAAAACACACAAGTCTTGGGTTTTAACAGAACTACCTAACCTGCAAAGCTCAGACTGTTGATGCCCAGCATAGTGCAGCCACTGGCTTTCACAAACACACCGTAATATTCATACCTGAAAAAAACCCTCTGCCTGCTCAAGCCATATTAACTAGACCTGTAGCACATTTCCTCAGCAGTGTAACCTGAGAGCTCATAATATTCATGTTTCAGAGCCACCATCGTCCATAGCCTTCACAGATTCTACAGACATCTTTTACTAACCTCTTGGGTGATCAGATAAAACCTTGCTCCTACCATTCTGTGGAAGAACTGCTGATAAAATAAGCCTTCTGTAATTTCCCTGCTGTCCCTCCGGCAAAACTCCCCGCGATCCTTGCAAAGTGTGGGTGAATCATTAGGCTCCCATGCCCAAGAAGAAGGCTTTTCTGCCAACTTTAGAGATGAGGAAACCGACATGGAGAAAAGCTGCCTGAGTCAGACCCTTTGAAGAGCCAGTGGGACTCTTTCATTGTACTTCAGCTGGGTTTGGACCAGGCTTTACCAGCCTCTCAGGGCACTGGAAACAGGACCTAGTGCTCCCGGCTCACAACTTCCATAAGCCAGATTTCTTCCCAACAAGCTTTCTCTCAACATACATTGATTTAAAATGTAGTAATTCAATTAAATAAGAACGCAAGGCAATAAATGTTGCTTAACCAAAATTACTCCACCTTTGCACAGGAAAATTATACTCTAAGCATGTCAGTCATAAAGATGGCATGTTCTTGAAATAAAAATTCATAACCTATGCATGTCTTTACATGGAGAAATCAGTTACCTGATTTTTAAGGTATCTAAAGGAAGAGACCATCCCTAATGCTTCTCCATAGACGCCCAGTATAATGGCTTATAGAAGAATGACTTAATTTTTTGGCATCTTGACTGCTTTTGAATATTTTCCATGGAAAAATGAAGTTATTTTTCTTAATATCATCACTTGCATGATTGACTTTTTTGCCATGACAAGTCCAGGACATTTCAGTTCTCCTGATTTATCTTTTTTTGCTTGACTACTGTTCTATGACTGTGTCTACATGGCATTGAGGAGAGGAACCCCTGCTAGCTCTGGCATCAGTAGCAGTCTAGTTGCATCAGCAGCTTCATTCCACATAGACTAATTAGCTTGGGTTTTGGGCAAGAATCTTGCATTAACTACACTTACGCTGTTTTGAAGCTAGGTTAATATCATCTACGTGCTACATGTACCTTTCGCTGACATCCCGCACAGGTACCAGGAAGCCAGTGATGTTTTCAGGCTACTTCACTTGCCAGTCTCCATTTGAGCAAGGTCACTAGGGCAATGACAGACTTGGTTTATTGGAAGTTGTATTCCAAACCCTTCATTGAAAACTGGCTTATTCCTTGTGCACATCTTTTCCATTCAGTTTTCAAGTGGTAACAGGAATCTTCATTAGAATTTGTCTATTACCAACTGGGTTTATAAAATGTGAAGGTCTTTCTGCTGGTGATGTTACCTTCTAACTGCCAAACCAATTTGTCTAATTGCAAAAATCAGTATTTATGCTTATTATTTTCCTGCTTTTTCCACCCTTTCTGCATTCTCCTGGGTTTGTATTGGGAGAAAGGAAGAAAAGCTCTGCTTTATCTGACTCACTAATTCCCCAGAATCAGGAGATTCGGAGAACACACTAAAATACAGCACTTCTCCAGCTACTCCATGTCAGTTCTATTTGACCCTTGTCACATATCATGTATCACAGGTGTCTTTTGCCTTACGGGAGATCCCATGGCTGAATGTCAGAATCATGAAACCAAGCTTTGGGAAATGCTCCTTTAAGCCTTGGGCACTCCTTAGACCTGTGCTTTGGCCAAATGGAAAAGCAATCATTTTAAAAGAAAATATCTACATATTAATCATATTGACAAATTCTAAACTGCTTTTGTTAGCTCTGCCTAAGCCCACAGCTGGATGAAGAAATACAGAGTATAGCCATCACGACTATCTGTTATATTAGAGACGAGATTGAATTAAGGCCTCCTTAGATTCAGAGCCATGTCTTAACCACTAGACCATCTTACTGCTGCTTTACAATCTTCCTTCTGTGCACCTCTGTGTTAATTCAAACTGAAGCTGAATTAAGGCTCTTCTTATCCCTGATAAGCCCAGGAAGCTGTAGAAGAGCAAGCTGGAGTTTACTCAGCCTCATGCATCCATCAGCAACATGTCAGCCAGCTTCCAGTTCTTAGCAGCGATGATGGAAGAGACACATGGAAGAGGGTGGGGTATTCAAAACCCTTGTTGAGCACAGAGAGGTGACAGCCCAACAAATCACCTTTGGATTTGTGAACTCAGCAGATAGTTTCTGGAAGTTGTTGAGAGAAAATAAATATGGAAAACCACAATGTCATTTCTAAGAGTCACTTTTCAGAGCCTGACCACATTTTAAGTATCTGTTAAGTGATGTCCTTTCTCCTACCATGCTTCTGGCCAAAACCAATGTTGTATCAATCCCCCGACAAAGACAAGTTTGATGCTGGAATTCCAGACACCAAAACAAATAATACCACCTACAGCCCTCGTGAGTCACAGAACTCATGTGATCTAAAAAGGAGAGAGAAAGCAAAAAACCAAACCCCAACTCATTCTTACTCTAAGAGGCTCAAAAAAGGAAATAACTCGGTTAGCAAGGCTTTCCCCTCTGCGAATGATCAAAGGAGAGAGAAGGATTTATAAGTATTCTGAATCAACACAAAAAAGTCTTTTTAGTATACTTAATGAATTTAATGTCACCCTGCATGGTCTGACCTCATGGACACCCTCTCTGAGAACTATCTGCTTGTAGCAAGGTGCACGGCTTCTTTTAATTTCTATGGAGACTGATGTTCCTACATTCCTATGCTGTGGCTACGATCCAGCTCTAGCCCTAGTTTATATACGTTAACATGGCTGCATGGCTTCCAGACCACAGTCAGCTCAGTTTGGCCAGCTCTGGACACAGGCAAGAGAAGCTTTGGTCTCTTTGCACCTGCCTTTGCTTGCTGTTTGTGGATAAGATGGCTAGGCAGGCCCTCATCAAGCTTCTCCAGAATTCCTTCTTGAACACTATCTCGGGGACAAATGCAGCATTTATAAAAGACAACTGGGGATAATGGTTCTTTTGGAGAGACACGATGCTACGCTTACATACATGGCATCTGCATACTCTGCTTATGGGTACATTTAAATGTATTTCAATGCTGGTATTAAATGAGAGCCTTCCTATCGCTTCTAACCGACTGCAGTTGTCCAATAAATGGCTTTCGACTTTTGCAATAATAGGTTTGTGGCAAACAATAGGACTGCTAAAAGAACCACTTTATGAGAAGATCATAAATGAGAGTTAACTCGTAGATATGGCTGTGTGCTAACCAGCAGAGGTAATAACAAAATATGAGCCACTTTCAAATGGACTGACAAGGAGGAAGCTGGGGAAAAGAAACTGTCACCAATCCACAGCAGGCCAACAAATGCAGGCAAATGTATTACACCCTGCAGTCCAGCAGATCCTCTTTCTGTCAGGCTGTATTGGCACAGTATATTTATTTTCTTTGAGAAGAATCACAGAACTGTCTTGTGGGCCTCGTCTCCAGTGGACGTGCAGAACAATGCGCTCCCTTCTCTGCTTATTCTTTTATGTATTTGAGGGCAATTTGCAAACTTCACTTTCAGCCTTCTCTTGAATAAAACCCCACAGTTCTCTCAGATTTTTTTTCCCCACAGAAAAGTCAACTCATGTGAACCTCAAACTGCTTTTGTTCTTTTTCCTACTGAGCAATTGGTTCATGTCATTACTGAAGCACAACCCAAGAGAAGATGTTGCCCTATACCCAAGGCAGAGGGGTAAGTTTATTACTCATACGCAGCAGCCTGATATGATGACATTGCTCTTTCATGCTGACATAGCTGGTACTATGTATGCATGTTAAGAATAAAGTAATTGCTCGTCTTTGCACGTGATAAGGTGGCCCTTCAAGAATAAAGAAGTGTCCAGCAAAGCGGTGAGCATACGTGAACCAGTTGTTCATAGAAAGATGCTACTCTGAAAGAATAACTGTGCGATGCTATGTAGATGGGGACTATGTTGATAGAAGGACTTAGTTGTAGTGACAAAAGAGACCAAATATTTGGAGTATGACAAGAAACAGCCAGTCAATTAACTTATCTGTTTTCATAGCAGTTGGAGAGTCTCCTACATCTACATTGGCAAGTGGGTGGGGGGCTAAGATAGCTGTCACACTTTGATAAGTAGGCCACTCAGTTATGAAAGATTAAGGCCAGAGATGCGGATGCAGCTGAGTGTAAATGAGACTCCCAAGAGGGAAGATCAAAGTTGGTAGGGAAACCATAGTAAAGCATGAAAACCAAACTTCCTACCAGGAATTTCAGCATGAAAGGGCCATGGTGGCTTTCAGCTTCAAGGCCAGAGGCTGAAGACCTTATTGAAAGCTGTTGGAGGGCCTCTGTGCCAAGCTTAGATAGTCCTCACTGGAAACAGACAGGGAAAGAGGGGTTTCTTCATGTCCAATGAAAAGAACCAACTTTGCAGGCTGGGGAGTCATGCTAACAAACTGAGACAAGATACAGCTTTGATATTTCTTGGCATTTTTCTCCTATAAATATGAAGACCACAAGGCTTTCAAAAAAGCCCAGAGGGTTCTTGTCTGTTTGTAGTCATGTAAACCGCTGCTCATCAGAGAGTCTTTCTGGCCAAAGAATTAAAGCTGTTTCCTTCCTGGCCCCATTTGTTAAAGATTTTGTCTCTGCTGCTTCACTACATTACAGCTGGCTTAGACTTCGCAGGATGTGAGAGGTATTGGAAATCTCGTCTAAGACAGCGTGGTATTTATGCGCTCTCATCTGGTGCAGGAGTACAAGGTGCATCAGCCCAAATCTCATGTTCTCTTTATTGCAGTAACTGCACACTCAGTGCCTGACTGCCAGAGCCTACAGCTGCCTGATGAAATCCTGGCAGGTTTTTTCACTGCTGTCGATACAGCCATATTATTACCTTAGCCATTTCCCTCACTTTGTGAATGACTTAGTGTAAAAATTCGAGTAAATAACTCAATTTTCCTCTGCCTATAAAATAGCAGGTTTAATAATTATTGTTTTTACCCTACAAAGTGCAACACAGCCTTTAGATCCATCTTATCTGAACATCTGATAATCTATTGCTCATTACCACATTGTAACCATTAAGTTTGTGGAAATATGGTATGTAACTAGTAGGAATGAGGTCTGTGCCGATGTTCAGGTCAGAGGGAACAATAAAGGGAACACTGAAGAGCTGGTTTGGCAACGGTACTTAGCCCTTTTCAAATCCCAACCTCCTTTAATTAACTTTCCTGAAGCATGCAAAGAAAGAATGGTGGGACACTGAGATCTGCTCATGGATGCTCATGTGCTGTGATTGCAGCAGAACTGCTCCCAAAGGCTGTTTCCAGCAGCTGCTTTCCTTGCAGCTTTCAGTGCAGGGGGTATAAATGAAGCATCCCTCACTACAAATGACAGCAGTTGCATGCACTATCACTTCTTACCCTGGCTTTTTAAACACTGCTTAAAAAGTACAGTCTAAAGTGCAGTTAAAGAGCATTTGAGCAGGTTAAAGGAAGGCACGGCTGCGGTCTTCACCAGTGCCGCTGGGTTGATGGTGAGGAAGGCAAAATCTGCCCTCCCTTGTAGATGCACTACAGTGACTTTTTCTATCCCTATGGACAAACACTTCATGGTGGGGACACTTCAAGTGCCTCATCAGTGGCCCTGCACTGGAAGAGCGAGCTGAACACAACTGATGCTGTCCCTTTCACAGCTGGGGTCAGGGTTTTTAACGGGAGACATATCCCTTGCTGGTTTATTTTACCCCTTTCCCACATTCTTCTCCTCTGGTTTCCCATTTCATTCTCATCTTTCTTATCAAGTCACTACCTCTCCTGATCTCCTATTATATCTCTTTGGGGGAAATGAGTCAGGTGTAATATTTCCCCCTTCTTACACTTCTATCCACTGCATGTGTGCATCAACCTCACCTCACGAAGGCTTTCAGTTTTGTCATTGTAACTCCGCAGCAATAAATGACACGTAGCTAGGTCTGAACTATCTTAACCTTGGTAGCATTTCAGCCAAAACACATAGCATGCACTTCAAGCTCTGCACAGTTATCAGGTAACTAGGTCAGCCTGACGTCTGTGCCATTCGTTGCATTTTCCACCCCACCGTTACCTGTTAGCACTGACATTGGTTCTGGTGGCCCAAGCCATAATCTCATCACACCTTCACCTCTGGCAGCAGAGCCAAACTCTGCGATGAACTTCCAGCACACTGGGCATCCTTAGGCATCATCATAGGTGACGTGAGCTTGCTCCCATCAGTTTTATTCCACGTTCTCCCTCCCCCCATCCCTGCAGAAAGCAGTCTTTAGCTGGGTGCACAAAAAGATTCCATCAGCAACTTCCAGGAGAGCTAGAATTGATTTATATCCACTGGGGGATGAACCAGATTACGTTTAGCTTTAGTCCCGTTTCAGAAACAGCAATGTTATGAATAATCCTTTCATGTTCCTTGTATAAGTATCTGAAATGTATAAAACCAAGGAGAGGAGGGAATTCATTAAGGTGGTCCAGGGGAATATTGCTCTGAGAAATAAGCGACTGCTTATGAGAGTTAAAATGACTTTATCCCATTACTTTTACGTAAGGAAAGAGGCAAGGGGAAACTAACTATAAGGAAATTTTACCAAGAACTGCTACATATTAGTTTGTGGAAACATATTCCTAAGGAACTCATGGGAGCGTTAGTGTGTTAGTCTGGCATACAAAATGGACGACGGTGATTCTTCTGTATCTTACTGCAAAATTCCCAATCAGCCAGGTCCAAAGTCTGGAATCAATAGTAATCTTTCAATAGAGCTCAATGGACTTAAGGGCAGGCCCCATGTGTTTAATATTTAAGTTAAATAAAGTGCAGAAATAGCGAGTCAAAATGTGACATGGGCAGCGATTGTAAGAACCACCCCCCCCCCCCCTAATTTTTAAGGGGCCTATTTAAGCCAAGTTTTTAAGACAAAACAGTGCATGCATGGAATTTCCAGTTCAATTACATCAAGTCACACTGATTTCATCTGGTTACCGTATGTTATTGGTGGGAATGTAACTCGATGCAGCTCGGTGCAGCTTGTGGCATACTGATTTATTACAGTTTAAATGATAAAGCACCCAAGAATGTTCAAGCAGTTGGACTACTCCATTGACTGGATGTTCAGACATCTATTTTTAGAAAAGAAGTTAGTCTGTGCAATAGTAGATGGACTGGTCCATTGTTACTAAAGGGGCAGGGGAATTTATCACATAGTGGCTGCTTAATGGTACCTGTGTGCTTTATCCTTTTTAAGTGCTTTGTGTAGACCTGGATCTAATAGGGTTTTATTCATCAAAGGTGGGACCTTTGCTGGGTCTTGTTCTAAAAGACAGACTGGACCAGTGAAGTCCAAGTCCAGATCCTCCTGCACACTAAGGACATTCAGGACATGGCTTCTGGTTTTCCTACATTTTCTATGGATAGGTATTTCTGAGGAGCAGGAACAGGAGTAGAACTTGCCTAGAAGTCTACAGATGCCAAGTTCTTGGTCTGCACCATCCCGTACTCCCATAGATTACCAGCTGGATTCTCGAAGCTGGAAGCTGTTTGGACCCACAGCTCTAGACAGACAGACAGGAAGTGGAAACCCTACATTCCTTTCTTTTGTTTTACAAATGGTTTGAAAGAGGCTACCGGCCAAAGCAAAAATAACCATGAAACTGGAAGAGCTCATGCATAACATGGCACAACAATAAAAGGTTGGGCATCACCGCAGTGGATTCTTGAATTCAGCCAAGAAGAGAAAGTGCTAAAATCAACACAAAGGGATCCCATTAGATCGTTAGGAGATGAAAGGCTACTTCCAATCACTTCGGTTTATTCAGCTGGATCTTTTTAGGAATACTGAGCAGTCAGGTATGGTGGCCTAATTCTCTGCTTCTTGTGTTCCTAAGCATGGGATAGAGGCTGCGGGTGTGAAGGTAGGAAAGGAATTTGATGTGTGTGTTTGGAAACGCAGTTGTAACTATCATGGCCGTCATCTATCACATTAGCCCATTTCTTTGATACACGCTCGGTTTTGTGATGGCTCCAAAGATTTGTTCCTGTCTTAACAACAAACTCCTCACTTTACATGAAAGCATGAGCAACTTCTGGGAAACAGATTAAATCTAGTTCCAGGCTTCCTCTTGATATGGATAAAAAATGTCTAGGAGAATGGGCTTGACTAATCTCAGCAGGAACAAGACCTCCTGCTGACGAGCTCTTGGTTCAGTGTTTTCACATCTGATCTTGCTGCCTCTAGGTCAAAACGATGCCTGGTGGAATTCTGACAATTACATTAGAGTCAGTTAAAGAAGGAATTTCTCCCATTGCATGTGTGGCTTTCGCATCAATTAAAATCCAGCTTTTAGGAAAGAGGCAAGGCTCTGAAGGCAGCAGCTAGAGAGGAAAACCAAACCCAAACAGAACTCAGAAATAAACTCACGGAAAGAAAAAACACCTGATAAAGTGTTCATTCTTTAAAACACCTCTACTTTGGCATCTCTCCCAGCAGTGATAATGTTTGGTTTTACAGAAGAAACACAGATGCACCAACAATACTGAAGATTTCAAGAATTAACTGCTTAGAGACAGCCAGGGGAAAGTCACTAGAAAGCCTATTACCTTTGCCTTCTGTTTCAGCAGCAAGCAGGGAAAGCTGAAGTCCACATGAAGGGATATTCTGGCTGAGTTAATGAAGAAAGTAAGGGCAGGCTGCTGCCAAAACCCCAAGCTATATTCCCTCATGGAATACCCCTCCCAGTTAATCCCCCAATCACAGCCTCCAAACCTCTCTGGGCTAGGCTATACTGGACCACATGGTAAGATTCAAGTTAATGTAACTCTGCAGTCACTCTATTGACTGCTCTGTTATAGTGATGTAGCTATGAAGTGCAAGGCATCCTAGTACCCCATCTGAGTTACTTGTTTCCTATGGCAAAACTCGTTTTCAGCTACCACTTAGCTAGGGTATTTCCTGATGCCGCATACTTCTCCCAGATTTACCTTGTTGTTATAATGGGAGCTAACTGGCATTGCTCGAACTCAAGCTTGAGTTCAGATGCTGAAGGTGAAGAAGACGGAGCCTGCAGAGGTAATCTCAGAGGCTGCAAGTCCCCATCCTATGCCTTAGGATAGGAGAATTTGGGGAGAGCAAATTTCTTTGTGCCAAGACTCAAGTTTGTGTTGAAATTAGCCTAACATGACCCACTCACTGTAAGAAAGTAGCTTCCCTGACCAGGATGTAAAATCCTCACAGGTGTAAAAGCTATTGAAGCTGCCAAATGTAGTACACTCAAACCTGAACATCTGAAACTGCTTTATGGGTAGGAGTCAACAAGTTACAGTGCACTGCGCTAAGAGCAGTTGGAGGCACAGCTTTACCCCTCTGCTGCTGTATTACCTATATTTGAGGGGTCTTCATGGAAAAGGCTGTAAAGGAAGCATTTTAAAACTAAGAGTGCATTAGGCAAGGGATCGCAGGCACTGTGATTTATAGCTGTGATAATGGGCTGGATCTCAGCACAGTGAAATCCAATTATCAGCTCTGCTGTCTCGGGCAAAATGCTTAAGTCAAACTTTCTCATCAGTGCCTTTAGGTTGGGTTGATTTTCAGAGGCACTAAGCCCCTCCCCACCCCATAAGCTCTGTGTAGAGTAAGAGACCAACACAAACCAGATTGTATCTGATTCTACTGTACTTGATATATTTTTTTCTATAGTTGGGTTGAGAATGACAAGTTTCACTCCACGTTATCAAGAAACTGTAGGAAGGAGGACATAGAGGTTAAAAGTCTGGAAAATAAGGGATTTGATTCTCTACCTGGGGTTTTTCTCCTTCATGTGAATAAGGACCAGGAACATTTCCATACCCACCTCACAAAGGGGCTTGTGAGAGTTAATTCAGCTCCCTGCAGAAAGTGCCTTGAGATCCACAGATGGAACTTGCTGTAGAGGTGGTGCATTACTGAATAATGACGTACGATCATACGTGAACAAAACACACGCATATATCGCTCCGTATGTTTTATAACATTAAGCCCTGTGCTGTTCTCCAAACAGACAGATACATTCCAACCTGGAGAGGATCAAACACATCCCAGTCTTTTTATTTCAGAGGTGAGGAGATGGTTCCAGCAACATCGTTGTCTCTTTTTGTCTACTGAAACCAGAACAGGGGTTTATTTTAGAAGGGGAGTGGGAAAAAGAAGGGAAGGTTTTACACAGCATGTGCCAAAGGAACGTAACTTCCCCCTGGACACGTGTCCTTGAACAACAGGGGAGACCTTGGAGTTTATATCTCAGCTGAAAAGATAAATGTGGAAATACACTTCCCCTACTGCAGTTTCATGTTTGGACTTGGCGAGATCCCTCAGGAGAAATACTACTTTAAGCTTTGCTTCTGCCACTGGAGTCTCCTTTTGCCTATCTCCAGCTCCCAGTGAACTCATACCAGCTACACGTGCTCCAATACGGAGTCCTCCATGCAAGCACAGTAGACAGAGGTTTGTGCTTCTGGGGGCTGGAATTTGGGGAAGTTCTTCCTAAGATAGGGAGCGAGGAAACAAAAAACTGGACCAATTTCGTTTGCCTTCACAACGCCAGTTTGTATGCCATGTTGGTACGAAAATGAAGCATTTGGCTGCCTGAGGAATATGGGGACTTTAGCTTCTTATTGAATACTTTTGGCAATTGTACCAAAATGTCATGTTTTTACTGGGTTTTGATGACTTATTTTTAACACTTCTATTCATATATTCTAAGAGGAACTGAATGCTGACGTAAAGACAGCAAGCAGAATACCATTAATTCAAAACCAGGGCTTTCCTCCTCCTCCGATTATTTTCAGCATCGTTCCGAATCCACATTATGCCCCAGAACTACACATGGCTGTTAGGTCACATGAAAAAAGATCAGAGGGGGTTGAAGGAGAACAGGAATTATGCCAAAGCTGTACTGTTATTTCTGAATCACCTATGAAACACAGGAGAGAGAAACAGAGATTCATGAGGTTTTAGTGCGTTTGGGCTCTCAGCAGAGAGATGGAACACATCTTTCAAATCACCTTACCCTGCCAGATAGTCTTGAAGTGAAAACACAACTGAACAAAAGGTTTGCAGGCAAATTTTGATCTAAGCGTGCAGTGTGCTCCATGAGCCCACCAACCCTCTTCCCAAGATGGCACTCTCCCCCCATCCAAGCCCCAGGATGAACCCAGCAACTCCATCCTCTTCTCAAGGGAACCAGGTGCTCTAAAAGCAAGGGATACCCTGGGGGAAAGGGGAGAAAGGGGTGGGCAAATGAGACAAACACACTTGAAGTAACTGATTTACAGATTCACCATTTACTGGATTCCTTGTGAATAACCAAGGATATTCTTTGCAAGTTCAGACATGATACAAGCACACAGGCACAGGAAAACCAAAGTCCACCGATTGTTTTTTGATCCTTTCCATTTTTTGTCCTTTCCGGAGAAGCTGGAATCCGGGTGAGTCTCAGACTTTATCCAGAAATGTGTTCATACATTGAAAGAGGACTCTTCGCGATCCTGAATGTCTGATGCTTTACAGCGTTTCTTGCATAATTCATCTTAGAAGTGAAGTTAACCAGCAGGGCAGTCAAGTGAGAAGCATATAATGGCCTGTGATCATCAGACACAGCTTCCAGGGAAGGGAAGCCATCGGTTCAGCTTCTTGTAGTAGTAGCCAGAGGGAGCTGTTTGGAGACTTCTCCCAGGAGCTGACTTAGCGTATCCTCCTCTTTGCCATATAGGACACCAAAGGGCACCCCTTCTGTCCCGTCTTCCAAAGGCATACAGCAGCAAAGTGCAGCGAGTTTCGGTCAGCGTGTTGGCTGTTTGACCATGGTCTGAGAGTCAGCAGCAAGAAACAAACTGTGCCAGAGCAAATCGCTCCTTGTGTCTCAGAAGCCCAAGCCATCCTTCAACAGTTGCTGCTGGAGGCTACCCCGTACTTAAAGGATAGCATCATGAGAAGCACATATTGCACAGCAAAACCTACGTTCACCCTTTTATGCCCCCCACCCCTTAAAGAACATACAATATATATTCAGTGTACCATCAGCCCACTGCTGTAGGTGGAGCTCTGTGAGCACGACACAGTCGACCACGGATACAAAGGCCAGCAAATAAATGATTCTGTAAGTGTCAGACATTTCAGTCTAGGACATTAGAGATTCATTGACTACATTGCGGGAAGAGCTGTTAAATGAACCCAATTTCAGTAGTCTCAGCCTTCCACAGTCACTTTGAGTACCACGTATATCAGAGACTCATTTAGCATCTTGAAAAATACCCTTTTCTTTAATTGGTTATAACATCCCTGCATATCAAATACAGTTGCCAGAGCATTGGGTGAATGACAAAAAAGACGAGTAAAAATAGGTTACAGAAGTAACATGTTCTTTCATGATTACATCTGGGGCTACACAAGAGGGTCTCTTGGCATGTCAGTAACCTTTTCCACAGCCTGGAAAGTTCCAGAGAGGAAGAATGTATACTATTAAGTACAGCAGCCCTGTAAACCAGGAGACATGAATTACTGCTTTGCAAACCATGTGCTGCACTTCCTTGGGCAAATCACTTTGAGGTGCCTTTTCCCCTCATATTCCCTCAATCTACCCTGTATAAATCACTCTCCATCTCTTCTGAGCAAGGGAAGATCTCCTTCCATGTACTAGGGACACTGACTGCAAATTCAGAGTGAGCCTGTAAGTTTGACCTTACATGCATAACAAATAATTACAAACCACAGCATCTTACCCCACCGCATTACTTATCTGGGTAGTCCATGGAGTCAATATGCACCATAACTGTAACACAGGAGTAAAGCTCAGTTTGGGCCCAGAGGAAAAGCAAGAACTAGTGCTGTGTATAAAAGACTGATGCACATTCCCTTCCATTATTGAAAGGATGAACTGCATGCTGGTATTTTACTTAAATGATAAAGTAACCCTAAATATTATCAAATATGAAGGCAGTAAATTACAGTTTGTAAATGCATCACATGAGCTTGTGGATACATTTAGATCAAAGGAGCATAATGAGACACTCTGAATAATATTTGATAAGCCTAATTAATGAGAACATGCCCAACAGAGTTTTCCAGTAGCAGTATCAATGCCCTGCAGGTACTTGTCCATGTTCCTCTGCACAGGATGGACAAACTTGCATTGTGCTCAGGAACATATACAGTCATTGATTCCAGCTCAAAACCTCATGGATGTAGGGGAAAAAGTGTCTGCACAGCATGATGGTTATAGTCATCCCACTGAAGACCTAAACCAAGACCCTGAATTCCTACTGAAGACCCCAAAAATGGAGCTCTTCCCATCTGTACCACTGGAAAATAAGAGGATGCTTTGGCCTTGAGATGAGAGCCCACACTAAACCAGAGGTGCCAGACCCCTCCTAGACTCCGCCATGCATTTCTCAAGGTTGAGAAAAGCTGAAAACAGGCAATCTAGGTCCCCAATTAACTCTATAAAAAGATCTCGGACTCCAGCATTCATTCACCAACCTCAAATCAAAATGAGTCAGCCGCATCACAATCAATCCAAGAATGGCTCCTACCTCATAACTTAATCTTTGTAATGGATCACTTGTAACAGATCTGGCTTTCCCGAAGCTATGATCTTGTCCTCTATTACTGACTAATATTGAAGATTCCAGCTACACGTATTCCCTTCCTCTGAATACCTCATCACCTTATGCAGAAAATATTAGGCTGAGAAATAGCCCAATTAAATGTGCAACTATCTGTAACCTTTTGTGTTCCCGTATCAGGTGGTGAGGCAGTAGCAACACTGGAAAATACAGGATCTTTGGGAAATGCAGCATATTATTAGATTTGATGAGATCCATTTTCTTGATGGCTTCTGAAAGATCTTTGCGCTAATTAGCTAAGAATACCACTGAATTATTTAATTATCTCTACTTTTGTGCAATAAAATATGTTGTCATATCACACACTCTATCTTGCTGTTGCTGCTCAGACTTAATGATGCCTTTATAGTTAGCGATTTCCTTTGTTCTCCCTCTGCAAGTGGGTTTTGGTGGTGCTGGGGAAACGGGGGGAAGCAGAGAAGGAAAAATATCAGGTTTAAAATGAATTCTTATGGGTGGGGAAAATCTTTACATGTGTTTCTCTCCAGCTCCAGTTCCCTATGAAACAGGCGAAACACGCTGCGATGCCACAGCAGACCCACATACTTCTTGCTAACGCAACAAGGAATGCTTTCCAGGGGAAGAGGAAAGAAACTATGGCTGCAAAGAATTCTAAACCAGCAAGGGATGTTTTTAACAAGGAAGAGGTAAATTATGATAATTACTCTGACTGGTAGGGTCCTTAAGCATTACTAATTAGCATTTATTGCCTGGATTATTGGAACAATGTGTGTGTTCCAAGAGCGAAGAAGAACTGGGATGCTCTTTCCTTCTGAGCCCTGGGAACAAGCAAGAATGCGGTGCAGTTGGCAGAGAGGCTCCTCTTCCAAGCATGGTGAGCACCAGCCCTGTGCAGAGCTGCACAGAGGCGCTGGGAAACTTGCACCTTTTGCAAGCCCACGTTGGGAACTCCTTAACTGTACGGCTGCGTTTCTGCCTCCCACAGAAGGGACCAGAATCAGGGCAGCACAAAAGGAAAGCGGCCTTTAGAATAGTCAGAATCATTGGACAACGGTTCAAGCTGCAGATTAACATTTACCTTAAACTCTGCGTGCTACAGTGTTTTCTATTATTACTGGAGTTGTATGCAGACCTATGATGAATTAACATTTCGTTACTTTAAAGCATGCAAGTCTGGCCAAAGAGACTTCATGACAGACAAAGAGTTAATAAATTCAACAGAAAATAAAGAGGTTATGCCATTTCCAGCTAGCATTTTGACTGGGTTAATGTGACTTTGTAAAGAGGCTGCAAGCAGATTTCAACACAAGCTACATTTTAATAGCAAGGATTTATCATGTGAATGAAGTTCTGGTTTAGAAATCGACTAGGAATTAATCAATATTGTAATCAGCACTAGCCACTACGTAAGTATTTCAACTATAATTTGGTATCTGGCCCAATAAATCTTTAAGTGCTTTGGAAATGATTCAGGCAAAAGACACAGTGAAAGTAGTCTCCATTTTTTGAGCTGCAGTGCTATGCAACTTTAGGTGCTATTAAACCCCATTGGAATAAAAGAGCAACAATGGCAAACTGCAGAATGCCTTGGACCTTTTTTACCTTTTACTGCCACCAAACCCCACGCCTTTCAACTTGGGAAAGCAAGTTCCAGCTAATACAACGGGGTCAAAGTCACAGAGCTAAACGCCACAGTTGCTGCTCAGACAGAACTCCTGGATGCCAGAGTTTTGCAGAAATAGGGTTATTTAAAAAAAAAAAAAACCAATATTTAAAAAATCATGTTTTGTTTGGTTTTGCCCTTTTTAATCATCTGCAGCACGTATTGCACGGAACGCTTGGGAATACTGCATGGAATGCTTGGGAATGTGTTACATTAAATGCATCTTAGATACAGTTTTAACTGAAACTGCTCTCAGTCTGGTGATTCTTTTTCATGCTGAATAAGATCTTCAACCCTCACTAAGGCTGACTTATTTATTCTATTTATTAATTAAATTAACGCCCCATATTTATTTTCTCTACCATTTTCCCCTTCAGATAAAAATACAGGTATTTCTGGCCGCAGCTTCTTTTTATTCCGGGGAAAACGTACAACTGCAGCGCCTGGTGAAATGAGCACTGAAGGAACTATGTAACGCTAAGACAAGAAAGCCTCGTAGCTATATGTAATACAGCAAAAAATAAAACCGGAACGCAATATCCCCTTCTTTTGTCTGCCAGGAGGTAAAAAAACGTTGCAGGAGTAGTTCTGGATTGATTTACGTTCGCTTACAAAGAAATTATTCCAACTGGATATTTATAATGCAATTAAGTTTCAATAACGCTGACATTTCTTCAGATCACACGCACAAATCTGGCAGAGGAGCCCCACTGAACCTGCCTGCCCTGTGCTCGGAGTTCGCGGTAGGCTGGGAAGCGGGGAGGGGGGGCGGAGGGGGGGGGGAATGCGATATTCCAGTTATTATTCCCTGCTTTTCTTCTTGCGAGAACCTCGCCTTCCCCACTAGGAAAGGCGGGGGGGGGGGGGGGGGGGGCAGTTTGTGCTTTCGCTCCTAATTTTAATCCCTGCCAATTGTTGGGTTGGGTGGGTTCTTCCCCCCCCCCCCCCCCCCCCCCCCCATTCGATTCCATTTCATCCGCTCGGCGTGTCCCCAGGCCCCGGCTCCCTCCAGCCGCGCTGTCCCTTTAAGCCGCCAGCCCCCCTAATTGATGTGTCTGGGCGAGTCTAGACTGGCAGTGATTGAACCAGCTCCCAATTATGCTCCTCACTGCGCCGGAGCGGAGCGGGGCGCGGAGCGGGCCCTGCCCCCGCCCATTGTTTTGCCGCAGCCCCGCGCAACCCACCTCCCCCCCCCCCCCCTTTCCTCCGCACCGCTCCGCACCGCACCGCGCAGCGCACAATAGCGGTTCTGCAGGGAGGGAGGGAGGAAAAGAGGTCGGGGGAAGCGGTGGCGAGGGATCCGCGGATGCGGAAGGGGAGTGCGGGCACGGCTACGGCTGCGGCCGAGCACGGCTCTGCCTCCGGGAAGGGCAGAGGGAAAAGCATCGCGGGGTGCAGCCAGTCCCTTGCAGACAAAGCGCTCCCCCGTTCCCTTCCCTTCTTGGGGGGGGCGAACAGGGATTAAAAGCAGCTTCAGGAAGGGAAAAAAAGGGGGGGGGGGGGGAAGTAGTTTTTGCCTGTCTCCGCGGTGGAGATGCGGCTGGACAAAGGTGGTGGGTTCTCCCGTACCGTGTTCTGATTCCTCATGCCAAACAGGTAACAGAAAAGAAAGGCAATGCAGAGTAAGTTTCTCCCTTTGGAATTAGAGGATTTGCAGAATAATGTACAAATTCAGAAGTAAAAGGCGTTGCTGGCTTTTTTTTGGGTTTTTTTTTCCATGGAGGTAAAATACAGTGTCAATAAAAAAGCTAAAATCAAAATGGAACAAGCAACCTTTTCCAGTTCAATAACTATTAAACAAGAGGAACCATCCAACACATCCTAAGCTCTTAGATCTCAAAACGTTACACCGTTTTTGGTGCATTGTGATTTAAAAGTTCAAGCATTTGCATTCAAATATCAAACAGTAATTCAGTGCCATAACAAGGTACAGTAACTCCATTATAAATTGCCTTTGCAGAACAGAGATAAGAAATACAGTTCCAACCATAATTCATTTTACAGCAATATAAAAACCTAATAAAGAAACACAGCAGCAGGAAACAGTTCGAACATTTCTGATTTGCCATTTACATAGAACGTGGAGTGGAAAAGCAGGGAAGGTTGAAGCTCTAGAGGAGGACTAAAAACTTCAGCATTCACTCAGCGTTTCTTTTCAGCAGTTTCCAACCATTAGTACATGCAACCATTTTATTTCTGTAGTTTATTTTGGACCTATCGGTCCATAAAATCCAACCCGGCTCCTGCCTTTTTTCTTTCTTTTTTTTTTTTTCCCTTTTTTATTCTCTTTTCCCCCATTTTTTTCCTTTTTTTTTTTTTTTTTTGGCATGTGTGTGTCCATAGAGCACATTTCTAAGATTAATCGTTCAGTTTTAAACTTGGAAGCACGAGGCATGCTGGGATTTCAGCTGAGGTCAAGCACCAATGTACCGAGCTGTTACTGTTACGCTCTCAGGGTACTCTGTGTTGCTCTCAAGAAGGAGGGGGGAGAAGCAAAAAAAGAGGAGAGAGATGCTCTATGCAGTGGCCTGCAGGCAAGGCAGATCTCTCTCCGTATGAAAACAGAGGCATGTAGATTAATATACCTACATATGTAAATAGATATACATATCCAGGGTTTTATTTACCTACATACATATTCATACACACGTATCATTCGTATGTGTAGCTACACACACACCTCAATAGCTGTATTTCCATGCGTCCGTATCGCGTCTATCTTATCTACACACGCATATATAATAATCACTATATGTGTACACACATACACCCCCATATCGGTATCAGCTGTAAAATTATCGCTTGACTATACACACACACACACAAAATCTCTGTCATGCAAACGCTAGCTTGAATTTGAGATGAGATTTTTACAGTAAATGGCCACAACCACCGCCCTACCATTAGCCGATCAGCCCTAAGGAGGAGAGATACGCTTCTTTTTTCCCTTAAAAGGTCTACTAAACACTATTATATGTGTGTGTATAGGTCTATATATACACACACGCGCGCACACACATAGACATATATATAGAGAGAGAGGATATACTTATAAAATAAAATGAAGATGTCAAAGCACAACTCACAGCTCCCAAGAGCCTAACCCGTGGATTTAAAAGCTAAACATCACAAGTTAGGGTCTCAGGGATTGAGAGGGGCGCAACAAACTATTCCTTGCAAAGAAAAATGTAGAAATTAAAATCAAAATAATAATAAAAACCCCACAGGGATCCAAAAAAAAAAATAAAAAGAAAAAGATCAAAAGGAGAAAGAGGAAAAGAAGAGCAGGCAAGTTCAATTCCTGGCTCAAGATTACAAAACAGGACACACAGGTGGAAGGAAAGAGCTTCTCTAAGGACCCTCTGTTGAGAGAATGCATTCCATTTTTAATCGTTTATACAAAAAAAATGACAAGGCGCGGCAGGTTCCTTACAGCTTCCAACAAGGTCGCTTGCGACAAATACATGAAAAGCCTCCGCATTGGAATAACGAAGAGGAAGAGAAAGAAAAGGGAAGTTTGGGGCAGTGACGGAATTATTTTCATTGTTTCAACGAAAAGGAATGCAGAAATAAGAGCAGGAATATGCAGGCTCTCCCTCCAGCCGCCTGGCACAAAGCATGCAGCAGCATAAAGGCGCTGCCTCCCCGCCCCCTCCGCCAGCCCCGCGGCCGGCAGGGATGGAGGAAAAAAAAAACCCCGAGTTGCAAGAAAATCAGGTAGAAACTCACCATTTGGAAGCGGGGGAAGCTCCGATCTTCAGCGCCAAGAGCAGGGGGGAAAAGCGCGGCGGTGGGGAGGCGGAAGAAGGACCGGGGGGGGGGGGTTTGGGGGGGTGTGTGGGGGGGTGTTGCTAGCTGGAAGCGGCGGCCCCCGGGCGGGCTCAGGGCAGGGGAAGGGGCAGGGGCAATGCCCGCACCAGGCTGGGTGCCCGCCGGGTTTTGACACCCGAGCGAGCGCGGTCGAGCGAGCGAGTGCGAGCGTGCGGTGTGCGCAAGCCGGGGGAGGGAGGCGAGGGTGGGTGTGTGCAGCTGGGCAAGCCGCTTGCATTTTTAAAACATCTTCTTTCTTTTTTTTTTTTCCCCCCTTTTTTTTTTTTTTTTAAGGGAATATATCAAGGAAAAAAAAAAAAAAGGGGGGGGGGGAAGGAAAAGGACCCAAATTCCTCCGCAGCCCCTTCGCCTCCTCCCTCCGCGCTCCCACCAATGCTGCTGCTGCTGTTATTATTATTATGATGATGATGATGATGATGAAGAGACGGGGTTGGAGGGGGGGGGGGGGGGGCGTTGGAGCCGCGGCCCGCTCCTGCCCCGGTAGCAGCGGGGGGCAACCCGGAGCCGGTGGCGGAGCGCGGTCACCAGCTCCTGGCAGCCGCTCCCGGGCCGGGGCTGCCGAGGAAAACCTGGAGGAAAAACCCGCTTCCCCGGGAGAGGAGGGTCCCCGAGCACCGTGCACACACACACACACACGTACACACACACAAAAGGGACTCCATCCTGCACCGGCTCCTCTCCAAAGCACCTTGTGCAACCCCAGCCAATGGAAATTTACGCCGGCCATAACCGAGAGCAGGATTTCGTCCCCAGCTTGCCACCTCCTTCTCCGCTCTTCTCTCCCCTTCCCTCCCTCCCTTTCCTCCCTCTTTCCACCCCCCCATCCTCCCCCCCCCCCCCCCCCCCCGCCCAAATAAATAATACGGATCCGCACCCTCCACCCATCTCTGGAACCGCTTTAGGCCCAGCGGCACCAGCGCGGAGAAGCCGAAACGTTCCGGAGGGCCCGAGTTTAAAAAGGCAAAATATCCGCCGCTCCTCGCCCGGCGCTGCCAAAGCAGGTCCCGCTCCCGGCCCCGTCCCGTGTCCGTGCCCCCCCAACCCTCCCGGCCCCGCACCCGACGCTCCCCGCCACCGCACGGCCGGGGGAGCAGCGGTAACAGGCACCATTACGGAACCATCATCATCATCATCATCATCATCACTCACTCCGTCCTTTTCTCACCTCAGGAGTCTGAGCCCATTCACCAAAGTCCTTCCTCGTCCGGGAGCTCAAATCTTTTCCTTTTTTTTTTTCCCCCCCCCTTTTATTTTTTTGCCCCCTTCTCTTTCCTCCTTGTGGATCAGCCAGTCCCGACATCATTAAACTATAGTCCTCCTCCTCCTCTTCCTCCTCCTTCCTTCTCCCCCTCGCTGTCTCCCCCCTCTTTTCTTCCTATTTTTTTTATTTCAAAAAGGGGGAGCTGGGGGGGGGGGGGGGGGGTGTAGACATAGCTGCATGAAGTGGCTGCCTTTTCGAAAGCACATTTAATCTTTACTGGCTCCCCTAGGCTTCGATGAAGTAGAAGGGAAAGGAGAGGAGAGGGGGAAAGAAAAAATACAGGCAAGGGAGGCTGTTGAGGGACAGCAAGCATCAGGCTCAAATCAACGACCAGATGAAAATGTACTAGACCACACTGCCCCCTCTCTTCCTCTCGCTCTGTCTCCGTCTCTCTCACACACTCTCACTCCTGGAAAGCTTCAGTGTCTGGTTACAGACTCTTTTGGATCCTTCCCCCCCCCCCTCCCCACCCTCGCCCTTTGCCAACTATCCTAGAGATTCCTTGCATGCCTACTTAAATCTTCAACAGAATAAGGACTCGGCTCCCCCCGCCGCCAGCCTCGCACACACACACACGCACATACACACACATACACACACATACACATACATACACACACATACACACACATACACACACACACACATACATACACACACACACACACGCACCAGCCCCAGCCACCCCTCCCCAATAATCTCTTAAGCTCCAGGAAGAAACCCGTCGCAGCGGCCGCATCCCGGTTCCCGTCCCTGCGGCCCCGGGAGCTTCCCGGGCAGCCGGGCACCCGCTCCCGTCTTCCTAAAGACGTCCGGGAGGGGAGGAGAGGGAAGGAGGGGGAAGTGTTGGGGCTGCAGCCCTTCGCCTGGCATCCCTCTGGCTGGATCTGGGGTTTAAAACAATAAAATCCACCGCTGCTATAGCTCGGTCCCGTCCCCCGTCCCCCGTCCCCCCCGTATCCCCCCCCCTTCGCCACACTGCAGCCCGCAGCCGCCCGTGGAAATCGCACGCCCCACGTCTGCATTGAAGCAGGCAGACTGCCTGGCTCATGCCCGTGATGACTTTAGAGCTGACAATCTCCTCTCCTCGACCCCCCCCTCTGCCTTCCCTACACACACACCCACCCCTCTGCTCAATGGCAGCACTGCTGCCTCTCACACCAGACTATATTTGCAATATGTGCTAATTTACCAGCTATATGCCCTTGGATTTTAAAATGAACTCATCAGTCAATGTTTCTAGTACCGATGCTCCCTCTCTCCCTCACACACACCCTCCACTGCAGACATGTTACTCATTCTCCAAGCATTTCCTCTCCGAATGTCCGTCAGACGCATATACACTTCATTGATCAAACCAAATCCCTTGATAACAATAAATAATAATACAGACAGTTAACATCAGCGGGGAGCAGAGCGGGGGGCGGCGGGGGGGGGGGAAGAGACACAAAGATGACGACTAAATCTGCATTGTGCTTTATGAGGCTGATCCCTGCGTTTTCCAGAGATGCGCTACACAATGCGGAGCGCAGGTATGGCCCTAAAGACCCAGCACCCACCTCGCCATGCGGGGCCTTACCTGAGACCCATTCTTGCCCCCTCAGTGGGGTTGGTGATGCCTAATACCTGACTCCGCACAGGTTTCAAAAGGTGCTTGTGGGAACAGAAGGTGGTACTCACTGCGGAGAGGAAGCACCTAGCGCAAAATAGAGACATAAATAAAGAAGGCAGTTTCTTTGTTATGCTGGGCACTGCAAAGATGCTTAGGGCTTAAAGGTATCCTTGTATCCACATACCCTGATAGGTGCATAGTGGGGTTTTCAGAAACACCTTCTCAGCTCCCACTGAAATCTGTTTCCTTTGTATTGAAGGCAGAGAGCACCTATGCAAGAAAGCAGGTTAGGAAGGCAGTCTGTTAAATACCCCTCCGTTACACGTGCCTGGTACTTCAAGGGCTTTAGGGCTTTATTCCCCAGCTTTCTGGGGCTAAAATGGGGAGGCAGGAGAAGCTGCCTCTTGGGATTCTGGCTAGTTAGACGTCTTGTGTGGGTCTGGCAAAGAGAAAGGGACTGCAGCCGAAGTGTTCGGGAAGTTGGGGAGGGTGGGGCTATCTAGCAATCTTTGACTCACTGGGGTAACTCCCTGAACACAGGAATTAAATTATTACTCAAAGCAAGCTACGTTTTATGAGCAGCAGCCTTAGGACGGAGTTCTGCATGCGTATGGAGTATGGAACAACTGAAATGTATGGAAATACATATACAAGGCAGTCAAATTATTGGGTGCAGTGCAGAAGTCCCTGGGTGATAGAAGAGGTGGGATTATGCGGTGAAGTCAGTCCATGGATACAAATTTCTTACTTATACCGACATAATCCTGACTGACATCAACCTAGATAGGGGAGGAATCAAACCCTGTGTAGTGAAGGATCTAATCTTTGGGAAAAGTAGACTGGATTAGAGAGACTGTATCTGCCAAGCATCCTTTCACTCCCTCACCATCATCACAGCAGCATGCAACACTTTGCCCTCACACAGACCAATTTATCTCTGTTGTCTTTTTTGCATTCCCTTCTCTTCCTTCCCCAAAATGTCCAAATTTTCTTTTTGATAAAGTTTTGTTGCAAACAGATGATTTCTTTACACAATCCCACCAAGTCTTTGGAGGATACTTATTTCAAGCAGTTAACACCTGACCCCAATTTTTGTGGGTAATTAGTGAGCTAGATAACCACACAAAGTGGGTAATTATTTAGTACCCAAGGGTACTGTACAAGAGGGTAGAGGCTTGCGATGTTAACAAAAGCACATCTCTAATTATTGTATCTATACTGGTGATGTTTTAAGAATAGTTACTCCATCTAATGATCCATGATAAATCAGTAAACTACTTTGCTTCCCGTAGCATACATGCATGGGATAACCAAGGGCAGGACGTGAGGGCAAAGCAAATTGAAGCCCCAACTCTGGAATATGCACAGGAGAAGTGAGAGGCATCCCCTTGGAGAAGGCAGTAAGATTGGAAGTGTCTGCTCTGCAATAGCAGAGCCTAAGAGCCGTCGCTAAATGCTAACAGGTTGGTTGAGACGACTTGAAAAGCCATGTAGGAAGAAGCTTGTAGAGTGTGCCTCAGGGTCTACTTCTTGCTTAGGTAATGTGGCTGGGCTGATGGATCTTTGTATACAACAATAACCCTAATCATGTTTTAACCGAGTTCAGTCTTGCTCATTGAAAATCACTTTGAAAGCTGTACAAATGAGGTGGTTCGTGTTTGTGGAGGGCCAGGGCTGAAATGCAAGAGAGTAGCACTGGGGGGGGGAAAATGAATGAATTTCAGTTATCTGCCACCTCCAATATTTATGTTGCAAACCCCACATTTCTCCCATGGAAAATGTTACATCCTCAGTAGATTTCCCCCCTTTCCCCCCCCCCCTCCAAATTGAAGAAGGAAGGGATGGGAATTACTTTGAAATAGAAATTAAATGAGAGAGATTCAACTACAAAAACCCAGTTTCGGTCATCGGAACCATGTGAAAAGAAGTGTTATGCTGGAAACAGATCCATAATCTTAAACAGAGCGGTCAGTATCCACTGACCAGCATTTGCAGCATTACACACGCACTTTAAGGACATCGTCAAACCAAGACATTACACCCAGCGGAAAAGCACTTTCCTTTTTTAATTGCTTTTATGAATCATCACTAACATCCGGACACTTCATTTACTAGAGTCCAGTAACCTTGTTTTTCAAAGACTCAAATTCCAAACCTAAGGGCCTCCAGGGTGGCACAAAAAAAAAACCAGAGGCGTCATCCTCTTTTGATCACGGCCATGTATTTTAACTTAACTCGCTGCTCTGGGATCCTTCGTGCCAGGCACGGCAGAAGGAAACACCAATGGCAGCATCACAAGGCACTGTCACCAGCAGGAATACTGAAATCTCGGCAGAGAAAGTTTGAGGGGTTTCCACGACTCCTCCTATTTCTCTTTTCTTCTGTTTTTTTTTAATGTTGGACTGAAATAAGCACAACTGAAAGAGGCCTGAAAATTGTTCTCGTATCTAAAAAGGGGCCAAGTCTCTGCAGTCCGTTTAGTCCTGAGCATGCCTGTTCATATTACCAGTGTGGGGACATTAAGAAGGGATAATAACACCACCAGAATTGGGGATCAGTCCAGAGCAGCTGTGAGGTACGCACTTGTCTACTCTGAACTGCACCAGGAGACTGAAGCTTCTTTCGTGTGCTACAGGCTATTTAACAATCTAGTAACTTACCATGTTTGGCTGCTACCATGCTGAGGAGAGTGTAAATACACGGGTAACCCCTTCACTAACCCTATCAGGGACCTGTTTTGCAGGAAAGGTTCTTGCAGAAATGGAGTGAGAGGAAGTTTGCAGAGCGAAGCTGGAAAACAGAATGGAAGAATGAATTTAATCAGAGAGGCAGGATGGAAGGAAGAGGAGACCTTGGTAGGTGCACAGTTATAGGAGAAAGCAGAGTAAAGACACGCTGCTGTTACTGACACCAGCTGGAATGAGCTGTTCAGAGAAGAAGACACATAGGTGAAGGGATCCTCAGCCAGAGAGGATGCTTTAGGGACTTAAGTATTGACTATAAAACCTTAAGGCCTTTTTGAGACAAGTCAGTATCAAAACAAACTATAATGGAAGTTTGATAGTAACATTTTAACATTTAGGAAGTACCTTTCAAATAACAGTAATGTCTCTGCTGTGTGGACAGCATATATGGTAATATATGACATTAGTTTCCAAATGAATAAAATGTCTTCAGTGGAGTAAAAAGTATGTACTAATACAAATGAAGAATTCAAACGATGTGAGGAAAGGCATAAATTCATAGCGTGGGGCACACCAATGGAAAGCAAAGTTGGGCAAAGGTGTCATGATTCGAGTGTTACCAGGACAATGTTCTGTCAAACGAGGAGTTTGACAACCAAAAGCTCCTAATTTAAACCTCTCCGGTTTGTGTACGCTTGTCCAATTGCACATCAAGTCAGGGGTCTAATCACCTCACCTCTTCCTAGGTGAAGGCTGAGAAAGTTGGGGTTCTTTAGCCTGGTGAAGAGAAGGCTGCATAGAGACCTCATAACAGCCTTCCAGTATCTGAAGGGGGCTTACAAGGATGCTGGGGAGGGACTCTTCATCAGGGACTGTAGTGATAGAACAAGGGGCGATGGGTTCACACTTAAACAGGGGAAGTTTAAGTTAGATAAAAGGAAGAAGTCCTTTACTGTGAAGGTGGTGAGGCACTGGAATGGGTTGCCCAAGGAAGCTGTAAATGCTCCATCCCTGGCAGTGTTCAAGGCTAGGCTGGATGGAGCCTTGCGTGACATGGTTTAGTGCGAGGTGACCTGCCCATAGCAGGAGGGCTGGAACTTGATGATCTTAAGGTCCTTTCCTAACTATTCTATGATTCTACCTTGCTTCCCCATAATATAGAACCATTATGACAATGCTTACCATGTCCTTGGAGTGTTTGGAGGTCCTCGGAAGCAAGCTGCTATGTCCATATTACTTTTGTTATCCACATCTGCTACCCTGTTAGTCAACAGAGAGGATGGAGTGTGGTTGAAGGTCACGTAAATTCCCTTTCATCACCAGCAATTCCTTTTAACCTGCCTCACCCACCAACTTTCACCTCCCAACCCAACAGGGCATATGTTAGCAAATTACCTCACCCGTGCACTACCCTGACAGCACCACAGCTTAAAAAGTGGCTGTTGTATTTTGTTCTCCACTAACGGGTTCCTCAGAGATCTTTGAGCTCCAACTATATCAATCCCTGGATAATGGTGAACACTTCAAATAATAAGGTGAGAAAGCCATAAACCAATTCAATCCCAAGGTGGGTAAAGGCAGCAAAAAGCAAAATGAGGCAGGGCTGTTCACCTTCTGGAATACTGCACCATTCCGTGCCCTTACTGAAAACCAAGTTTAGGGAAATGGGAAGAGTTCGACAAAAGGTCAGCTGATATAACAGAGGGATTTGAAAAGAAAGGTTACAGAGATGAATTCATCCCATATCAAAGAAAGAATATGAAAAGTGGGAATGCAGTAGCGAGAGTTATGTGTGTTTTGCCTATGGGGAGTTAACAATGTGCCCTTATCCGTGAGCTCTCCTATACAAACTGGATTTAACTGAACTTAAGAAACTCAAGGTGAAACTCGAAGTTATGTGGATGAAGTCACGCAAAAAAAGTATTACATCTCCTCTTGCACGATTTTCCATTTCCATGTCACATAAAGCACCTGAAAACCCTCATATTTCACATGGTTTTGGGTTCGCCAAAAGTTTCAAGTAAGACTCGATTCACTTAAAACATAAGTAAAGTTCCAAGAACCTCACTAAAATTTCAGATAAATCTAACCTGGTTTTAGCTGGTGACATAATTTCTTAAGATCTGAGGCTCCATACTCTGACAAACTTTGAAGCATTTCACTTACTAAATGATGGAGCTATATTAATACGTTAACCTACAAGGTCGCCACAAAAACTTTCCGGCTGGTCAACATTTAATGCTTTCTTTAAATGGACTTGAAATTTCAATAGAATCATTGTATGGAAAAGATGGTGTGTCTCAATCAAGGGGATTTTTCTTATTCTGAAAAAGCCAATATAAATAGTACATGTTGAGGCTCTTCTATTAGAATCTAAACTGCTGAATCTAGACTCAAAACATGCATAAAGTGTAGGGATATTTGGGAACCTGACCTGGCAGGAAAAGTAGAAAGTTAAATTAAAACTAGAAATCTGTGCAACTAAGAGCTAGAATGAATTCTGTTCCAATAGGAAAGTAGTGGTAGGGTCACTGTGTAAAAGAGAGATTGTAATTTGGAGACTGGAGAGCTGCTGCCTGCAGTCTGCAGATCTGTGCTCATCTCCTCCATGAGTTCACTGTGGACCCTTGGTCCTGCAGTCTATTTCCAGTTCTTTTCTGCATAAAACACGTAACAGAACTATTGCACGTAAGAAAGGGATTGTGAATCTATTAATTAATGTTGGTAAAGAGCCTTGAGAGCTTACAGGGACCTGAAGAACCTCAAAGAACAGTCATCCCCTCGACCTCCTGTTACTCCTCAACCCTTCTCACCAGCACTGACTCTATTTAAAGAGAAGGTACAATTATTCAAAAGATAAAGGAATGTTTTGGGGTTTCAGGTTTTCTGATTCTCCAGCTGCAGCCTGCAGTTGGCACAATTAATAAATCAATAAACAGCACATGAGGGCATATTTCTCTCAAGAAGAAGATACCTGTCTCAGCCACTGCTGGAGAATTAAACCAAAAGGTAGGACACCAAAATGTTTCCTACAGCTGGTTGGTGGGCCCAAACCACCGATCCCTGCACAGGGACAGGCAGAAGCTGGTGCAGTGCCAGCCGGAGGAATCCCAAATCAGTGGTGATGACAGTGGTGAGAACCCAAAAGACCTGTCCCTATTCCCAGTCCTGCCGCTAGACATGCTAAGTGGCTTGGGCAATTCTCTCCATCTCTTTGTGTTTCCTCTTCTGTCTGCCTTATCTGTTTAGACTGCACGCTCCTGCGGACAGGGAGTCTCTTCTCAGAGGGTGTCTACAGGATGCCAAGCCATTTAGGTGTTGCTGTCAAAGAAATAACAGGCTTGGGCACTTTAACACGGGTGAAGCCTGAACGCAAGTCTAGTCACCCTTCCCTCTTGTGAAACCAGACACAGAGGTCTTAGTATACAGTAACTTGTTTTCGGTTGCTCCACTGGTGATGAGAGTGTATTAAAAATTAGAAAGCCACATATCAGGAGGCATGTGACAGACAGAATGAATGTCAGAGCGCGAGGAAGACACGGCAACCTCTGAGGACTTACGTTTGACCCATCCCACACCGTGCAGCCTCTGCATGCCAGAAATAGCAGTGGGACGCAAGCGCAGCAGCCAGTCTCCCCACTCCTGGTGCCAGTCCATACTGCTGCATCATTAACGTTGCACTGCAGGCTCTAGCACACACTAAACTTAGATTTAGTTCGGTTTATAATGCAATAAGACCTTTTGATGAGCTACAAAATGAAGAAAACAAACAGAACGATCTGAATATCAGAACATTTCACTTACAACAAATGACATTAATTAGGATTTTTAAAGTGTAATAACGTTTTCAAGTTGATTTTGTGTAAAAGGAGTATTAGATTGTAAATATTGTCGGCTTTAACTACGCACAGCTAATGGATGTGTATGTCAGCATGGAGGTTGTCCATGTGAAACATTACTTCACAGAGATACACAGAATGCTCACTTGCAATTCCAGTATGACATGCGACATGACTGCCTCTGCACAATTCAGATAGGATTAGTTCCTCTGTCTTTATGAGGAACAAGGACCTCTATTTTATATGCAGTGGATAAGCACAAAGACTTAGCCAAGACCCCATAGGAAGTCTGTTAACAGAACTTCAGGGCCTGCACCAATGGCTTAATAAAAGCTATAATAATTGTTCCACTGTAACGGTGGGTGCACTGTCCTCACCCCACTAATACTAAAACAACACAGGCCCCAGGAACTGAATACAAACAAGAATGCCTTGCAGTGAAGACAACTTTAAAATTGCAAAGGTAATTCACCTATTGTCTCGGTGAAATGTGGACTCATGTATCCCCGGAACAACTCACAGTAAACACCTATTCCATAGGTGCCTGTGGCCACAGAGAACCATGATTCTGACCCTGGTGCACACAGAAACACCTCCCGAATGAGCCTGTACCCAAGATGATTCAGTAGCAGCACTTGATTCTTACAATTAAGACCCACACAGGCAGACTCCTGCTTCGTGCTAGAATGGACTGGCCGCATGGAAGCAACTGCAGCAGCAGGTCCCAGGTCATTACTTGATCACTTTCCTGCTTAATTACTATTTTTAATTCCTTGCATGGCAACAACACAAAGTCAATCTAGGAACGGAAATCCATTCTTTGAACAACTTCTGCCTTTTTTCTTCGATGCAAACTATTGCTCTTTAAGCCATTCCTGATTAATATGGGGCCCTCATAGGAAAGCCACTGCCTGTCTACTGATTTCATTTCCTACTTGTTGTCTTCTTCAGCTGACAGTTCAAGTCCCTAAAAAGTAAGGGCAAAAGATCCCTTCTTTTATCGTTACAAGATGACAGTGTTTTTTCCCTTGCCGTTTTCCTTCAGGAAGATATATTAGCACTACATTTGCTCCTCCGTGTGGTGGGATTTCTTAAATAAAAACGTATGTTATATATATGTATGGACTTGGAATCAGAGCTGCTTTAGCCTATTAACTATCCACATTTGCTTCAGACTTGGCCAGCCACCTAAAAAACCTGCCAAGACCTTTCTGGCAGCCTTTTCCCAACAGTTCCAGGAAAACATGGAATATTCAAAGAATTTTAGGGCCTCCCAGCTTCATTTGTCACCACTCCTCTTGCCCACTTAAAACTAAATCACAGGCAAATTGCTCCAATGCCCTATTAAAGATTTAAAAATGGCCTTCTCCACAGTAGGGTATCTGAGGACAAATCTGTGTTAATATATAATGTGAAGCCTGCCTTAATCTGTAATGCAATGTGGCGTGAGGCAGACCAAGGGCTTCACAACAAGTAAGGGAGCTGCTTTACAAACCTTGAACTTCCCAAGCGGAGGTTTTAAACCTCCCTCTGTTATCCCGGCAAAGGAGAGATTCATTTTATCCTCATCATTAGCAAATGACTGTTGAGGTTGCAGCCTGTGTCGTACAAGAAGCAAACAAAACCACGAAGAGCTGTATCAGAATTCACTGCCTCTATGGGTCTCAAGGCACTGTTTGAGCAATGCTGTTACAGACAGGCTTGAGTCCCAATGCCTGGAGCTTGTCTGTAAGCTAACTTACAGATTCCAAGATGATCAAATGACATGATTCTCTGAGAATTGGCAATTAAAAAAATGCCCCTCTATTGGAATATAAGCAGAGAACCCCTTTCACTAGTGATTCCACCAGCAGAGTATGGGTATCCTCCTCTTCTACTGGAGAAGGGAGAGACGACAGTTCTTTAATCATAGAATCATAGACACAAAGTCCCAAGTAGTCGCTTTAGGAAGTGCAGCCACCAGCAGAAAGACGCTTGTGGATTTATTACAGCACTAAGGTTACAGGCTGCAGACCAGTGACTTCTATCCTAGAACCCTACGTGATTCATGACATGATTCAGCAGTCTAGCTACACCATTGCTGACATACTAAGTAGTGGACACTGATTTTTCCACTAAGACCCACGCTGTTTAACTTCTCATTCAAGAGCTATTCTCACATACAAATGAAGGGAAACACGTGACTGAAATATCTTAGGGCTCTTATAAAATAAGTTCCCCTTTCACATTTCAAAAGCTCGTGGAAGGGCAATTTCCAAAACCAACTCAGACCACAAGATGTGTAGCAGAGAGCAATCGAGTCTCGCCTTCTTCCTTTCCCATTTCCTTCCTGGTTTTCCTTCTCTTCCTCTTTTTTTTTTGTAAATCCTGCTCTTCAAATCTAACAACCTCATTTATGAAAGGAAATAGAAAGCCAAGGGGAAGCTGTGGCATCTGACAGACTGCAAACACCGCTACTGCAAACCACTCTCATGCCACAACTGCTGTTCCTTGTCAGAAGAGATGAGAGGCCACTTCAAACACAAGGAAAACAAACTTGAAAATAAACCCACATCAGTGGCATTAATCTGGGCATGGTTTTGATCTGCCATAAGGAACATTACAGTTCCTTAAATCTCAAGCTAAGGAATAAGAGGGTCTGCCTACACTCCTCAGGGGACTGACTGCAGTGACCCCAAAACCAGCACCAACCTGAGCTGCTGCAACCACGGATCTCCAGCCAGTACCCACGGGGAAGTGCCAGCAGGGATGTGGCTAGTGCAGCACCACACCTAAGCTCATCACATCCCAGAGCAGCCACTGGTAGCGAGAGCATCAGGCATGACATGCTCTTGCATGGCGGAGACCAGCTCCACCCTCATACAGAAAATTCATACAGACAGTGCTCATATGAATTTCACATCAGCATTGTGCAGGGATTTATCCATCTGCGTTTATGTTAGGATCAAGCTCTAAAATGTTCATAAATGCTCCCAGTCATGGCTTGAGCTTTGTATATGTACTGGATCTGGGAACAACAGGCAGCAAGGTCTAGGTGCCTATCAAGAATTCAGTGAGGAGTAAAT
The DNA here is from genome assembly GCF_037157495.1 of Lathamus discolor. Lineage (NCBI taxonomy): Eukaryota > Metazoa > Chordata > Aves > Psittaciformes > Psittacidae > Lathamus > Lathamus discolor. The sequence continues at coordinate 3,704,081 of NC_088900.1, forward strand.
AAAAGAGGAAAAAATATCTGTCTTTACCAACCATTTGCCTGACGGGTGATGGCTTTTTTGGACATTGACAGTTGCATGTGTGAAAAATGGCCCATTCACAAAACAATACTCTTACACTACAATTGTTAGACATGACATTTACATGTCACTGTTAATTATAAATTACTCGATCCTGACATTTCCTTAATACATTATGAAAGCCCTAATGAAACCCTACGAGCTGTGTGTCACACCTGTAACAAAGAGAAGCTTAGAGAAATCACAGCCTTGTCATCAGAGCTTGGCAACGGGTGTAAGGAAAAATGGCAGCACATGTGAAGCAGACCCAGGAGGGGCAAGGGAAAACCTTGCACCAATAAATGTGCTTCTGTAGGGCAGGAGTTTGGCTACCTAAATGTGGGAACCTACAGGAATGTAGGTAGAAAACAGAAATCAAGGCCTCTATAGTGGCTGTACCTATGCTGCTCTTGAACAGTACTTCTCGATGGGGTCTTGAGTGTGGTGGGCTTGCACATTAGAAGCGGCTGGCAGGAGGCAGAGAATGGCTCCAGCCACTGGTGCAGCCCCTTTCCCCGTAAGTAAGTGGCTTCAGCCTTAGCAGCAGTAGCAGCTTCCTCCCGTCTTTGAAGGAAGTTATTGCTTGGAGTGCTTCTAGCCAGTGGTATTTCGTTTGCAATAGACCTCAGACAATCGTGGATGACCTAACTGGGCAGGAAGCTGTCTTCTACAAGTTTGAGAAGGAAGCAGGGAGAGGTGCTGGTAAAGAGAAGTCTCTGCATGTAACATGGAATGCAGCAATTCAATTTCTTTCCATATCTGCCCCAGAAACCTGATTCTTATTTAACCAAGAAACAGGGCCATGACATTGCGCAAAGAGGCTAATTTCACCCTATTGCATATAAAAAAATATTTGCTCAGGGAGAATACATTTTATATTTTGAATATATAAATCTAAGCATATGCAACTGGGACCGCCTGGAGCATCGGCAGAGTCAGGGCAAGTAGAAGTCTTGTCTTGTTTAAAGAAAGAAAGAAAGGGGGTGGGTGTTCCCAAATAAAACCTTTTGGATCTTCCTCTGCTATGGGAAATTTCCAGATGTCAGATTTCCTTTCTGTTCCTGTTTAGACTTAAACCCTTCCTCACAAGGTTAAATCCAGCACCACTCCTAGACGGGTTTTTCTCTGGCTGATGTCTGACTGGATATAGAACCTGTCTCCAAAACTCATGCTGGAAATGCTGAACTTCACCTGGTTTCCTATCTAAGCCACCAAGCTATGAAAAGGGAAAAGTAAGAATGAAAAGGGAAAAGTAAGAATGAAAAGGGAAAAGTAAGAATGAGAAGGGAAAAGTTAGAGATGTGTGTTCAGATCTCTGCTCTGGCCTCAGACTGTTCATTTTCAGTACAAGAGTTCCAGATATTGAGCTGGTCTCTACCAGCTAATTCTTTCATTTTCCAGTTGCAGTCTGCGTTGTAATTGATATCTACATCTAATTAAAGGACATCTGTTTTCCTGTATAGGTTATACTTTTTGACTGTTACCACACGCAAAAAAAGAACTTCCTTCTTCAGTAATTTACCATTTCCAAAGGAGAGAGTAGCAACATTTCTGAGGTCTGGGCTTTCAATCTGTGTAATGAAATTGTCTTATTTTTAACTGTCTGAGCATTTTTCAAGCAGAAGCCTGTTAGAATTCATATTAATTTGTGCAGTACCCTATCATCATCATAATTTAGCTCACAAGGTTGCTGCGCTTGGAATTCCAGTTATGACATGAATTCTATACATTTTATACAAATTTATAAATGGCATCAATAGAACACTTAGGGCCTTATTCATTAAACAATGAGTCATTCTGGCATTCCATTCTCTTTCGTCCCAGTTCTTACAAAACTTTTATGTACAAATTTGACTGTACTTACTGCATCTGATTTAGCAGCAGAAGCGTTGCAGCATAGTTTCAACTGGGTGTGGAAATAGATGAAAGCCATTGTTTAAGGAAAAATAAAATCCCTGTAATGGTGAAAGTCTCTGAGTTCCAGTCTCCTTTCCAAAGGACCAGCATTCAGGTCCCAGGAACAGCCCTTGCCTCATAGCCAGGTGAAAACACAGAAGTGAAAGATAATTTGCAGTGCTGCAAGTACTTTCCTGCTGCCCAGCAAACCAGAAAAGCCCTATTTCTGAATACAAGACTTTGCTAGTTATTCTTGACAGAGAATTACAGTGGTATGCTACAAGAGGCTTAAAGGCTTCCCTTAGTATGCAGTTTCTGATTGTGGCACCAGGAAACTAATGCTGGTGCAGCACCACAACATGAATCTTTCTCTTCCTAGAGCTTCCAGATAGACTGGTTGTATTTTGGATGTGTGCATGCTTTAAATGAAAACTGAGTTGAAACTATAAAGATTAAGCCAAAACTAAGACCTTTCACCTATTTTTCAGGAATGCATCTGTATTACAAATAGTGGCTAACACAGCAAAATATAGGACCCATTGTCTGGTAAATTCTATCTTAATCTAGGCAGAGCACATATAAATAGCAGTGAAGTCATGATGGTATGGGTTTTAGCATGCTCTAGCAACTGGAGTACAAAGTCTTCAGGGACATGCTGGTTACTAGCCAGTGGGAATCTGTTTGAACTGTTCTCATTACTTCATTCAGTCCAGTTAATCCAGGTAAACTGGCATATGCTGCAAAGCATTCTCCATTTTATAGTTTGGACACCTCAGCGTGTATGACTATTTTACCTTCTCTTTGTCCTTTCAACCTTTTCCCTGACTGCTAGATATATGGCTGTGATTTCTATTGTTTCTGTAAAGCCTGCTGGAGCAGAATAGTCTTGGAAGTCACCGTTCCCCTATCAAATATGGCTGGGATTAGAAAACAGTCTCAGAAGTTGTTGGGAAGAAAGAAGGCACAGATACACAAGTGTACATAGCTGTCTTTTCATTGGAAGCCATTCCAAGACCTCATCATTCCTCGGATGCTTGCAGTTTTCTTCATTACGTATACAAGCATCAGTGCTTATTTTTGGTTTTTATCCTTACTAAGTCACAGTAAATTTGGGATCCGTTTCACTACATATCCTTGTACATTAAGACACTATCTATCAAGCCATCACCATGCCAAGAAAAGCACAATGCTATCTGCACCCACTGTCCACAGGGGAGAACAGGGATGTGTGCTGAAGTGTACCATCTCAGGTTCGTTAATACTCTCACCATGAGATTTCTAGTACTTCACTTTATGTTACAGACTTAAAGAAACAAAAACAAGATCAAAGTTCACATTTCGTTACCATAGGACACAGTTTTTCTGGGAGGTGGATGGTTTCTTTCTCATTTTACATTCCAATGGAAATGTTCTCTGAAAAACAGTTGCTATCACCCCAGCTATTCACAGGCTTAGCTGAATAAAAACTGGGAATGGAAGAGTAATGGAAAACAAGGAAAACAGACCACTTTTGTCTGTTCATTGCCCAAGCTGAGAGAAACAAAACTGGCAATTAAAGAAACTGTTTAGGGTGAGCCACCTCCCTTTTGCTTCCTCCTCTGTCAAGCTACAGCTCATGAGTTGTTCCTTTACTCATTGCAAAAGGTCCATAATTGTAACACTGCCACATTCTCCTGGAAATCTATTTAAATGGCATATGATAGAAGCCATATGATAGAAGCTTAATTACATAGGGGGCATATGGAAGGCATATGACATAAGGACATATGGAAGGCATACGATAGAAGGGCATCCGAGGACATATGATGGAAGTCTAATTAATTGACAATACATTCCTCTCATCAGGGGAGAGCTGGAATGCTATTTTATTCAGAAGAAAAATATGCACATTGAATTATGTTTACCACTGACCATTCTCCTTGTTAACTCTTATTCCTTGTTCTTTGGAACAAGATAGACCATTTGAGTTAACATGGAGCCCATAGCCACAAACGTGTGTGTTAATATAGACAACCGCTATTTTTGGACCTTACGAAGTTCCCTTATAACTGTGTAAAGCAGAGTCAAAATGTTACCACCAAAAACGAAGAGAGACTGTTCTTATTTGGAGTTACTACCACCCATTTATGAGGCTATTCCTAACCAAACAGGTTAAAAATAATAAATCAGCCCTTATGGAACAGCTCTAAATTGGATGTGAATCAATGCAGCTTGTGGATTTACAGCTGAAAATTTGCACTTCCATCTGCAAAAAGATTTATGGGGGGGAAATAAGGTACTGCCTAAAATGTGCTAAAAAGATTCCTCTTTTTTAACCACCTGCATGTGTTTAGTGCATGTGCCTCTGTGGAACACAGAAGCTGCGTTGTGCTAGCCCGGATACTTGCCTTGTCCTAAGGAACTGCAGAGTTATAAACCATGGTACTGATATCTATAACCTCTTTGAAAACAAGATGAAATAAAGTCCCACTAATTCACTCTTTGAATAACTAATAACCGAGCACTGGGTAATGCTCGAGAAACCAACAGCTTCCCTTTGCATTCAGTAAACAAGGATTTGCAGATATTAAAGGGCCATTTTAAGAGAAGAATATTACTCTGGATTACTTGGATACCTTGAAATACTGTTATCATTTTCACACTTTTAGATTAGCCTCGTGAAAGAAATCCTGTGCCTACCTTTTACTTTTATTCACTAATGTAGAAAGTTTACCCACTAGCAAACAGGCTTTCTTATTTCTGGGAACTCAAAAACTCTTGCCAGAATTAGTCATATATATATATATAGTCGAAAGACGTAACACAGCTCATATTCTGGGCCCTGATCAAGCATTACAGCTACCATCTTCATCCAGGCAGCCAGTGGACCTGAACCGTGAACACTGCAAACATGAAGATCTTAAATCTTGCGTTCAGACTTCACTAGATAAATGCCAGAGTTTCAGAGGGGTTTTTAGGCATCGAAAACTTTGGTAAATAAGAGTGTAGATTTCAATAGCAGCTAGGTATATTCCCTGCATTTTAGACTTGTAAGATGTAATACAAATGTGGTCTTGTTCCCAGAATTGCTGGCTCACCATGTACCCATTCTCCATACAGCTCCTCCACAAAATCTGGGGTGGTTCCAGAGCTCCTGAATGCAAACTGCTCTGAGGGAGAAGCAAACCACCTCTATTGGATGTGTCCAGAGCTACAGCCTTTGAAACACGTAATGTAACTGCACAGGCCTAGAAATAAAATCCTTACGAATCATTTTAGCTGACTGTAATCACTAATGGATATTCCCTAAGAACAGCTCTCCCGAGGACTGTGTAGATTTAGGTACTTTCAGAGAAACCCTTACAGGCTTTATCTGGAAGCATCAGCACCAGCCTCCTACGCTTCCTGAGAGACAATGAGTGTGCCAGGTCTCATAATGCTAAAGGGTACAGCCCTGTTTAACTCCTGGTGTAGAACTAACTGAACCAGCCAAAGACTAGTGGAAAGGGAAACCTGCTTGCACGTCTCAATAGCAGATACAATACAGGACGCTTTTCATGTTACCTTTGGAGACTTCTGATTGCTGACCGTGAAGGCAATAACACTGATAAGTTGCCATGGTGCTTTTTAGGAATGTTACACATTGCGTTGCTTGAATGCTAATAGAGGAAGACAGGCATTACTAGTCCACTGAATGTGCTAAAAACTCAATAATACAGCACCCATAGGTAAAAAAAAAAAGCTGAGAGAATGAACATTTCTGAAGTTCTAGAGAGGCAGAAGAAAAGAAAAGGTTTTCCAGCTCATCTTACCTGCTCTTTCCTGTTCCATGTGTCCAGAGCAAAGACTGCTGAGGAATTATGGTCGCTCATCACGCCGTTCTGTGCAAGACCCAAGGAAAGCTAGGAGGTTGTACAGTTATCTCCCTTGGTGTAATTCTAAACTATACAACCTACTACCTCAACCTGGATGCATGCAGTCAAAAATGCTGAAAGCTACCCACCACTCCACAGCCAACATAAATGTCAGGGTTTCTAGTTAAAAAAAGTCCTCAGAATTCTCAGCGCACTAATTTAGAAGCAATAAATGCTTTGCTGGTGAAAAGACACCAAACCCAAATGCAACTCCCCACACTGTATATGTTAATAGATAAGACACAACGAGCTGTGGTTACACGGTCACGTCTTTTCACACAAGAAGGAATTTTGTCCCTGGCCAAAAAAGTCCTTTTCCCCCTCCGTAGCAGATGCATCTGCGCTACAGCACGGAACATATATGTACATTGTTTTAAAGCACTTTAAGAAGGCTTAGTATGAAATTTGTCCTAACATGTCTTTTCCTTTTTGAATACATACAACGTTGACCTTGGAACATGCGCCTTGGCTCCTGAATGCTTATAAAGGATGAGTGGAGAAGTGGGATGAAGAGAAGAACTGCAGAAAGGATAGAAAGTTCTAAGTAAACTTTACCCTTGCACCGATGCCTTGTTAAGATTAGTGAGGTTAGAAATGCAACACTGAGCCTCTCTCAGCAGCCAGAATAAGACGGTGTTCCCTTAACAAGGAACACATTACGTTTTTAACTTGTATTAGTTCACAGTCAAACAACCAGGATGTTATCATTGTGAGTCATTCCCATTACCCACCAAGGTATTACTTAAAGCAGTATGCTGCCTATTTATTATGGCTTACAAACAGGGATTAGCGTCTTAAAATATGCTAGTGCAGACAGTGGAGCTGGATCGGTCCTCAGATCCTGCCTCTCAGGTGAGTGCATCCTCAGGCACAGCAGCTCTGTGCTGGAAGGGGATTACAAGGGAATCAAACCCTGTGAACGAATGCTGGGCTGTGCTGAATAGATGGCATCATGATTGTTTCTCTTTTCTTAGGATGAAGTAGCATTGCTGATTACAGAAAAAAGCCAGTGCCCTACCTTTACATTCAAAACCTGACCAGAAATACAGGAGGAAGGGGAGAAATAATACCACTCTTCAGAATGTTTGATAAAAACCCAATCTTTCTGCATGGTTTGAATGTACGTAATGTTGACAGTGTCAGTGGAATTTCTAATGACTCCAGATTGAGTAAATGACCTGATAGGCTCTGCAGACATGCACTGTGAGCAGCATGGTACAGTACCCTAGCAGTAGAGTCACTGTTAACCATTTTATTAGACCAGTGATCCAACCACAGATCAGGATAAGGAAACCATGCCTCTCTGGTCCTGGTTTACTAACCAGGAGCTTTATTGCTGTCTAAAAGCATCCTGAAATCATTCCAGTTTCTTGATGCAACATCATAACTTTTGCACACTGAACATCTGTCCTCTGACATGAAATCCCATGACGTAACTCATGTACCTCTATGGAAGCCAATGAACCTGTGTTCTCATTTAGGGTGATGGAAAATCTCAAATCCCACCCAATTTCTACGTGACACAGGAGATGTAACTCCCTTTTAGACTTTTGGAAACATCCTATTCTGCAGCTATAAACTGCAGAATACAAACTAGACCATTTCATGGCTATGACCATATTCTACAACTTATCCGTGCAAGTATTTCCTTGTATCTCAATCTTGTCATGAATGTTACACACTGCATAATCTAAACCCCAGATTATTATCTATACCTGAATGGTTTAATGAAGGAAAGTACTGTTAACATCACCAGTGCATTGAGACTAACACAGTCAAAATTCCTTATGAAAAAATTCCTTACTCTCAACTTGCACCCAAATAACCTAAATTCAGGCTGGCGAATGCCACTGCGACTGTTTTGTTCCTGACTCGCCACCTCTCCTTGCTGCTCTTCCATCGCAACTTCAACTTCCTCTTCATCACCACATTGACAAATCCTTGAGCTGTCAGCTCTGTGCTGGCTCTTGTTCAAAGATCATTCTCGCTCTCTCCCCCGTCACTATATTGAGCTGGGGAGCTGTGCCCCGCTTGGCACATGGGCTTCCACTGCAGGTACCATGACCTGTTCCCTGGTGCCGTGGCTGCGTCCAAGCACAAACTGAAGGGAGAAGGTCCTCTCTGAGGAAACATTCTCATCCAAGTTTCCACGTATGCCAAGGCCTGTCTGCACAAATGTGATAGCAATAACCAAGTCTTTATGTCAACCTGTATCTAACCTACGCTCGCTTTGCAGAGCAGTACAAAGACACTGTAAGATACAGTATTTTCTAAACACTAAAGCAGTTTCTGTCCCAGGGTCTGATACTTCACTCACTTGCTGGTCAAATTTTAGACATCTCTGCAGTCTGCTGCATAGATTATCCTGGCAAATTTTCCCCATTTATGAGCGCTTGGCTTTGGAATTACTGCTACTTTGTTCACACCACTGTAAGCTCAGATGAAGCTTGGACGGATGAAAGTGTATTTGCATCCCAGAGGAACTGTAATTTCAAGCAGAAAAAAAGTGTCATGCATCTAGTCATTTCATCAGTTAGAATATCTGCTGCTACTACTGACGTGAAGTACTGAGTGTAGGAAAGGAGATCAAATATTAAAACAGAAGTCATTTAATTGCCATTACTTCTGCACCTTCACAACATCTGTCAATGCCTGGCTCTTCAGTAACTTCCTATGTACTATAAACATCCTTCTTCGGGGAGGAGAGCAAGAGATTCGCAGCGCTAGTGCTATTAAGACACTTTCTTTTGGTGGCATGAATCTCCATGTTTGTTTTCTGGTGATTTTTGTCAATTATGTCTTTATCCAATTAGCACAATCATACCTAATTATGTAATTACAGTAAATATGTAATCTAATGACAATGTTCAATTACGATACGTATCGATGTCATGGAAGTTCCTATTAAATATTGTGGCAGGGAGAGCTGCGTTACATGTGGAGCTGTGCATTCCTGTATCAGTTTATGTACTGCAGCGCCTATTGTTTGGGAACCCTTTTAGGCCTCTTGCTTTTTCAGAATCACAGAAATGATTTCACACTTGTGTGGACAAAAGGAAATCTCTGTCCCGGCCCAGCAAGTTGTATTTTAAAGCAACAGTGTAATCAAAAAAGGGTGTCCTTTTACTTAGTGTAACCCTCTGATTTCTGAGATAGAGGAAACATGAACAAAGAGTGCTGTCTTATCACAGAGGAGACAGAATGCATGCGCAATGAATGCTTATTCTCAAACGGAGAGGAAATGTCATTGTAGCAGTTCTTCCCAAACAGATCAAGGGTTTCTGTCTCTGAAGGTAACAACAGTCCATGCCACCGACCTCAGAATACATTAGATCAAGGCACAAGCTTTAGTCTGGACTAGGAAGGTATGCAGAAGTATCACTCATTTTACTGCCTGTTCCAGGTGAGAGAAGGATTGAGAAACATGTCTCTCCTACTTTATACTACCTGAGCCCAAATTTTACCTGTAACTTCCCCAAGAATTCAAAACCAGAACTGATTTCTGAGGATTGAAAGGCTGGAATAGTTCATTCTTTCAAAATCTACTTCAGTGCAAAGCAGCAATCTGGTCACCATCCACAGAAAAGCAGGGTTTCAGAGGGCACAATATACCTAAATAATGATACAGGGAACAGTGCTTCATATATTAATCCCTTGCAGCTATACCATACTCTGTGTGCATTTACAGACCGCTCCTATTGACTTCACAGGCATGAACGAAGAGTACCAGCAATGGAAAGATGGGTTCAAGAAAGCCGAATTATATTTTTTCATTATTATCAGCAAAACCACCAGCTGAGATTTGGCTTTGAATCCTTATGGATGTGAATGATGTAGAAAGAAGAACCCACCTTCACTTTTAGATCCCAGGCAGGCTATTGCAGGGCTAGCCAAGGAGGGGGTGGAAAGCAGAAAATACTCCTGAAGCATACGTATTTCCTTAAGTCATTGAGAAAGAAAGTAAATACCAAACCCACAAATGATATTGTTCCAGTTTGAGGGCTAAAATCTTGCCTGCTAAATATCAGCCTGGAGTGATCTTTTTTATAGCTGACTCTCACAAGCCTCAGACAGAAGAGATTGTACAATGGAAACGCTGACATGATTCCTACTGGTCATCTCACCCGTTCTTTGTTACTAGAGCTTGTTTGTGATAAGGAACACCTCAAGAGGTTCAAAGGTTTACTCTAACTCAGAGAGCTCTCCTAGAAGTCTGGCAGATAGGCTGAAGAGGGCTGGAACATCAAGAGACTGCAAAAGGAGGAAAGAAATCTCTGGGCTCAGCTGAAATGCAGAGCAAGTATATGTTTTGAAAGCTACCCAGAAGTTTTCAACACATGACAAAAATGGTCTCTGCCTCAACTTTTAGCAAGAGTTACATCAATCGCACCATTTACTCAATATTACATTTCAATATCTGGTAATTTCTAGGGAAAGGGTAGCCGTGCTGTCACTCCTGAACCATATATAGCTTTTTGTCAGCAGCTGGAGTGCGGCATCAGTTCTGGGATAGACAACACATGACATAGAGATGCTTGCTCTAAGGGTCAGTCAGGGACATTCATGGGCAAGGTGGCAAAGGCTGGAAAGGGCTGCAAGGCTGATGACTCTAAATGGCCCCAAAACTTAGGTCCTTTTGCTCTGTTATTGAGCAGTGCCCTGTGCTTTTGGTGTGAAGCTCAGCGAGCCCAGGTTGAATGCTCTTGTTTGACATTCTGCGCAGCATGATAAGGATCCAGAGCCAAGACTGGTTTCACATACATGCTGAAAAGCAAAGGAACTCGTAGGTGACTGCCAGGAAGCTGTACCAAAACTTGGTGCCACTTCCAGGGTGGCATGGAGAGGTTGTATTTCATCACGATACTGCGTACCTACAACCAAAGGCTCCGCAGTCGGGCTGGAGCACATCCCTCTTCTCCTCCTTTAGATTGCTGTGGCTAATGCCACTTACCGAATACTCCTAAGTTATGGAGACTTCCTAGCTCAAGGGCAGGTGTCTTACTCAGTCTTGGATTCCTCCCCTAAGAACATCCTCTCCTTATTTTCCCCCTTACTGATTAAAAGCAAATAAACAACGAGAAAAAAAAAACACAATCAGATTACTGAAATAATCAGAATACTGAAATGTATCTGCCTTTTAAGAGTTTAACCAGATTTGATTATCTGAATAAGAGTATTTGGATACAGTTCAAATTCCAGGGTACACAATTACATTCTGCTTATCATGAATCCCATTTGCCACTGCATATGGTTATTCTAATTACCCGAATGCTATTGTGTGCTCCTCTGCTGACAAGGGCTGACTGTGCCCCACACCAGATGAGGCTGGGAAAACAGGGAGCACACAAATGTAATCATTTTCATACCCCGGCGGACACTGTGCAACATGCTTGTCTGCAAGGGACTTTACAGGTGCTTTCAGTAACAGAAGTGAGAAATGGTCTTGTTATCTTGAGGGAGAAAGACGTGATTTACCCAATCTGACAAAGAGGAGTCTGCTTTGGAAGAGCTTTGGTTTGCTTCTTCAGACAAGAACTACTGCTTCTGGTTTAAACTGTAACACTGGCCAAATGAAATACAATTGTAGTAAATCCTCCCCAGATGCAGATACAGCCACGTAGTGCCACAGCAGGCATTTCTTTTCCTCTTGGGAGGTACTAAAGCAGTAACTCTGCCTGTTGCTAGAGAAAGGGGCTGCATTAATTAAGTTACCATTTTTTGGAGAGGATATTGGGACTTTTTCATGTTCCCAAGGCCTTCCTGGTACTTTCTACGTGCAGGTGCTCTGGTTTCTCTCCAGCTACAGTAACCGCCTTCTATTTCTTTAAGTTCCCCTGCAACATCAAACCGGGTGAAGCATTCAGTACTTCCTGCCCTGAGCAATTTTGCAGCGGGTCTGTGCACTGTTACGCAGCCGCTGTGCCTCAGTGACAGATGAAGAGATCTCTGTGCGCTCTGTATGGCACTTGGATCAAAGCTCCTGCATAAATGTAAGCTCCTTATCAACAAAGCGAGGAAAAGAATTCCTAAGAAACACACAGGTAGAAGCTCCAATTAGGGTTTTTTCCATCCTAAAGGGAAGACACATTTCAAGGTTCTTCCCATCATTTTGTCAGACTCCAGTTTCACTCTAAAACTTAATGAAGTGCAGTGAAATTCGACCAACAGAAAAGAAATACAAATTAATGCTGAAAACACAAAGCAGTTCTTTTCAAACGGCTGAGCTGAAAAACAAAGTAGGGGGTGGGTGCAAGTACCGGAGCTATAGTTAAATAGAACACGGGGTGGTTTAACAAGAAACAAACTAAAGTAGATTAGTAAAATGGAAGAGGGGAAGGAGGGGAAGGGAAGCACGTGAGGTAGTGGCAGGAAGGCAGAAGTTGGAGCCAGGCCACCCCAAGTACTGCTTGTAAAGCTCAGCCTTAGCAACATCAAGCAAACAGGTACAGTGGGAGAGCACTTCAAGACAAAGACCCACGGTACACGTAGCGTCCTGGCAGAAACCATGGCCATGTTGTGCTTAGAGAAGCTGTGCTGGTACTGCTGACTCTACCTATGCCCATGTTGGCATCCTCTCTGCAGCCACACTGCTGTACCTCTTGCTGCAGAAGACAACAGCAATCAAGAAGCTTCCTTGGGCACGTTTACCCTCTCACATAAAGCAGGGGCCACAGCATCTCCAAGCTCATGTCAGGCTGAGCTGACGCATGCCCACGCAGTGGCACAGCTACCCTATTTCTTTGCCAAGCACCAGAAAACCAGAAACAACCAGAAAACACGCTTAGCCGCAGAATACAGTGCAATGGTTCTCCTCACAGGGCAGCATCTTAGCCCCATTTCTGATGGCATGTTGCTAAAGTTTGCTTTCTAAGCATCCAGTCATGTTTTGATCAAGTCTCTCACCAAAACTGGGCAGGGGGGGGGAAACAAGGATATTGATTAGCAGGTCCCAACATAACCAGTGAGAAACTACACTAAAATAATCTGTTTCCTCTTTCCTCTTCTCTGATCCAAATACTGCTTTTCTAATCCAAAAATATGCTTTCAAACCCAACTGTGGTGTCTCGTTTTGCAGCACATCTGCCCAATTCCCCTGCCATGGGCTTTTGGCACTCTAAAAGCAATGTCACCTGAAGTGCCAGCCTCTAGAAACATCCGTGACAAATCCCAGGCTTTTCTCAGCATACTCTGCCAGAATCCTGATGTCTCCAAATGGCTTTACAGAGAAGAGACCACCGTGTATTATGTTGGGAACGAGGTTTGACCAACTCATTTCTCCTTGGAGATTAGACTAAAAGAACTAATACTTCCTTTGTAGCCATAAACATGGGAATCTAACGCAGTGAATATTTACAGCATTTAAAAAAACCCAAATCAGAAAACCAACACAGATTCCTAACAGCCCCTCTGGGAAAAACAACTTTTACTGTCACAACTAGATGCAATCTCCTCCTGCTTCTATCACAGCCCAGAACGATACCCTACTCATTCCACTCTGGATGAAATGACATCCATCAGTAAAGCCACAGCGGAGGTAGGAACCAACACCACATCCCAAAGGAGATCTTGACTCAAGGCTCATAGGTAGTATCCCACAACTATGCTTCAACGTGGCCTTGCAGTACTCTCACCTGAAAGGGATTTATCTGTTACGCTTCTCCATCCCCTCTTACTGTTTATGATTTGAACATCCAAAACATCACTTGTGGACACATAGCAGAGGCCTTGTACATTTAGGTAGCTGAGACCAGAACGGGGATGCCCAGCATTCTCTCTGTGTTGTGGCAAAGGTAAGCATACACCTCAAAACCAGCTGCCTTGCACATAAAGAGAGCCCAACAGCAAAAGTTCCTCTGGAAACTGCACATCTACTTTTATACCTTAATTTCCTATACATGCAGGACGGGAATATTGACCACCGGTTCCTGTACCCAAATGCATGGTCAGACAGACATGTCAAACCGGGTGGTTTGTTTTCTTTTTAAAAGCAAGTTTCAGTTCACAGGGAGAAAGAGGGGTAGTTAGACCAAAATTTTATTAGCAGAAGCTTTTTTTTTTTTTTTTTGACATCATTTTATGCTTCTATAGTAAATAGAAAACACATAGAAAACCCTGGAAATTCAGCACGAAAGAAAAACAACTTTTTTGGCCTGCAGCAGTGTGCGTCAAACCAGCCAACTTCAAAAACAGAGAAATTGAAAAGTGGAAATGCAGACCAAATCTTGGGTAGAATTAACACTGGAAGCTGCTGGAAAGAAAGAGTCAGACTTTATTTTGAGTTTACAGCCGAATTGTTTTCATATAGAATCTGTATATTGGGATATAATATAATTGTTCCACTTTCACAAGTTAAAACTGTTTGTTTTACACAGGAGGTTTTATACTGCCTGCTTCCATGGCGAGTTTTCTTCCTGCCCTACCTCATCTTTGGAGTTTACAGCATGATTATTTTCCCTTCAAAACTATTTTAAAAGACATTAATACCATGAAATTGGAAGGAACGGGATTGTAAAGTAAACTACTTTTTGAGAGAGAATGGGAGTTGGAGGGCCAATGCCTTCCTCTGTTACAAGGCTGCAAGCCTGCAGTATACGCAGTGATTCAAAGTTCCTTGATATAAAGGCGAACAGAAGCGTCTGTTCCTCTCACAAACAAATTGCCACCACTATGCAAAGAAAGAATGGATCCACGTTACTTTATAAATGAAACAATTTTATCTGCTTCCCAACACCCTCAGAATTAGACAGCCTAAGAACACTTCCTACCGTATCCCCATAGCCAGACCTATGCATAACAGAGCTGAGATTTGATTCCTTCAGTCTGATGTCAAATAACTCCCCCATCCCATTTTACTCAGGCACAAATGAG